>NC_138979.1:119897810-120256677 GCF_964341445.2 Mesoplodon mirus | reverse complement strand
GTGTTCCCTGTGCTATACAGTAGGTCCTTATTAGTTATCTATTTTATATATAGTAGTGTGTGTATGTTAATCCCAATCTTCCAGTTTACCCCTTCCCCTTCCCTTACCCCATGGTAACCATAAGTTTTCTACATCTGTAACTCTATTTCAGATTCATATTATTTTAAAATGATACTTGGACTACTTATTAACCGGTGAACCATTTGATCATATGCATTATATATTATACATATAAACTGATGTGCTGTTATAAAACTCCATAAAAGCAAACTTTTGTCCAGTAATATTCTAGATATCTCTAAATTTATTAATGAACTATTGGACCACCATAGGAATAGTTTTTAAACTTTGAAACTTTTCTGTTTTGAAAATATATGATATACTTGAATTTATTCATAATTAAAACCACTTAGACATGTTGACTTCTTGTCTGATTTCCCAACAGCTTTTTTTTCCTTGAAGGAAATAATAATGCATATTAGATACTTTTGTCTATATTTGCAGATGAGGAAATCGAGGTGGAATGATTTTTTTTATGATCACTTAGCTAATAATTAATAGGAAGTTAGAAAGAATTATTTTATCTATCTTTGTTATTTTTGTTGCAAAGAAGAAAATAACCATTCATGGGGTAGTTTTTTTGGTTGCTTCTCTATTTAGATGTGCTGTTATACTCAAATGATGATACTGTCATTTCATTTTTAATACATAAACTCCTTTATTTCTTTTTTTAAATGTCCATGGCATTGGGCAAAACTTCAGAAAAAAAGTTTAAAATGTGAACAACAGTATTTCTAGAAGAATACTCCTAAAGTGTCATTATTAAGTAATGATGTCAGCTGTTGTTTTGTCTATATTTTCATGAAAGTGGAAACTTCTTTTTATCCCTGATAAAATAGTTGTTAGTATATTACTTGAAGAAGCATCGGCAAAGATTATTGCAACTACAAATCCTTTTAAATTTAATTTTATTTTTTATTGAAGTATAGTTGATTTACAATGTTGTGTTAGTTTCTGGTATATATGTGTGTGTATATATACATATATATACACACACACACTATATATATATATATATATATATATATATTTGTATTCAGTTTTCATATATATGTATTCTTTTTCAGATTCTTTTCCATTATAGTTTATTGCAAGATATTGAATATAGTTCCCTGTGTAACTACAAATCTTAAAACAATTTTGGTTTGGGAATAGTCTTTCTAATTTAGATCTGAAACATAATTTCCTTTAAAGTCACAATTTCGATTATATTAGGATAACAGTATTTATAATTTTTTTTTGTTTCTTGGCCACTGTGAGGCATGCGGGATCCTAGTTCCCCGACTAGGGATCGAACCGTTGCCCCCTGCAGTGGAAGCGCAGAGTCCTAACCACTGGACCGCTAGGGAATTCCCAGTATTTATCATTTTAAATTGCATTAAAATTAAAATGAGTTGGGCTTCCCTGGTGGCGCAGTGGTTGAGAGTCCGCCTGCCGATGCAGGGGACACGGGTTCGTGCCCTGGTCTGGGAAGATCCCACATGCTGCGGAGCGGCTGGGCCCGTGGGCCATGGCCGCTGAGCCTGCACGTCCGGAGCCTGTGCTCAGCAACGGAGAGGCCACAACAGTGGCATACCGCAGAAAAAAAAAAAAATTAAAATGAGTTTAAGAAATAGTATCGAGAGTTCAAAGGCTAGAGGATTACTGCTTATAATTTTATAGTAATCTTACTCTGAGGAGAACCCGAACTCAGAATGCTTGGGAGATGTTTGCACACATTAGGAACACAGCGAGGGACTCAGGGGATAGGGGAAGACAGATGTTTCAAAGGTTTAGGTCACTATCACTACTTGTATAATAAAAGGCTGACTTTGCCCAGCTTTACTCACCAAGTTATTTTCACCTTATTCATTGTATGCTTTCTTTGTGAACTCTTTTAAAATCATTTTAGAAACAGGGTTGAGTAGGTATCGGTAAATACTGGGAATTTTGGAAGTAAGTGAGCTATAAATAACTTAGCGTTGTATAAATAAATTATACATTACCTAGGAACTGAATTTCTGATTTGTATGGTGTACCTGTTCTTTTCATCACTCCTCTAATTTTTTTTTCTATTTCATTGCTATGTGGAGTTTTATTCCCATTACTCACCTATGTTAACCCTGTTGGTCAATATAGATGTCACAGATTTCCTTATATGCCACTTGTGATTTGCTGTCCTGTTACCCTTGGATGAAACCATTTAGGTCTGGATTTTTTCTTCTTCTCTTGAACATGTTGCTTACTAAAATACAACCTATATTCCAGGTCTTGAGCATATGGTATCTCCCTTCATGAGATGCCTTTCTAGCCTATTCCATGTAAAAATTGATACATCTTTTTATAGGCCTTCTTGTGTTATTTTATTTTATGAGGCATTTATACATTGCCTCAAGTCATATTGAATAGGACTTATATCACTTATGACATATGACACCATAAATTAATAACTTGAGCTTTTCTTTCTTCCTGATTTTAAAGTCATCGAGGAAAGGCTCTTATATTCTTTTATATCTCTCAAGGAGCCTAGTGTTGTTGCTTTTATAAATGGGGTGCTCGGTTTTTCCATATTCTTGTCCTCACAGAACATATAGCTTATTTAATGCTTATTTGAAAGAAATATTGCTCCTACTGCAGTATGGATATATTAAGTACACACACATACAGGTACAACACAGATCAAATCTTCATGCATTATAGGGGGCATGAATTGTGTTAACTCCCTGTTGTGTACCTGTCACACCCCTAGTGGGCGACTTGACCATCTTTGTGCAAGATGAAGAGAGCAGTAGTGGCAGTGGGCTGTCATAAAAGTTAATTCATATCCACCCTCCCAGGGCAGTCAGGATTGCTTCCTGAGTTTTCCCCTGTAGTTTGAGCTGATAGTAAGCATTAGAACCGTCTCTAGAAGATTTTATATTAACACTGGCAAGAAACAAACAATTGACATCAGGCATAAGTCTTATTTTGCGTTATGCTTTTGGCGCATCGTTGCTGGGAAAATTATGCTAATCCACACCATCTGCAGATACCAGATGTGCCATTGAGAGGTGCACAAGTTCCTTTCCAGAAAACTGCTTGATGTCGAATGTCAATCATTCATGTTAAAATGACAGCATCTACCATCAAAGGAGGGAGAACAACTACAATTCGTGTTTTATCTTTACTATCATATACCAATCTGGATGATTTATACTGTAAATTAAATGTGGCTGACAGGGGTAAAGTAACAAATGCAATTGCTCAGTCCATCTTTTGTTCTTTTGAAGATAGCTATAGAATTTGTTAAAGACTGTCTCATTGGGTACGCATGTACAGTGGGTGTGGTTACATCCTTCTGACAACCTTACATTTCTTGGCTTGTATGGTTTATTATATTAAAAGAATTGCCTGGAAGGGTGTCAGCAGATGGTGCTAGGCACAGAGTAAGTTTTGTCATTGCGTGGTTGCATATGCTTCCAGGAACTCTCTCCCAAATACGATTTTTGAAAATAAGTTCGTTCATTTAAACACACTAATAGCTTCTTCATTCATAACATTATGTCATAAAAGACATTGCCATCAATTCAGTGGAACTATGAATTCGTGTCTTCTGGTTGGGGGGGGGAGAGGGAGAGAGAGTAAGAAGCAGTTACAATTGACTTTCATCTGAAACCTTTTCATGTTCTACCTGGGTCTGGATGTATCTACATTTAGAGGTAATAGAAATCCTTTATGTTCTCTTTTCATATCTTTTCAATTTTGCTAGCTACTGTTAAAAGAATGTCAGGGCACAGTTCAGTCTGAACTGTTGAACATGTCAGGTACACCTTAAAATTCCATTAATTTCTAGGATATTAATGAATAGCAGTGTTTGTCAGCAGCTAGAACTTACTGTAAGCGTTCCTTCTGTAGTAATGTGTCCAAGTGGGGAGTAAGTCTCTTCCTCTCCTTTTTCTTGTCCTTCTTCTAAAGTTCCTGCAGCCACACTGCACTGTCGCCTGAAGGGGCTTTGTACGGACATCAGAGAGATTTTCTCATAGGTCAGGTATTCTATAAACATGTTGCAACCATTGTATCAGAAAAAAGTGTGGCTTGATTGAAATTCCCCCTTAGCCCTGCTCAATGCTGTTCTGATTCAGGTTTTGCCAGGAAATGAGGCATTTTTTTTTAAGTTATAATTATTTCTACAAGCTGTCTTGGATAAATATCTAAAGTCACTCTTTGGTCCTATAATTGGTATATGGTGTCATTCCTAAGTCTTGAGTAAATGGGAATTTATAAAAGAAAATGAATGAAGAGCCAGCTTCGTCCAAAAAATACAGGGTCCCTGTGGATAAGTAGGAGATCATAATGTTAAAAGAATTACACTGTTTTGCTTTTTTGAATAACAGTGCCCATTGAAAGCTCATCTCATAAATAAATAAAATTGTACGTTTTCTTTTCTCAGGACTGATAATAAAGCCTATAGAGAAAAAATAAACATTTTTTACTGGCCTTTGTGCCTTTGTCCTCCTCGTTCCTTCTGCTTAGAGACTTGTCGCTTTACCCACGAAACCCTGGGCTCAGCCCCAGGTGAATTTACCAGTGAATTATTTACTAGTCTTTGCAGCATGCATTTTTTTTTTGACTTCTCTGGGGAGAATTCTGTGCTTGTTCCATCCTGTACCCCCAATCTCCTTCCCTTCCACTCTCAGTGAACTGCTTATATGCTCTAATAATATGCTAACTTTTGTCTTTGTCACCTAACTAAAGTCCTTGATGTGTTGAGAATTTCTTCTCTTCTTATTTGTTAGATATATCTTTGAATCTGTCTTTGGGAGATAATGAATGTCTATTAAATGTTTGTTGAATAAATGGATAGATGAATAATTAAATATTCTACTTTTTTTATTGACGTTCAGCTGATTTATAATGTTGTGTTAGTTTCAGGTGTACAGCAAAGTGATTCAGTTATATATACATATATATCTATTCTTTTTCAGATTCTTTTCCCTTACAGGTTATTACAAAATATTGAGTAGAGTTCCCTGTGCTATACAGTAGGTCCTTGTTGGTTATCTGTTTTATATATAGTAGTGTTGTATGTTAATCCCAAACTCCAAATTTATCCTCCACCCCTTCTCCTTCGGTAACCCTAAGTTTGTTTTCTATGTCTGTTTCTGCTTTATGCATAAGTTCATTTGTGTAGTTTTTTTAGATCCATATATAGGTGATATCATATGATACTTGTCTTTGTCTGGCTTACTTCACTTAGTATGATAATCTCTCAGGTCCATCCATGTGGCTGCAAATGGAATTATTTCATTCTTTTTTATGGCTGAGTAATACTCCACCATATAAGTATACCACATCTTCTTTATCCATTCATCTGTCGATGTACACTTAGGTTGCTTCCATGTCTTGGCTATGTAAATAGTGGTGCAGTGAACACTACTGGGGTGCATGTATCTTTTCGAATTATGTTTTTTTCCAGATATATGCCCAGGAATGGAATTGTAGGATCATATGGTAGCTCTATTTTTAGTTTTTTAAAAAATAGTTTTTTTAGCCTCCCTACTGTTCTTCATAGTGGCTCTACCAATTTACATTCCCACCAACAGTGTAGGAGGGTTCTTTTTTCTTCTCACCCTCTCCAGCATTTATTATTTGTAGATTTTTTGATGATGGGCATTCTGACCGGTGTGAGGTGATACCTCATTGTAGTTTTGATTTGCATTTCTCTAATTATTAGCGATGTTGAGCATCTTTTCATTTGCCTTTTGGCCATAAGAATGTTATATTATTCTTATATACAAAACTTTCATATATGGAAAGTCATATTTGCCATCTTTATCTTCAAAGTTCAAGAGGGTATAAAATTGTGGACCATGAATTGCAGATAAAATCATTAATATCTCTTTTTCTTTTGAAAAATGTAATAACATAATGTGTTATATTGATCATTGGTATTGCTAATATTAGACTTGACATATTAATACATCAGTGTACATTTGAAAGTTTTTTATAAAGTCTTATTAGCTTTCTGTGTTTTAGTTATTTTAAATTTGAAATATTATTTGTTTCATATTAAAAAAGAACTTAGCTGATAAAAAATCTTACCAGCAAAAGTTACTGTTACACTTTTATTCATTATACAAGCAGAACATTGCATATAGTTGGAAAAAAATTGTTTTAATCCTAATGTCAGTAAATTATTTTTGAAATTTTTGTCTATAACCCTGAAGACCTTTTTAAAATATATTTGCGGCAGACCTTTTATAATGTATTTGTGTACAGACTTTAAAGTACAAAGAAGATCACAAGTTGTTCTTTAACTGAGCATCACTTTTGAGTTGACCAAATTACCCAAAACATTTTAGGGTAGGAGTTGCCATTTGATGATCATCTCTGCAGATGATGCTCACATTGAAACTAGAAGGTCAGCCATATGGAGAGGTTAAAAATAAAATCTGCTGGCCTTCAAAATCCTCTTATCAGCCACCTAACGGGGTTAGATGCTGACAATGATGCATCTGAGAGCAGTGAGTAAAGACAGATTGCAGAAGTTTCATAATTCTGAATTGTGTTCTCCATTTATTTAATTCTGCTTATCTTTGTTCCCAGCCTTGGAGTCTCTGGACTGTGCAGATTTGGTGGCAAATCTCAGATGCAGCCCCAAAGGGCCCGTAGTTGTTTACATATTTATGCATGAAATAAAGTATTTTATGCTATGTCCATCAAATATACCCCAAAATCAGAAAACAAGTGTTTTCCCAAAGTAAGTTCCTTCTAAATGTAGCTAAAAAGAACTACTTTGTCATTAAAGTGAATGAATATTCATTTTTAGAACAGACATGATATTTGGATTGTGTTAAACGTATATCTGTTAGTGAAAGTGTGAGTCACAAAGATAAAATTTTTTCTAAAAATAATATCTATAGAAAAAAAGCAATAAGTATACACATGGTAAAATATTTCTCTTTTCTGTAAACTTTTACTTCTTTCTTTCTTTCTTTCTTTCTTTCTTTTTTTAATCTTTTTTTGCGGTACGCGGGCCTCTCACTGTTGTGGCCTCTCCCGTTGCGGAGCACAGGCTCCGGACGCGCAGGCTTAGTGGCCATGGCTCACGGGCCCAGCCGCTCCGCGGCATGTGGGATCTTCCCGGACCGGGGCACGAACCCACGTCCCCTGCATCGGCAGGTGGACTCTCAACCACTGCACCACCAGGGAAGCCCTACTTCTTTATTTTTAATGATTGTGATATTGTTTATTTTCTGTTATTAAAAGAAACTTGTGGGACTTCCCCGGTGATGCAGTGGTTAAGAATCTGCCTGCCAGTGCAGGGGACACGAGTTTGATCCCTGGTCCGGGAAGATCCCACATGCTGCGGAGCAATTAAGCCCATGAGCCAGAACTGCTGAGCCCGTGTACCACAACTACAGAAGCCTGTGCACCTAGAGCCCATGCTCCATAACGAGAAGCCACCGCAATGAGAAGCCCGTGCACCACAACCAAGAGTAGCCCCCCTCACCACAGCTAGAGAAAGCCCTCGTGCATCAACGAAGACTCAATGCAGCCATAAATAAATAAATAAATAAACAAATAAATAAGAACCTGTGACCATGTTCATAGTAGTGTTTTTCACAATAGCCAAGAGGTGGAAGCAATGCAAGTGTCCATTGATGGATTAACGGATAAATAAAACATGGTATATACATACAGTAAAATATTATTCAACCTTAAAAAGGAAATTATGACGTACTACAAAATGGATGAACTATTATGTGAAGTTTAAATATGCGAGTCACAAAAAGACAAATACTGCATGATCCCATTTATGTGAGGTATCTAGATTTGTTAAATTCATAGAAACCATTCGGTGGTTGCCAGAGGCTGGAGAAACAGGAAATGGGGAATTGTTGTGTAATGGGTACAGAATTTCAGTTTTGCATGATGAAAAATTTCTGGCAATTGAATATACTTAACCCTACTGATATGTACAGTTAAAAATGGTTAAGATGGTAAATTTTATGTTAAGTATATTTTACCACAATAAAAACAAAGAAACAGGAGATATAACTTTTAGACCAAAGCTTATTTATTTTTAGTCATAATTGTTTCTACAGAATAAATACCTAGGATTGGTCTTTGAGCCTTTAACAGGGTTATGATATATTACATGATTACAGATCAAATAGAAATATACAATGGATATAGTAAATTATTATATGTAGAATAATTAAAAGCTAACTAAAATACTGAAATCACTATGTCCAAATATGTATTTAATAGATTCTTTGCTTTTATGGTTATCAATTCATAATTTGAAAACATTTGTTTATTCAAATATTTATCAACTGCTTACTGTCATGTCAGAGACTGAGCTGGGTTCAGATATACAATGCTAATAAGTCTTGTCCTCAAAGAGTGTGAAGGCAATTGCAGTGGAGCAGGGGGAGAGTTTACAAATAAACAGAAAATTACAATAAAGTACCATAAAGATTATGAAAGGGGTAAATAAAGAGTGAAGTGGGAAAAGGTAGGAAGTTTAGGGATTTCAGGGTTTCTTTTCTGGGGCTTCAAGAAAAACTTTATGAAAGAAGCAACAGCTTAGTTCAATGAGAACTGGAAGTTAATTAGGTGAAATGGTTGGAGGAGACATTGGAGAGAACAATAAGGGCAGAGGGCTTGTGGGCTGAGAGAGCAACTTCCAGTTTTCCTGGGATAGTCTGTTATGCCTGTTGTTCTATTTGGATGGTTTCTCTTTCACTCTCACAAGTCCAGGTTTGGTGATCTGTCTGTAGAGCTCAGAGAACCTGCCTTCATAACTGAGAGGAGTTTACTCTGCTTGGAACATTGAGTTTGGTGGTGGGGAGAGAAGAGATGCCATAGATAAAAGGAGGTTATATAATGAAGATATATGTCACCTTTTACCATGATTCTGATGGCGTTGAGGAACCATGCAAGATTTTTGTAGAGGAGAAGAGTATGGCAAAATATGTACTTTAGAAATTTAAGTCTGGCTGCATTGACGAGAAGAGATTGGAATGGAACAAGAGGCACTGCTGTCACTTACTAAGTACATTACAGTGAGGGCAATAACTGACACTGGTTGTGGGCATAAAAAGGAGTAAATGAATTCCAGTGCTATTCAAAAGCTGGACTTAACGAGACTTAAGAACATTGCATGTAAGTTTATGTGCATGTGGGGTGGGGAGGGAAAAGCAAAGGATGACATTATGGCTCAGACTACTGAGTGAATGATGGAGCGTCTCACCAAGGTAAGGACATAAAAGGAAGGGGAGATTTTGGGAAAACACATCCATTTTCACTGAAGCCTTGGGAGGGGATGGATAAGCCTAGTGAGAGTCCATGGAATGGACTAAAGAAGTCTAAAATATGGAACCAGAGGACAAAAATTAAAGAATTAACAGAGGGTGAACGGCCCACAACCAAACCAACAAAAACAAACAAATAGCAAAACTGGGCAGGAGTGGTTCAGAGAGGAAGGAGGAGAACCTAGTGTGTCATTTAAAGAAACTGAGGGAACACGGTGTTTTTAGAATGAGGCAGTGGTCAGTGGTCATGTCAGGGAAGGATTTGGCAGTGAGGTTCTGGGCGGTGTGCTTGGTGAAGGCATTTCAGGAGCCCTATGGGGCCCAGGCCAGGCTGAAAGGGGTTGCGGAGTTAGATCAGAAGTGGGCGCCATGAGTGAAGACAGCCTTTTCAGTAATTTTTACTGTAAAGAAGAGGAGACTAGAATAGAAAGAATTATTCTGGAAAGGATGTGATAGTATACTTTTATATTTATTTATTAAAATGTTTTATTGTGGTAAAATGAACATAGCATAAATTTACCACTTAAATCATTTTCAAGTGTACAACTTAGTGGTATTAAGTACACTCATGATGTTGACCAACCAATACCACTATCTAAATCCAGGACTTTTTCATCACCCCAAACAGAAACTCTGTACCCATTAAGCAGTAACTCTCTGTTCCCTCCTCCCTCTAATCCCTGGTAATTTGTAATCTTTCTGTCTTTGAATTTGCCTATTCTAGATATTTCACATAAGTGGAATCATATAATGTTTGTCCTTCTGTGTCTGGTTTATTTCACCTAGCATAATGTTTTAAGGCTCATCTAGGTTGTAGCATGTATCAAAACTTCGTTCCTTTTTATGGTTGAATGATATCCCATTATATGTATATTCCACAATTTGTTTATACATTCACCTATGGACACTTGGGTTGTTTCTACCTTTTGGCTGTTGTGAATAATACTGCTGTGAACACAGACGTACAAGTATCTGTTTGAGTTCCTGTTTTCCATTCTTTTGGGTATATTACCTAGGAGTGGAATTGCTGGGTCATATGGTAATTCTGTGTTTAACTTTTTGAAGAACTGCCAAACAGTTTTCCACAGCGGCTGCAACATTTTACATTCCCACCAGCAACGTGTCAAGGTTCCAGTTTTTGCACATTATTGCAAACACTTGTTACTTTCTGTTTTACGTATGCCTCCTGGACCGTAATAATGTTAATATGAACTAACATCCGGGCTTTTGTTAACCTCCCCTCCCACCCCTAAAAAAAGATCTGTGAGGCATTATCTCCATGTTATACATGTAAAAACTTAAGTTTTGGAAAGTTCAGAAGTTTGCCTAAGATACATGCATTGCATCTCTCAGGGTAAAAATCTTTACAGCTATAAAGACTTAATATACTTACTAGCCATCATTAAAAAAAATTTTTCCTCTCCATGAATATTAGCTAAAACTTGAAGTTGAAATGTGTGTGATTACAAAGCAGTCTGCTTATTCAACATACATGGAGCTTTTACTATGTATACTACCAAGCAATGAAATATATAATACACATGCCAGCCTCATTTGATAAAACTGTTAGACCTGTAGCAAATAAATCTTAATAACCTATAAAATAACTGCATGAATTCAATCTGCGAATGAAGAGTTTTCCTTTTTGTTTAGTCTTCAAACTCTTTTGAGCACACACACCATTGGTGAAAACAAATTGGATCATATATTCCACATCACATATTCCACATAACTTTATTAATGAAATGCATATATTGTAAAATTTAAAATAATACACATTTTATAAAGATAAGAATAGCATTAATATGAAATTATTTAATAGGAACATATTCTTTACTGTCCTCTCTCTTTATAGTGGTTTTTCTTGCCCATTTCTGGGATGGGTCCCCCCCTACTTGTGTAATTACTGATTAAAAAATGGCTAACAGCCATCTTGTATGATATGTTCAGGCACTTTTAAAAACAAATATTTAAAAGTCTTTTGCACGGGAAGGGTATTTACTCATATCAGTTCACAAATGCATGCTGAATATTTATTAGGTATAAAGTATTTTTGAAAATGTCATGATCTTGCTTTGCTATCTTCAAAATATACATATAACAATGAATGCTGTTTTTCTGAATCGGTAACCTCTCGTAAAATCTAATTTTAACTTAATAATAGGTGGCTAAAGTTCCAAAACCTTGTCCTTGAGGAAGTGCCTCTAATTATGAGATGATAATATAAACAACACCAGGTTCACTTGTAAAGCAATATTTACAGCCTTCATCTATAACTTGTATATAAAATTGTCTTTGGAAAAGTGAACAAGGTAATAATTTATCTCATGAAGTCATTTATGCTTGTGCTTTGACATTTTGAAGAAAAACACAAATACATAAAATCTAATAGATGCTAAGGGGAAACTGACAAGTGACTCTTTGTGATCTCAGGGAAACAACATCTAAATACATATATAGCTTTTCATAGCCTGAATTCACGTGACTGTTTTTCCATTTTGACTGCTTTTGTACATTGATTTGCTCCATAGCAACTAGCAAATAGAAATATTCCAAAGGGAAGGAAAAAAAGGGAAGGTACTTGGTGTGGAGATTGTTAAATGTTTTTTTGAATCAGGCCAGTCAGATGTTTTCCTTCTGATTGTAGTAGTTATTTAAGAAGATTTGAAATGTATTTTTGTGGTTACATTGTAAGTACATTAAGAAGTTTTTCCTGAATAGTGTGTTTTTGTTTCTTTGTTGGATAAATAAAATGAATTTCCTCTCCTGAAACAGTATCAGAATCAAATTTTCAAGGTCAGAATGTGTAAACTTTTTTCCCAGTGGCTCCTGAAAATCTAATAGCTAACTAGAGGTGACTGACTAGCTAAATTCCAGAGACTAGATTAATGAGTTAGAATAAAAACATCAGGGGAACAGCTTATCAGTGAATACAGCTACTGTTATATTAGGTCTGGAATAAGCAAAAGATGACAGTCTTCTATTTGTTCAGGAGAGTCAAGATCACCCTTTCTAAGTGTGTTTCCTATCTTTCACATACTTTTTTCGTCCTTATTTTACCAGGATTAGTAGATGGTAATTTGGGCCAAGAGCTTTACCGTCTCATGCAGCACTAGCTTAATTTCCAAACATCTTATCATCTCCTTTAGAAAATAGGTTAATTTATGTAATACATGAGGACCCAGACCTAGAAACAAACACTTGGCAAGCAAGTCAGGTAAGAGCACTCACTGCTCTTTGAAATGATGATGCTGATGATGCTGATAAAAGTAACTAACATTTATTAAAAATTGATGAGAACCAGTTTTGGAAAGAACTTTGCATGTATTATCTCATTTAATCCTCAGAATTTTGCAGGTGTTAATTATCTCACTTCACCCTGAGTTAGGTACTCTCATAACCGCCTTTTCATAGATGAGGAAACTGAGACATGGTGAGGACAGGTCACGTTCAGGGTCACATATTTAATGGCAGAGTCAACATAAGAACTCAGGCTTTCTGACTGCAGAGCCTATGTCTACTACACTCTACTGCCTCTGATTTTGGCAAAACATTTTTTAGCAGGTGGTGATCACAGAAGTTGCTTAAAGTCACAACTTTTAAGTACTCTTTTTTTCTAAAGCCAAATTGTGTAACTTTTATTCCCCCCCCCCAGATTATATTATCACTTTTGTAGTTTTGAAGAGGAAGGTGTGAAAATTTGAAATGTTACCTATTCTCATTCAGTTTCTTACTTTCCATGGAGAACATACCATACCCAGATCTAAATGTCATTACCGATTGTGTCTCACACTTAACGAAAGGGAAAGGGAAAGTGTATGCTCAGTTTTGAGCAGAGGCTCCCTTGTAGGTGTGTGACAGTCCTCAGCAAAATTTTGGCACTTGTGTTTGGCAGAACATCCCAGGCAGATGAGTGATTCATATGGCAAGAGTACTGCTCCTTGAAAAGGTGCATTAATATGAAGACTAGCACCTCTTAGTGCTTGTGAAATAACCTTAATGGAAGGACTAGAATATTGACAAAACACTTTCAAAAAATTGCACTACATCTACTGGTTAAAGATATAGACAAAGAGTAATTTATTGCAGAAGTCTGTGATGATCCAATTCCAAGTTGTATGTGATGTCTGTAATTATATTTTAGAGGAATATTAAGCAATATGGATGTGATATCTGATTCTTAAATATCATCATTAAACTTGAGTTCTAAATATAATCCACCTGTAACCATACTTAATGGATGTTACTATGTGACAAGCAAGACTTAGATGTAACAAGAAAAAATAGAAATTTCAAACTTACATGATTTCTAAATAATTCTAAATAATTCTTAGAATTTCTTCAAGGATTATTAAGGCAAATGAAAGCGATTTTTATAAGGTGTAGTTCAGTTGCAGTTTTCCTCTTCAGAATTCACATTATTGCCACAGTCTACTAGTGACAAACATTTGTGGACTATGGCAGCAATCTGTTGGGTGTTTCAATCTATTTTGAGCTGAAATTGATTAGCACTTTATGAAAAGTATACAGAAAATTGCCATGCTTATCAAGGCAAATCAAGGCATAATTCTGCCTTTTTTTTTGTACACCTGCAGCTATGAATGTTTTTTGGTGGATACATTGAGATGTGCTCAAGAATATACATATTGGACTGCATATCATGCAATTTATTCTGATCTTACTGACAGTTTGCAAACAAAAACTCAAAACAAGATGCAACTGTGTACAGCTTCCGAACTGTAGGTTCTGATTTTGGCATCCATGAATGCATGAGGAAAGGGGCTACAGCTGAAGAGGGAGGTGTGCTTTTGCTCATTTTACTGTGAAATATAATCTGGGCAATTGTTTGATGGATTTCATGAAATATGGAGGAAATCTGAACTAAAGGTTTTACCTGATTGCCTTTATTTTGTCCCACCTTGGAAATAATGAAAAGTTAAAATAATTTGGAATTGATGATTGTAGTGACACGAGTTGACCATATTCAGAGAAAGTTGTTAAGAGTGAGAAAATGAGGAAGTGAGCAATGATGGTGAACTTCATATTTTGAGAGGATGAGCCCTCTTGGTTAGTAATACCTTCAAAGAAAAACAAGTATCAAGCCAAAAGAAGAGGAGGGAGATGATGGGCTACATTTGAAATCTGTTATTTGATAGAATTTTACAAACAAAAATAATGTAGAAAGAGACTAGACTCTGGGGCAGAATTGAGAATAAATACTATGAGATTAAAAAAGAAAGAAAATCGTTGAAAATTTGCATGTGCTATGGAGTAAGCTATTCACCTACAGCTCATTTTAATGCCACCAAATGTTGTAAATTGCTACTTAAAGTAGCATATTGTGTGCAAATCTTTTACTTTATGCCTGGCTCTATCTAGAAAAACATCGTGAATCATCTTGCTAAGTTCTGTATCTGCAATGAGTCCATTCTGATAAAATACTGTATTTTACATGAAAACATTTCTAATAAACGTTATCTTAAAAATAGATGTTTGCTATGAAAAATAAGGAAAAAGGAAGAAAATTTAAATCACTCATGATCCTAACACCCAGAGACGACACTGCTAACATTTTGGAGTACATCGTTCCAGTCTCTTTTATTATAGATTTGATACGGTAAACTGTTTGGGAATTTGCTTTTTTACACAGTACACCATGAACCTATTTCTATGTCATTAAATATTCTCCTCTAATATTGTATTTAGAGAATATACTGTTTTTTAATCATATGGACTTTCCAACATTATCATATAGATTTTCAACATCCGGTCTCTTCATGGCTAGATGTTTAGATATTTCCAGTGTTTTTCTAATTAATGATAATAATAATTATCATCATCATCAACATTAACAAAAAGTGAAATTCACGTAACATAACATTTGGTTTTATGCATCCATTACCTCTTTCTAGTTCCGAAGTATTGTCATCACTCCAAAAACCCCTTACCCATTAAAGGGTATTTCTCTGTCTGGCCCAGCCTACTCTCCATCATTGTTTCCAGTCTCCTCAAAATTAAACTCTCAGGTCTTATCAGGGCCCAAACAAGCCTTGTAAATTCCTGCCCTATCACCTTTGTCAACTGTATTCACTTTTCTGCTTCTCTCCCTCCATTGTTTTTCAAGCCCAAGTCAATTGCCATCTCTCTTGTGAAAAACTCTGACAGACTAAGCCTAAATCATCTCTCTGTTATGAAAACTCTTAGCACACATATCTGTACTGTTCATTTGGCCCATTTTTCATCTTATGCCAGTTCAGTAGCATGTGTTGCCCATAAATTATATTGCAAACAATTTCTGTTTTGCTAGAGTGGTGTCTCATTTATTTTATGTCCTCTGATGATTATCTTAGTACATGGCACAACAGAAATGCACAATAAATTCTTGTCAAAATGAATTAAAACTTAGTTTTATTCCTTACAGACCTTACCATAGTGCTTAGCACATAGTAGAGTGCCAACAAATATTTGGCAATTGATTTTTTATGTATTTATAGTTTTATCTAATTCTCTGTCTGGAGGTTACAAGTCCTGAATAACAGATTTGTAAAAAAAAAAAATAATGTACTCTTATTTATATGACCTTATTTAGGAGATTGGTATTCATTTTTAGATACTGAGATTTATTGAACAAGTCCTTGTTCGTCACATGTATTGATAAATCTTCCTCCCTCCCTCCCTCCCTCCTTTCCTTTCTTTGAGTTTGGTGTAGTCTTTTCTCAGCTTTAATCTTCCTATGTGTGATGTTTATTTGCACATGGCAAATTCCAAGTGTGGGATTCTAAAATGTAGAATTATGCTTTTGCTTTTGTTTTCATAATGGTACTGGTGGCTAGTAACTTAAGAGAACATTCCACAGTGACTTTGGGGTCCTTTGTGGCTATTATTTCTGATATCTTGGAGCTCATTTTACTAGAGTTATTTATTATATGACTTCTCCCTAATGTATTTGCTTTGTATTTGTGTCCATATCAATTGCCTTCACTTAATTGAATGCATATTTCCATAGGAACTAGAAATAATAAATTGGTATTACTGTGCTTAGAGTTTCATTGTACCATGAAGACATATGCGAAGCAAGAGAATGTGAATCTGCGTGCTCAGTAATCTATCTGTTTTGCTTTTAAAAATAATATATGTTTTTGAAAAGCTCCACTTCACTCCAAGAAAATATCTTTTTCTTTATTACTTCTGAGGAAAAATTTCTACTAGGAACTGATGAAATTTTCACCTCCTTTTCCCCCTTTTATATGATTCCATGAAAAGCAAATGAAAAAAAATTCAATGAAGATGAGATTCAGAGCTAGATCTCTCAAAGTGTACCTCCATATGTTTCTGATAGACTTTTTATATAGCATAAGGGCCACCATTTATTTTTATTGTTCTTACAATCAGTGAATAGGTTGAGCTTAATTTTATTGACATTCCCTTTTAAAACAATTCAGCCTGATTTCAGAAGTTACACCTTTTGCATCAGAGAACTAAACTATGTAGAGTGGTGTCCTTTGAGGAATGCTCATGACCAGAATGACATCAAGGAACTCAGCTCAAGCAGTTCCTATGGTGATTGCAAAGTGGCTCATGTCCCAGCCCTTAACAATTTCAGCTTGGGTTTTTCTTGATCGACCATCAGTCTTCAGCATCTCTAAACACATTCTATTACACACACACACACACACACACACACACACACACACACACACACAGAGATGGCCAGACACAAGATAAATAAAGACTCTTATTAAACTTGAGGAACAGCTTACACAGACTGATTTAAGCCTTTTTGCATAAATAAGATCCCTGTTCTGTTACGCTGTTCTTGGAAATCCAATAAAGCTTGACTGAATTTTCAGAAAGCATAGTTAACTGTAGAATGTTTTTTAGTAGTCCAGATATTCAGGGTCAATGACTAACGCTCTCCCAACCTGGATTCTTCTGTAGTCTAAAGCGCATTGCCAGACTAATCATTCTAAAACTAATTGGTAACTACCACTCCCAGCTTTAAAGTTGTTGACTCAGTTATTCGTTAATTCTGTCATCTATATTTGGGACATTTACCATGTGCTGGTTCTGTACTAGCTGGAGTGTCCGAAACTTCCCTGCAGCGACCCCATGCCCATCCTGCCTCTAGCACCACTTCTGTATGCCACAGTCATGGTCATCTTTTACCAACAGATTTGACCATGTTACCCTCCTGCTTCACACTTTTCGATGAAATCCCATTACAATTTGCGTAAGTTACAAACTCATCACAGCTCACAAAGCCTTGTGTCATGTGGCCCCCGTCACCTTCTCTGACCTCCTTTCCTTCTGTTCCGTCCTAGATGAAGCCAGGATCTTTCTCTTCTACAAGCCTTTGTATGTGCCATTCCCTCTGGCTGGAGCATCCTATCCTCTGTTCTTCCCAGGGTTGGCTCCTTCTCCTTCATGTCTTATCTTTTTTTTTTTTTTTTTTTTTTTTTGGCGGTACGCAGGCCTCTCACTGCTGTGACCTCTCCTTCTGCGGAGCACTGGCTCCAGACGTGCAGGCTCAGCAGCCATGGCTCACGGGCCCAGCTGCTCCGTGGCTTGTGGGATCTTCCCGGATCGGGGCACGAACCTGTGTCCCCTGCATCAGCAGGCAGACTCTCAACCACTGCGTCACCAGGGAAGCCCCATGTCTTATCTTAAATGTCACTCCTCAGGATGTTTTCCTCTGACCACACTATGTGAATAGATCTTCCCATACCTCTCTGTTGTTACACTCTTTTTTCCGTATAGCACATTCAAAGCTCTGAGTTTATATTTATTTGCTTGCTTTATTATTTTCTTCCTCCCCCAGTAGGGAATGATGTCAGAAGGGAGTAAAGTTTCTGTCTTACTGAAGGTGTAGTGGGAATGGGGGTTTGAGACAGCCAGAAAGATGGAAGATTGTGGCCAGATTGGCTTTTAAGATTTTAAATGTGTAGCAGTTCTCAGGACAACTTTTGGGGTTAGGTTAGGTGTGTAGGAGGCCAATGTCAAGTGGAGAGGAAGTGAGTGTTGCTAGAGTTGAGTGTCTACCATGAACCAGGCTTCACTAGGCATTGGGTACATAAGCCTTAAACCAAAATCGAAAGCTCAAGCCCACTACAGTATTTTCTTACTGTTTTTAACTTCATTCCCCAATGGTACTGTTCTTTAACCTCCTACATCTGCCACATTCTTTTCCCTAAATCCAGTCTAAGCCTATTCTCTGCCTTTCCTTTTTGCCTATCTAAATTTTGTCCATCCTATAAGCATCAACTCTTAAAAGTCCTTTCCAATTACGTCTTGCTGCCAGCTGCCCCATCTCCCACTAGCATGCGCCATCTGTCTTTCCCTTAGGCATGTAGAGAGTTGTACCTCTCTTTGTGTTGCCAGTTTGTTTATGTCCCACCTAGACATAAACATCTAGAGTGCATAACAGTTTCTCTTATATCTTTGTAATATCATGTCTCAATGAAGCATGTTAGGGAAAACATTTGATGATGGTAACTTGAGAATTTCTTCTCATGTATATAGCTACCAAAGTGTTACATGGTGCTAATACATAGCTGACTAAGAAATTAACCATTTGACCACATTGTATATGAAATACTTGTATTGTCTTTTATTTCAGTAAGAAACTGATGGAGAGAGACATGCTAGACCTCTAAATGACATAGTTGCCATAGTCAAGGCTAATCCCTTCGTTTTTCTTTTTTGGTCTGAAATAATATCAATGTACTTTTAAAAGTTCCATGTCTTGTTTTCTGTCCATCACTTTATCTTATCATGTGAACTTTCACAGTGATTAATGTATAATAAACATCATCATTCAATATGGTTGAATAATAGTACTTTTTGTTCATTTTAACTTGGGGCTAATGCAAAGTTATGGATTTTTTAAAAAACTAAAAACATTCAAAGAGTATTGAGCACAAGGTAACCTTTGCTGTTTAAAAAGTAATTTAAGGTCTAACAAGCCATAATGATCAACAATTATTATTGTAGACCAAGTGTATGGAAGTTCATGGATAATTCTGTTACATAAATACAGAATTAGTAGAAGGTTTGTTGTAATAGGTAATCTGGAGAGTAAGCCAGGAAAGTGGAATTTGGGGTTTCCTGCCATTACCAGAAAACAGCAGAGAGATATGGCAAATGGTAAGACAGATAACTGAAACAACTGTGGCCATTTTAATTTCCTCATTTGCAGCATTTTTGAAAACTTATTTATTCAGCAAATGTTTATTCAGTGCCTGTTCTGTTGTGTTGGAGGCTAGAGATAATTACAAAGGGAATAAGATAAGCACAGTCATCCACCCTCATGATGTTTACATTATCTTCAGTATGCAATTGAGTGTGCAATTTTTTTGGCACCTACCTCCCTTGCATTTTGTATATTAATTTTGTATTATCACTGAGTACTTCCTGACTGATTGATATTATCATAAATATATGTTGGCAGCAGTTTTGTGTATATTTTTCTAATAAGATGGTGCTTGTACATGTGACTTGTGTCCCAGGAAAATACAGAAAATAATTGAAGACCTGAAAAGACTACCTTAATATTCAGTTCAATAAAGATACAGCTATTTGAGGAAAACCTGATGAAATAATGCTGAGCATGTGACTTAAAAGATCAGACCTAGAAAGGATTCAAGAGTGTCTGCCAGCAAACAGGATTCAGAGACAGAAATCCAGTAGATCTGTGCTGTTTATTCACACGGACTAACTCTACTACTCTAGTTCCTTT
This sequence comes from Mesoplodon mirus, assembly GCF_964341445.2. Taxonomy (NCBI): domain Eukaryota; kingdom Metazoa; phylum Chordata; class Mammalia; order Artiodactyla; family Ziphiidae; genus Mesoplodon; species Mesoplodon mirus. The sequence continues at coordinate 120,236,604 of NC_138979.1, read as the reverse complement.
ATTTCCCTGTCCTTAATACCTTAATTCCAGGCTCTTGGTATTTAAACTAAATTGCTTCTTCTTAAAATCATCTTCAAAATGATTCGTTTTTGGTGCCAAACTGTCCCTCAATTTGTCTACACACCCACACTCATACTCCCCCTTTGGCTTGTCTGTATGATAGTGGACATTTTAAATGTGTGTTCTGAGCCTTTGAAATGCAAAAATGACAATAGCTGTTGATAAAAAGGAGTGACATTCTTAGAGAAAAAGTAGCTGTGCTTAATTTTTTCTTTTCTTCATGCTGTCAGTACTGAGGATCTATGGGAAAGAATAGGTATTGAACTCAGAGCTTTGGGCTTTTCAAGGTGTACTTTGGATATACTTCAAAATCAGATAGAATGTGTCTTCTTTTTAAGGTCAGAGTCTACAATTTAAAAAAAAAGAGAATTGGATTAATTGACTGAGATTCCATATTCAGGAACCCTTGAAGACTTTTAAGTGCAGGCTCTACTCTTTGAATGTCAGAGTGAAACTTTGCACATGTATTTTCTTTGATTCCTTTTATAGAGTTATAACAGTGTCTTCTGACCAAGTTACATTGGCAGGAACATTAGTATGTCACCAGTTCAGTTCACATATAGTCGTTGTCCAGTCGTGATAAAAGTGTCCCAATTAATGTGATTTGGTTCTGCTTTTTAATTCATAAAATAAATACTCTCTTTAGTATCTTGCTTTAGAGATAGATTCATTGCTTTAACTGATACCATACATCTGTACTTTAAAACCAAGCATTTTTTAAACTGCAAAACAGTATTATGCCATTTGATTTTAGGTTTACCTTAAAATTATTTTGGCTGTTCTTGCATCCCTTCTGTTTCCTAGAAGTAGCTAAGTACTGTTATTCTTTTGTTGTTTTTTGAGATCATATCATCTTACCTTAGATTCTCTGAAAAACTCTGTATGCTTTACTGATTTTTGTTAGGGAAAAGTGTGCATTTCAGGACATAGTTCTCCACGGTAATGGACATGTTATCCAAATATGAAAAATAGTAAGAATGCCCCCAAGAGCCTTGAAAACAAAGGGCAAGAGAATGGTGGTCACATTTTCTTTGCCATGTATTTTGCTTGATTTTTCACTATATATTAACTTATTTATGTTTCTCCTTTTTCTCTGAATTATAAGAAGTCACTTTGTGACCAGAGCAGATAGGAATATTCTTAAGCCTCATTTAGCTTTCAACAGTTCTAAAAGCCACACTGGGGGAGGTGTCAAGATGGCAGAATAGGAGGACATGGAATTCATCACTGCTCACAAGTGCATCAAGAATACATCTACAAATGACATAGTTCTCATAAAGCACCTGCTGAACATTAGCGGAAGATTTCGGACACCTAAAAGAACAAGAAAAATCCCCTCACAACCAGGTAGGATGAAAGAAAGAAGAAAAGAGGAATCAAAAAAGGGACCAGCAACCCTGGTGGGAAGCTGAAAGTGAAGGGAGGTCCCTGCACTCAGAAAAACTCCCTCAGGGTGGGGAAATCAACTGGGACAGAAAAGAACCTTCAGGGGATCAAAGGAGAATGCAGCAGACAGTCTGTGGAAGGCAGGACAAAGTAAGAACTGCGTGCATGGTCTACACTGCAGCTCTGCGCATTCCAGCCTGAGTCATGAGTCACCTGTTGCAGAGGGGGGCTGGGTGCTGGAAAGTGGGGTTTGTAGCGTAGACCCAGGGAGAAGACAGCTATTGGCAGTGAAAAGACAGCCTGAAGAGACAGGAGTAAAGAGCTCCACAGCTGGGAAAGTCTGCAGAAAAATCCCGGGACAACATAGAAACAAGGCGTCAATGTTGAGTGGCGCAGAAGGGGCAAAGCCGCCATTACAGCCCCTTCCAGCACCTGCCAGCTTCTTTGGGCCATGGGAGGAGTTCCCTTCTGAGCCGTGCCCACCTGCCCCTCAGGTCGGGGTCCACTCCGCCCGCGAGGGCTCCGGGGCCTAAGCGCCGCTCATCCCAAAGCCTCCTTGGGAATCAGCCCTGGCAGCCCTGCCTGGGACGAGAATCTGCCAGTGCTGGTGGGGGCTGAGTGCTAAAGCATGGGGGTGGGAGAACTGATCTGAGTAGAGGAATGCTATTCACTGCACAGATACAGCAGAGGGGACGGGAGGGATGGGATGCACGGGCGGGAATGCCCCTAGAGGAAGTGTGGTCTGCCTGGAAAGCGAGGCACCATGGTTGAGAGGCACGTGGAGGGCGGGGCCACTACCACCGCCACAAGCCAGCTCCTGCCTCCATGGGCACTGGGAGGGACTCCCACCAGAGTGAACCACTACAGTTGGTTACAACCACCTGCTGGCTCCTGACGCTGCAGGCAATTTGCGCACACCCTGGTCTGAGTGATTAAGTGTGCCCCAAGCAGCCACTGCTTTTGCTCCTTCTCACCTGGGCAGGGAACAAAAACCTAAGGGTGGCACACAGAAGTGGGGTCAAAACCAAAGCTAAACCCCAAGGTCAGTGCAACCAAGGAAGGGGAACGGAAGTCTTTCTGTGCAGCTGCACAAGCCACAGGTTAAATCCCCTAGATTGGCTTGGTAAGTCCTGCGTCTGTGGAATATCTGAAGAGACAATGAGTGCTCCCACAATGGAGAACGGTCTAGTCTTCGCAGCAGTGGCCTTAGGGGATAAATACATGCAGGAATTGGTCCAGGTCAGAGTCTGAGCTGGCTCCACAGTGCCCACGGCAGGCCCAGAGACCTACCTGGAGGTATTGGAAGGCCTCCTGGGGAGGTGGGGATTAGCTCTGCCTCACTGTGGGAACAAGGACACTGACAGCGGAGGCCCCAGGAAAATATTCTTATTACTATTATTCTTTTTTCTGTTTCTTTCATTTTGTTCACTTGTTGCTGTTGTTGCTTTTATTATTTTTTATCTTTTATTTTCTTATTTTTTAATAAGTATTTTTATTTTAATTTATTTTTTTACTTTTCTAGTTTTACTTTAGTTTTTGTTGTTTTGTAGGTTTTTATCTTGTTTTTCTTTGTTTTTTATTTTACTTTATTTTTTCTCTTTCTTTGATTGGTTTTTATGTGTATATTTTATGTTTTCTTGCTACTCTTGTTTGTTTGCTTTCTGATTTTGCTTTAGTTTTCATATTTTTTGTTAGTTTAGTCCTTATTGACTGTTCTTATTTTTTAATTCTTTGTTTATTCTCTTTTTTTTTCTCTTTGTGTGTGTGTGTGTTGTTGTTGCTGCTGCTGTTTCTTTGCTGTTGCTTTTGCTGTTAGTCCACGATGTTGTTTGTCTGTCTCTGTTCCTTCCTCTTTTCTTTTCTTTTTCTCTGGCTGCATGGTGTGGCTTGTGGGCTCTTGGTTCCCCAGCCAGGGGACGGGCCTGGGCCTCTGGGGTGGGAACGCTGAGTCCAGGATGCTGGACCACCGGAGAATTCCCAGGCCCAGGGAATATTAATTGGTGTGCGTGCTTCCAGAGGTATTCATATCAACACCAAGACCCGGCCCCACACGACTGCCTGCAGGCTCCTGTGCTGCACACCTCACACTAAACAACCAGCAAGGAAGGAATACAGCCCCACCCATTGCAGACAGTCTGCTTAAAGTCATACTAAGCTCACAGACACCCCAAAACACACCACCTGACTCAGCCCTACCCTTTAGAGGGAAAAGACTCAGCTCCACCGACCAGAGTGCAGGCACCAGTCCCTCCCACTAGGAAGTCTACACAAGCCCTTGGACCAACCTCACTCACCAGGGGGCAGACAACAGAAGCAAGAGAAACTACGACCCTGCAGCCTGTGGAAAGGAGACCATAAACACAGCAGGTTAGACAAAATGAGATGACAGAGAAATATGTTGCAGATGAAGGGGCAAGGTAAAATCCCACAAGAGCAAATAAATGAAGAGGCAATAGGCAATCTACCTGAAAAAGAATTCAGAGGAATGATAGTAAAGATGATCCAAGATTTCAGAAATAGAGGCACAGATCAAGAAGATACAAGAAATGTTTAACAAGGACCTAGAGGAACTAAAGAACAAACAATCAGTGATGAACAACACAATAACTGAAAAAAAGAATACACTAGATGGAATCAATGGCAGAATAACTGAGGCAGAAGAACCGATAAGTGAGCTGGAAGACAGAATGGTGGAAATAACTGCTGAGGAGCAAAATAAAGAAAAAAGAATGAAAAGAAATGAGGACAGTCTCAGAGACCTCTGGGACAACATTAAATGCACCAACGTTCGAATGATAGGGACCCCAGAAGAAGAAGAGAAAGGGAAAGGGCCTGAGAAAATATTTGAAGATGTTATATTTGAAAACTTCCCTAACATGGGAGGGAATTAGTCAAGTCCAGGAAGCACAGAGAGTCCCATACAGGATAAACCCAAGGAGAAACATGCTGAGTCACACATTAATCAAACTATTAAAAATTAAATACAAAGAAAAAATATTAAAAGCATCAAGGGAAAAGCAACAAATAACATACGGGGGAATCCCCGTAAAGTTATCAGTTGATTTTTCAGCAGAAACTCTGCAGGCCAGAAAGGAGTGGCAGGATATATTTAAAATGATGAAAGGGAAAAACCTACAACCAAGATTACTCTACCCAGTAAGGATCTCATTCAGATTCAATGGAGAAATCAAAAGCTTTATAGACAAGCAAAAGCTAAGAGAATTCAGCACCACCAATCTAGCTCTACAGCAAAGGCTAAAGGAACTTCTCTAAGCAGGAAACACAAGAGAAGAAAAAGACCTACAAAAACAAACCCAAAACAATTAAGAAAATGGTAAGAGGATCATACATATCGATAAATACCTTAAATGTGAATGGATTAAATGCTCTAATCAAAAAACAGAGACTAGCTGAATGGATACCAAAACAAGACCTGTGTATATGCTGTCTACAAGAGACCCACTTCAGACCTAGGGACACATACAGACTGACAGCGAAGGGATGGAAAAAGATATTCCATGCAAATGGAAATCAGAAGAAAGCTGAAGTAGCAATACTCATATCAGACAAGATAGACCTTAAATTAAAGACTATTACAAGAGACAAGGAAGGACACAATATAATAATCAAGGGATCAATCCAAGAAGAAGATATAACAATTGTAAATACTTATGCACCCAACATAGGAACACCTCAATACATAAGGCAACTGCCATCAGCAATAAAAGGGGAAATTGACAGTAACACAGTAATAGTGGGGGAATTTAACACCCCACTTACACCAATGGACAGATCATCCAGACAGAAAATAAATAAGGAAATGCAAGCTTTAAATGACACAATACACCAACTAGACATAATTGATATTTATAGGACATTCCACCCAAAAGTGGCAGAATACACTTTTTTCTCAAGTTCTCATGGAACATTCTCCAGGATAGATGACATCTTGGGTCACAAATCAAGCCTTGATAAATTTAAGAAAATTGAAATCATATCAAGCATCTTTTCCGACCACAATGTTACGAGATTAGAAATCAGTTACAGGAAAAAAAAACTGTAAAAAAATACAAACACATGGAGGCTAAACAGTTTGCTACTAAATAACCAAGAGATCACTTAATAAATCAAGAGGAAATCAAAAAATACCTAGAAACAAATGACAATGAAAACATGATGACCCAAAACCTAGGGGATGCTGCAAAAGCAGTTCTAAGAGGGAAGTTTATCGCAATACAGTCCTACTTCAAGAAACAAGAAACATCTCAAATAAACAACCTAACCTTACACCTAAAGCAACTGGGGAAAGAAAAAACAAAACCCAAAGTTAGTAGAAGGAAAGAAATAATGAAGATCAGAGCAGAAATAAATGAAATATAAATGAAGACAGCAGTAGCAAAGATCAATAAAACTAAAGCTGGTTCTTTGAGAAGATAAACAAAATTGATAAACCTTTAGCTAGATTCATCAAGAAAAAAAAGAGGACTGAAATCAATAAAATTAGAAATGAAAAAGGAGAAGTTACAACTGACACTGTAGAAATACAAAGGATAATAAGAGACTACTGCAGGCAACTGTATGCCAATAAAGTGGACAACCTGGAAGAAAGGGACAAATTCTTAGAAAAGTACAACATTCCAAGACTGAACCAGGAAGAAATAGAAAATATCAACAGACCAATCACAAGCAATGAAATTGAAACTGTGATTAAAAATCTTCCAACAAACAAAAGTCCGGAACAGATGACTTAACAGGTGAAATCTATCAAACATTTAGAGAAGAGCTAACACCTATCCTTCTCAAACTCTTCCAAAAAATTGCAGAGGGTGGAGCACTTTCAAACTCATTCTACGAGGCCATCATCACCCTGATACCAAAACCAGACAAAGATATCACAAAAAAAGAAAATTACAGGCCAATATCACTGATGAACATAGATGCAAAAATCCACAACAAAATACTAGCAAACCAAATCCAACAATACATTAAAAGGATCATACACCATGATCAAGTGGGATTTATCCCAGGGACGCAAGGGTTCTTCAGTATACACAAATCAATCAATGTGATACACCAATATTAACAAATTGAAGAATAAAAGCCATATGATCATCTCAGTAGATACAGAAAAAGCTTTTGACAAAATTTAACACCCATTTATGATAAAAACTCTCCAGAAAGTGGACATAGAGGGAACCTACCTCAACATAATAAAGGCGATAAATGACAAACCCACAGCAAACATTATTCTCAATGCTGAAAATCTGAAAGCATTTCCTCTAAGATCAGGAACAAGGCAAGGGTGTCCACTCTCACCACTCTTATTCAACATAGTTTTGGAAGTCCTATCCATGGCAGTCAGAGAAGAAAAAGAAAGAAAAGGAATCCAAATTGGCAAAGAAGAAGTAAAACTCTTATTGGTTTCAGATGACATGATACTATACGTAGAAAATCCTAAAGATGCTACCAGAAGACTACTAGAGCTAATCAGTGAATTTAATAAAGTCACAGGATAGAAAATTAATACAGAAATCTTTTGCAATCCTATGCACTAACAATGAAATATCAGAAAGAGAAGGAATAATCTCATTTACCATTGCAACAAAAAGAAGAAAATACCTAGGAATAAACCTACCTTAGGAGACAAAAGACCTGTATTCAAAAAACTGTAAGACACTGATGAAAGAAATTAAAGACGACACTAACAAATGGAGAGATATACCGTGTTCTTGAATTGGAAGAATCAATATTGTGAAAATGACTAAACTACCCAAAGCAATCTACACATTCTGTGCAATCCATATCAAATTACCAGTGGCATTTTTCAGAGAACTAGAACAAAAAATTGCACAATTTGTATGGAAACACAAAAGACCCCGAATAGCCAAAGCAATCTTGAGAAAGAAAAACGGAGCTGGAGAAATCAGGCTCCCTGACTTCAGACTATACTACAAAGCTACAGTAATCAAGACAGTATGGTACTGACACAAAAACAGAAATACAGATAAATGGAACAGGATGGAAAGCCCAGAGATAAACCCACACACATATGGTCACCTTATCTATGATAAAGAAGGCAAGAATGCACAATGGAGAAAAGACAGCCTCTTCAATAAGTGGTGCTGGGAAAACTGGACAGCTACATGTAAAAGAATGCAATTAGAACACTAACACCATACACAAAAAGAAACTCAAAATGGATTAAAGACCTGAATGTTAGGCCAGACACTATAAAACTCTTAGAGGAAAACATAGGCAGAACACTCTTTGACATTAATCACAGCAAGATCTTTTTTGTCCCACCTCCTAGAAAAATGAAAATAAAAACAAACAAATGGGACCTAATGAAACTTAAAAGCTTTTGCACAGCAAAGGAAACCATAAACAAGATGAAAAGACACCTTCAGAATGGGAGAAAATATTTGGAAACAAAGCAACTGCAAAGGATTAATCTCCAAAATATACAAGCAGGTCATGCAGTTCAATATCAAAAAAACAACCCAATCAAAAAATGAGCAGAAGACCTAAGTAAACATTTCTCCAAAGAAGACATACAGATGGCCAACAAACACATGAAAAGCTGCTCAACATCACTAATTATTAGAGAAATGCAAATCAGATCTACAATGAGGTATCACCTCACACCGATCAGAATGGCCATCATCAAAAATCTACAAACAGTAAATGCTGGAGAGGGTGTGGAGAAAAGGGAACCCTCATGCACTGTTGGTGGGAATGTAAATTGATACAGCCAGTATGGAAAACGCTATGGAGTTCCCTTAAAAATCTAAAAATAGAACTACTGTATGACCCAGCAGTTCCACTACTGGGCATATAAGCAGAGAAAACCATAATTCAAAAAAATACATGCACTCTAATGTTCATAGCAGCACTATTTACAATAGCCAGGACATGGAAACAATCTAAATGTCCATCAACAGAGGAATGGATAAAGCAGATGTGGTACACATATACAATGGAGTATTACTCAGCCACAAAACGGAACAAAATTGGGTCATTGGTAGGGACGTGGATGGACCTAGATAGAGACTGTCATACAGAGTGAAGTAAGTCAGAAAGAGAAAAATATTGTATATTAACGCATGTATGTGGAATCTGGAAAAATGGTATAGATGATCATATTTGCAAAGCAGAAAGTGAGACACATGTAGAGAACGAATGTATGGATACCAAGGGGGAAAGGGGAGTGGTGGGAGGAATTGGGAAATTGGGATTGACATATACACATTATTGATACTATGTATAAAATAGATAACTAATGAGAACATACTGTATAGCACAGGGAACTCTACTTACTGCACTGTGGTGAACTGAATGGGAAGGAAGTCCAAAAGGGAGGAGATATATGTATATGTATATCTGATTCATTTTGCTGTACAGTAGAAACTAACATGACATGATAAAGCAACTATACTCCAATAAAAATTAATTAAAAAAAATAAAAGCCACATTGGGTCGTGAAGTCTAAAGTTTTTGTTTTAAAGGAAGTAGCATGAGAGATTTGGAAAAGAGTAAAAATATGAATTGAAGATTTCAAAAAAATGAAAATTATTTCAATAGTATCAATTTAGGATTGGAAGTTAGACAAGCATTTCAAGAACACTAATGAATAGACACCATGGATCTTATACTTGACAGCAAAAACTGGAGAAAAAGAATATGTTTAAATATTATTTCTTCATGGAAACCTTTCTCATCCTCTTAGACTAGGTCAAGTGCACCTATTCTACTTTCTCATAGCACTAGGTACCTGTCCCTCCATGGCAGCTATTGCAGTAGTAAATGTATTTATTTAGTGACTGTCTTTCCCCATTATTCTTTTATTCACTGGTATTCCCAATAAACATCATGCAGCATGACACTTGGGCTCAATGAATTAAAAATAAAACAAAATTTAAAAGTTGGACAGAGACAATTAATAGAATGAAAAATAAATTGTGTGTACATTATCATGTAAAAACAAAAGTATAACAACTTCTGTTATGGTTCCCAAATGAACAACCGACAATGATAGAACTGAAAAATAAGACGGCTTTTTTTCAGCTCCAGGGGATTGGTGCATTTTCTTCATACAGGTGAAGCATTCAGTTGATAACACTTTGTTTTTAATTCAACTGTTTTCAAAATACTTTCATGTCTGATATCTTGTTTTTACCTTAGTCTACTGTAAGGCAATATGAATAGAAATTTTACTCAATTTATGGATTTAAACACAAAAAGAACAATATTGAAAAGATACTAGGGGGACCTACCTAAATATCCAGAGTAGGAAATAAAATAAACTCTTTGATTTTTGGCTCCTAAATGGACTCTTCTGCTAATTTCACTCAATATGTGTGTTTTTCCAACTTGAGAGGCCAGTGAAAGGAAACCCTTGAACGTGTGCTACTGTTCTTCAACCAAATTCTCAGTGGAGAGTGGGAGCTTAATCCAGCTAGTAAGATGTTGATCTCTTCAAAGCCAAAGTTGATTTTGCCCTATGAAGCTGCCAAAGAAGAAAACTCTTGTTGAACAAGTAGGATAGAATTATATATGGTATAAAAACTTCTAGAAATGGTGTGTCAGGATACAGTTTGTGAGTCAGGGCACCTCTTAGTAGAAATAAACAAGCTAAAACCAACTTACTTCATGAGAAGTGGCACCAATGAAACTGGGAACTCCCTTCCCCACTGCCATTTTTTCCCCCACCGCTATCAGTCGGTAAAAGTTATAGTTGGTTTAGGTGGTGCTAGTTATAGTTTATTTGGACTACTTTTGTCATTTATTCTGGCTGAAAAATGAGTTTAATTTGGCTTGCTTAGTGTACTATTACTGTATTGAAAAGTAAATGATGGAAGGGAGGGCCTGTTTCATGTAGGCTTGAAATTAGACTGGTCTGTTTTTTTTTTTAGTGAATGTGGAAAATGTAACCTGTCTGATTACAGAATTAACATATAATTGAGTGAGATAAAGATCTGGGAAAAGCTGGGAAGTTGATTTGGTAGAAAGTTTATTGGCCCTGGAGTCAAACTAAATTTGAGTCCAAGTTTTGTCAAGTGACCTCAAGAATGACATTTAAATTATTTAAGCCTCAGTTGCCTTATTTACAGAGAATAAAAACACCTACTTCAGAGGATAGGAGGTAATATTTATAAAAGTACTTTCTAAATTGCAAATAGTTAAACACATGTTAAGTATGACTACTAAATGAAAAAGGCATTTGTAATGCATGCAAATTGTAGAGTGACATAAGTAAGCAATAACTAAAACATGGTCTTATTTCTAGAGTTATAATTGTAAAAGTATCTCTCTGCCACCTTTGAGCAGCAACATCTCAGATGAGATATGAGCTGAATACACTTAAGTTTGAACTCCCCTGAAACCTCCATGCACTGTTCCTTGACTTGGTTGCAGCAAGTCTGAGACATCTGGTTTGACTTCTGCCATGCAGTTTCCGCTATTAGGAATGCTATTATCATCTATCTTGCCTTATGTTAAGAAGAGTATCTTCTTGTCCCCTTCTGAGCTATATATTGCCTATGCAATTTAGTTTGGATTTCATTCTTCCAGAAAAGTGTAGCCACATTTTTTCAATGATAGACCTTTGCTCTTCCAAACCTTCAATGTAATACAGCTGGTCATGTCGAAAACAAAGTTGCTTGTCTTATAATTATTTTTTTCAGGAATAACACTGACAGGAAAAAGAAGTGTACTTATTTTGGAGATTGTAGACTTGGTATATATCCTATTCATGTATATTTTGAGTGAAGTGTTTATTTTCCAAAACCACTTCTTGCCCCTCCCATCTTGCACTTAAGTTTCTAGGAATGAAGAGTTGATTTAACTAGAACTGAATTACATAGAATTCAGAAAATGTCCTAAAAACCCACAAGAACCCTTTATTCATCCAGTTTATGAATTATATTAGTTATACATTATTTTAAAGAAATATCTTAGACTAAGTATGTTAGTTCAGTTATTTTTAAAAATCATGTTATTTCCTAAGCATAGTCTCCAACTGAAGAAGAATTACAGATTTCTTTCTAGGCCTTGAATGTTTACTACCAAGTGATGTACCTTTATGATTATTAGTAATTAATTAGTTACTAAATTCCCCTTTCCATCTTTGAATTCTTATAATGAGATCAAGGTTATAAAGTGAAGCTTATTTCACCCACTTATCTACATGAGGAAGCTGGGTGACCGAATATAAAGAAGTCATTACTGCCAGACTTATAAATATGATTCACAAAGCAGCTGGGCTTTGTCTATTGATAGCCTGCTTTATTTTGAAAATTATCAAACACTTCATGTGAGAGTCTGTCCAAGTGGGGAAATGATTTACTATTTTATAACAATCAGTATAAGCAATGAATACATTGGTCTGGAAATACAGATTTGACATTGGTTTAATAGTCGTGGCTTTTTGAAACCAAAAGAATAATAACTAATTAGAAATAAATGGTATTGTACCATTATTTGGATAGAGGAGACTTCTCTAATATTACAAGCAGATGGTTCTACCGGAAGTTATTTTGAGACACTAAATATGAAATAGGTGATTGTGTCCTGTCCTCTCATTTTTCTAAATATCAGTATTTATTTTTTCTACAGAAAAAGAAATGGGAAGATCTTACATTTCTGTATATGTGATTTGGTTTCAGAGGTCTTTTCAGAGAGAGGAGGAAGAGTTTATGGCACTGAAAAAAAAACCAGAGAGATTCATTATATATATGGAATTATCTACTTTTGGTGCAGATGGAATCTCTCTTTGAAGGCTTGCCATTAAAATAAAAATCTGGGGGAGCAGTGGTGCCAAGGACAATCACTCATATCATGACAAGTGATCTCCAGTGCTTCAGAGTCATCCGTGGGGGCATTATTTAAAAGGAAATGATCACAAGTCCAGACAGTAGTCAGGTACTTGTGGTGTGAAACAAGAAGTGGAGACTGAGTGAGGGAGGGGCCCAGAGTACTGCCCTTCAAGGCTTAGTGTTCAACCTCAAAGTGTCTTATGAAGGCATTGCCTTTTCAGATCAGCCATCCACATATTCAGCAAGTATCAATATTTACTGAGCATTTACAGTTGCCAGAGGTTGTTTTAGGTGAGGACTTTAGCAAACCAGAAAACAGTATGTACCCTCATGGAGTTTATGTTCTAGTAGAGAAGACAGGCAATGAATTGACAAACAAATAAATACGTATTATAAGGTCAGATAATGATATGTTTAGTAGAAAACCAAACCGAGATCAGGGGAGAGAGGGAGATTGATCAGGCTGCTCCTGGCGCTGGCTTGTCATGAAGGCTTTCCCTTCAATTATTCAGTCATCCATACATCTGCTCATCTGTTTAATGAAATAAATTATCTGTCTTAAACAAGAAGACGTAGGTTATTCTTTTCAGGGAGTCATGTGAGTGAGTTCTGTGGAACTTACAACTCATTTTCCTATACGAAAAAAAGTTAAATGAAGTTAAGATTATTAGCTGGCTCACGAAAATCCCCTTTAACCCCTGTTAAAGCTTCACTGTGGTACTAATGATGGAAGACTGCATTCCAGTTCTTGGGAGAAGGAAGAAACCAAGTCAGAGGAGGGAAAAGGAGGAGACGACTTCCTCCTCTTCCCTGGATACCTGGTGGCCACCTTGTGGGCACATTTTTAAATTGGCTAGTTTTGGTTTTCAATGCTCCTACCAGACTTTCAACACCCTAGACTTTCCTTGTTTCCCATGCTGCCCTTTTCAGCTGCACTCAGCCTGCTCTGTTCTTAGAAAGCACTCTGTGGCATTCCAGCATTGTCTTTATTTTTGGTTCCCCCTCACGTACCCTATGAGGAGAGCAGTTTGATTGAACTACTTCTCATAAGTGTATAGATGAGGCATAATGTGAGCATAACCCTAAACTGAACACAGGAATTTGTGTTTTTCTGAGGATACTTGAATCACTAATTGCTGGGGTTTTAAGCTGTCTAACAGACCTTCGTGAAAACACTAGGCCAACACTTCCTTTCTGTCCACTGTGAGGTAAGGTGTGGAGCCTTGCTTTTCACCTTTTTATCTTCCTCCTTTGAAAAGACTGGAGTTTTCTTCTCTGATGGTTCCCATGACAGCCAGGGAAGAGAGACAGTGGGGACAGAAGGCATTTTTATTTCCTGCCTTTTATTAAATTGGACAGGGAATTCCCTGGCAGTCCAGTGGTTAGGACTCCACACTTTCACTGCAGGGGGCACGGGTTTGATCCCTGGCCAGGGAACTAAGATACCACATGTCATGCGGCCAAATAAATAAATAATAAATAAATAAATTGGACATTTGTAAGTCAGGTGTGGGGGGCAGTGGGGAGAGTTGGTTCTACCAGGTAAGTAGTCTCTCCTATTACTGCACGTGGGAGGGGAGCCGGTAGCAGTGACGTCAATGATTATCTTAGAGACTATGTTTTCTGACTGTCTAATATACTAGATATTTCACATGCATTCATGATTTCATTCAGTCTTGACCACAGTCGTGCAGAACGTGTAATAAAACCATTTACAAATAAAGAAGGCTGAGAGGTTGAGTACAATCTGCCCAAGGTAACAAAGGTAGTAGTAGAGTTGATCCTCAAGTCTCTTTTCTCCTCGTCCCCGTTATCCCAGAAAGAAGCGACTGATGATTCCAGAGAAACTAGTCCCTTGTTAGACATGCACTCTTAACTCAGGATCAATAAGCTGCTTTTCGTGTCCTGTATATGGAGGCGGATGGACTAGGCTGTGGAAAGGAAAGCCTGGCAGCTTGAGTTCTGTTTGACTGCTTTGTCTTGTGTCCGCTCACTGGGGCCACCTGTGCTTGGACTCTGTCCTGAGCTTGCTCATTCCCTCTTTTGAGTATTAAAATGAGAACACGGAACAGTAATTAATGTATTGAGCTAAAAACCCTGTCGGTCCTTCTCATGCTCACTATTGACAGGACCTCCTGCTGCAGATTTTAGATAAAGTTTTATCTATTATTCACACCCGTTAGTTGCTTGTATTTCTTACTCCATGGGGACACTTTGGCTGATTGTTTACTTTTTTTTCGCCAAAACACCTAATGAGAAATCTGCGGTTTTAATGTCTTTGTTGTTCTGCTTAGGGCACCTGACAGATTTTTCGTTGTGGTTGTAGTACCAGTTATTCAGGTATTTCAACAACTGGCTGAATTAATTTTTTGTTTGCTTGTTTTTGAGGGGTTTGGGGGATGGGCATTGGTGCCTGAGTTTCTATATTTGTAATGTAAAGTTATCTGCTTGGATCAAATGAAAAATGTATTCTTGTAGACTTGGCAAAAAGATTTGTCTTTGACTATAGGCTGGCAGCTGCTTTTTGGTTTTCCAGTTTTTTTCCAATTGGCCAATTCCAACTGCCCTTTATTCCCTCTGTGATGTGAAGTATTGGATGCAGCATTCTTTATACTGTGTCACTCTTCATCCAGGTGTACATGTTTTTAGTGAAGCCCAAAGCTGAGGGAATAGAATAATTCCATTATGATGGGTCTGCATACAGTTTATGACGTATTCTCTGATGTCAAAGACGGTCCTTCCACAAGTGTACTTTTGTGTCAGAAACTTCATCACCAGTGAAGGCAGTTGAGCACAGTGGAAAGAGCAGAAATCTAGATGGCCTATATATGGTCTCATCTGTACCACTGACTAGAAATGTAACTGTTGATAAGTTCCTTTATTTTCTCCGTCTTAGTTTTCTCACTTATAAATTAAAGCAATTATTAACATGGCCTTTAAGGCTGTCATTTGGGTCTCATATTCTGTAATCCAAGGCAGAAGTAAAATAGGGTACATTATAGGACTGAAGAAGATAAGATCGAATGGTTAAAAATGCATCACGAAATATGAAAACGAGCAAAACAAATCGCAGCTCTAGAACTCAGATTGTGTTGAGATGTGGTAGAAGGGCCTAGACTTAAAAAACACTTCATTATGAGAGTATTATATTATGTTGATGTTAGTTTAAGCTGTATCCTAGGTGGTCTATACCCTAGGAATACACAAAACCAAGAGCTAAGAATTTAATTAAAAGGCTGAACTGAGGAGATGCATATTATCCCATGTCTTAATCTCTAGTCAACAGGAGAAGTTTTGCTAGTGTTAAAAAACAAAAGTCAGTTGAGTACATTTGAAGATCTAATTGGCTTTATTAAGAGATTCATGAATTGGGCGCATCTCATCTGGCAAACAGATACTCTCTGGAGTTACACAACATGGAAGGCTTTTATAGTAAGGAGGGCGGGACAAGGAAAGGAAGTCATCAGTAAGGGAAAGATGAAAGTTCATTGGAGGAAAATAAAATTTCAATTGAGGACAGCTTCTCATTGGCTGAACCGCAGCATTTTTCCATTGGGTGAGCATTTTGCTGGGCAAGGAGGAAGTCTTCCTTCCTCCTGCTGGGGTAGTAAACCAGTTTCACTTACTGTTTGGGAGTGTAAGATACATCTCTTTTTGTTGGGGGTCAGTAAAGTAACTTCTTTTTTGGGGTAATTCATGTCTTCCTGCTTGGGGTCATTGATGAAGCATGGTAGGACCTGAGAGCTCCCTCTATAGACCTTCCCAACTCCAATTTTAGTTGAAGTGTACTTCTATTAATTTTTTTTAACATTTTTATTGGAGTATAATTGCTTTACAATGGTGTGTCAGTTTCTGCTATATAACAAAGTGAATCAGTTATACATATACATATGTTCCCATATCTCTTCCCTCTTGTGTCTCCCTGCCTCCCACCCTCCCTATCCCACCCCTCTAGGTAGTCACAAAGCACCGAGCTGATATCCCTGTGCTACGCGGCTACTTCCCACCACCTATCTATTTTACATTTGGTAGTGTATATATGTCCATGCCACTCTCTCACTTTGTCCGAGCTTACCCTTCCCCCTTCCCCTATCCTCACGTCTATACTCTAGTAGATCTGCATCTTTATTCCCGTCTTGCCCCTAGGTTCTTCATGACCATTTTTTGTTTTTGTTTTTTAGATTCCATATATATGTGTTAGCATATGGTATTTGTTTTTCTCTTTCTGACTTACTTCACTCTGTATGACAGACTCTAGGTTCATCCACCTTACTACAAATAACTCAATTTCGTTTCTTTCGTTTCGTTTCGAGTAATATTCCGTTGTATATATGTGCCACATCTTCTTTATACATTCATCTGTCAGTGGACACTTAGGTTGCTTCCATGCCCTGGCTATTGTAAATAGTGATACAGTGAACACTGTGATACATGACTCTTTTTTTGAGTTATGGTTTTCTCAGGGTGTATGCCCACTAGTGGGATTGCTGGGTCCTATGGTAGTTCTATTTTTAGTTTTTTTAAGGAACCTTCATACTGTTGTCCATAGAGGCTGTATCAATTTACATTCCTACCAACAGTGCATGAGGGTTCCCTTTTCTCCAACCTTCTCCAGCATTTATTGTTCATAGATTTTTTGATGATGGCCATTCTGACTGGTGTGAGATGATATCTCATTGTAGTTTTGGTTTGCATTTCTCTAATGATTAATGATGTTGAGCATTCTTTCATGTGTTTGTTGGCAGTCTGTATATCTTCTTTGGAGAAATGTCTATTTAGGTCTTCTGCTCATTTTTGGATTGGGTTGTTTGTTTTTTTGATATTGAGCTGCATGAGCTGCTTGTAAATTTTGGAGATTAATCCTTTGTCCGTTGCTTCATTTGCAAATATTTTCTCCCATTCTGAGGGTTGTCTTTTCATCTTGTTTATGGTTTCCTTTGCTGTGCAAAAGCTTTTAAGTTTCATTAGGTCCCATTTGTTTATTTTTTGTTTTTATTTCCATTTCTCTAGGAGGTGGGTCAAAAAAGATCTTGGTGTGATTTATGTCATAGAGTGTTCTGCCTATGTTTTTCTCTAAGAGTTTGATAGTGTCTGGCCTTACATTTAGGTCTTTAATCCATTTTGGGTTTATTTTTGTGTATGGTGTTAGGAAGTGCTCTAATTTCATTCTTTTACATGTAGCTGTCCAGTTTTCCCACCACTACTTATTGAAGAAGCTGTCTTTTCTCCACTGTGTATTCTTGCCTCCTTTATCAAAGATAGGTGACCATATGTGCATAGGCTTATCTCTGGGCTTTCTATCCTGTTCCACTGATCTATCTTTCTGTTTTTGTGCCAGTACCATACTGTCTTGGTTACTGTAGCTTTGTAGTAGAGTCTGAAGTCCAGGAGCCTGATTCCTCCAGCTCCGTTTTTCTTTCTCAAGATTGCTTTGGCTATTTGGGGTCTTTCGTGTTTCCATACAAATTGTGAAATTTTTTGTTCTAGTTCTGTGAAAAATGCCAGTGGTAGTTTGATAGGGATTGCATTGAATCTGTAGATTGCTTTGGGTAGAATAGTCATTTTCACCATGTTGATTCTTCCAATCCAAGAACATGGTATATCTCTCCATCTATTTGTATCATCTTTAATTTCTTTCATCAGTGTCTTATAATTTTCTGCATACAGGTCTTTTGTCTCCTTAGGTAGGTTTATTCCTAGATATTTTATTCGTTTTGCTGCAATGGTAAATGGGAGTGTTTTCTTAATTTCACTTTCAGATTTTTCATCCTTAGTGTAGAGGAATGCAAGAGATTTCTGTGCATTAATTTTGCATCCTGCTACTTTACCAAATTCATTGATTAGCTCTAGTAGTTTTCTGGTAGCATCTTTAGGATTCTCTATGTATAGTATCATGTCATCTGCAGTGACAGCTTTACTTCTTCTTTTCCGATTTGGATTCCTTTTATTTCTTTTTCTTTTCTGATTGCTGTGGCTAAAACTTCCAAAACTATGTTGAATAAGAGTGGTGAGAGTGGGCAACCTTGTCTTGTTCCTGATCTTAGTGGAAATGGTTTCAGTTTTGCACCATTGAAGACGATGTTGGCTGTGGGTTTGTCATATATGGCCTTTATGATGTTGAGGCAAGTTCTCTCTATGCCTACTTTCTGGAGGGTTTTTATCATAAATGGGTGTTGAATTTTGTCGAAAGCTTTCTCTGCATCTATTGAGATGATCATATGGTTTTTCTCCTTCCTTTTATCAATTTTCACACTAGTAAGCCAGTGAGTGTCCAAAGTGGATTTTTACTGGTGAAATTCATAGCTTGTTAGTTAGCATAATGGATGCTAGAATGAGTTTTTTTTTTTTTTTTTTTTTTTTTTTTACATAAAAAGTGATGTTTAAGATTCATGGATTGGCTGTAATATCTTAGATACACATCCTACCCCTGCAAGAACATGGCATAGGAATCTAGTGTGGCTTTCACGAATGACAATTGAAACATGAATCCCAAACTGGCCAGCTGATAATCAGGGGATTGTAGTTGCTTAATACCTGCATAAGGATAACACAATCTTCTCTATAGATTGTTGCATGGAATGTATGATCAGAATCCCTAAAAGAATAGAAACCTGGGACCTCACTGAGCTTACAGACAGGTTCAAAGAACAGTATTTTTGTTTGCTTGCTTTTTTGTCCCTTCTAACTAGTTAGTGTTCTAAGTGGGTCACCATTTATCTAAGACTTGCTTTTCATACCTGTTTGTGATGTCCAGAAACAAAAATCCAGACCTTTCATTTATTTGTAACTATTGGTAGTAACAGTCAAAAAGAGCTTCATATTGTGCATGGCCAAATTAGCTTGGGTAAATTTGCATGAGATTCTGAAAATCTTAGCTTTGCCACTTAATCAGCTGTGTAATGAGTTATTTAGCATTTATGAGTCTTGGTTTTCTCATCTATAGATTACCTTAACTGGCCATCGTGATTACTGGGATAATATATGCACTGTCCTCAGCACAGCTCTTGGAACAATGGTCAGGAATGCTGGCAGCCTTTGGTTACAGTTAGGATTTGCCCAACAGATTCCTATTTGATCAGGTCCTGGATGAAACCAGTGATGTTAGACACGTCTCCACTGCCCTGTAGGAGTCACAGAAACTGCAGGGATGGACACTTGATCCAAGCTGGCAAATTAGATTATCTTTTCTGGGGATTTGGCTATTGGTCCTACAATTGGTCTTTATGTGCAGATGGAACTGTAGAGCATGTTGAAATTTGGGAGTTATGGGATGGCCACCTTTCTCCATCATGAAGTTCAACTCCATTTCTGCGTTGGCTGCAAGAGAGACGTTTGTGTCTGTCTAATGAATAACATAAAATAAATAAAAGGTTTTGTTTGGGCTTGCTCAGATTGCTTTCTATTAGTTGTAACCAAAAAAAAAAAAAAAAAATCCAAACTACTCTGTTTTCAAAGTCACCACCTGTAGAGTTGGTCACATCTTTTTCATGCTGTCAGTAGCATTTGATATAGTTGTAGTTGTCCTCATCTTTCTTAAGACACACTCTCACCAGGTATCCATTATACTGCACTCTCCTGATTTTCTTCCCACAGCAGTGGTGATTCTCTTCCAGCCTCCTTTGCTGGATTCACTTTTTCTTACCAAACTCCAAATGTTGAGATCCTGCAGGGCTCAGCTGTTGGCCTTCTCTTTATCTACATTTATTCCTGGTTATTTCATCTAGTCTGATGATATCAAGTCCTGTCTACTTGATTAAATATTATCTGTGTAGTGATGATGCCCAATTTTAATTTTTGCCTCAGCCTTTGCCCTGAGCTCCAGACCTGTATATCCAACGGTATAGTTAGCATGTCTTCCCGAATGCCTGTTAGGCATCTCAACTTCATGTGTCCAAAACCGAACTCTTGATTTCTCTTTCCTACCTGTTTCTCCCAGTGTATTCCTGATCTTAGGAAATGACACCAATGTTCATCCAGTTGCTTGGGTTGACACACTGGTGTCACGCTTGACTCTTCTCTTTCACTTTAGTCCCGTATCCAGTCCACCAGCGAGTGCTGTCAGCTCTACCCTGTATTCCAATCTGACTCCTCATTTCTACCACCTCCTTGTCTTTGCCGCTGCCCCTCTCAACTTCCAGTCTGTCACTCGCTGGTTTCTCTGCTCATGCCCTTGTCTGTCTGTAGTCTCTTTTCTTCCCAGCCACCAGAACGATCCTTCTAACGTGTCCTATCATGACTCTGCTCTACTGTAAACCTTCCCAGTGGCTTCCTCTTGCACACTGAGTAATACCCAAACACCCTTAACATGGTCCACGGGGCCCTGCCTGACCTGGCCTCTGGCTGCCCTTCTGACTCATCTCCTCTGTCTTCCCTCCTCTTTCCTCCCAGTCGCTCTACTTCCTGTTTAAGCATGTATGCCTCAGGGCTTTTGTACTCACCGAGCCTTCTGTCTAGGCTGTGCTTCCCTTGGATATTCATGTGGCACCCTTCCTCCTTTAATTCCGAGCTTTGCCTAAGTGTCATCTCCCTGGAGAGACTCGCCTTGCCCCAATTCTAAATACCCTTCCTTCCCCTAATGCTTGCTTTTTTGCCTTACCAGTTTTGTTTTTCCTTGTAGCACTTATTGCCACCTGCAATTATACTTTATATTTAGTTGTTAATTGTCTCCCACAGTAACATGTAAGCTCATAAGCCAGAGATTTGTCTTGTTTATACCTGTATCCCCAGGGCTTAAAAGAATGCCTGACATCATTAAGTTTTGATTTTAGTTTGATAATGAATGAATAAATACTACCCTCAACTATCACCTGTTAGATGTTGAAAAATACACAACTTTCTTGGTTAGGTACAAAACATTGATAGTGTATTTCCTTAATTTTAAGATTTTTTTTCATGTTTTACTATTTGAAATCAAGTTGCATCTTATAATTGATATATATATTTAATATGGTAATTGTAACATCCTGAGCTGATATTAAATTGATTCATCAGCATCTCATAAATTTTAAGCAATATATTGGCCCTATGGTTGGTGGGGTAAACAACGTTCTTCTGGTCCTTCTCAAATATTTAATAACAGTAGATGCATAGTTTGTTGTTGGGAAGTCTTTTTTTCCTCACCTGGGTAGAGGTTTTTTGCTAATTCTTCTTTATTATTCTACAGACATTAATGAATGTCTCTTAGACATTATTTCCATTGTACTATACAGTATAAATCATACTAGAATTGCCATGTAGATAGTGATTTTTATCAATTTAGCAAAATATGCTGCTATACAAAATGGGACTTATTTTCTATGTCATTTACTGTCAAAATCATATGCTGTCATAAATTTACTCTTATTTTGGGAATTCTACATTGATCTTGATCATATTGTCTTGTGTTCAGAGTTTATCTAAAGATAAACTTTATCTAAAGAGTTTATCTAAAGATAAGGAGTTTATCTTTATCTAAAGATAAACTTTATCTAAAGATAAAGTTTATCTAAAGATTTTTAAATGTTGAACTCATTAGAAAGTATGTAATTTTGCAGCTCTTTTAAAAGTATGTTTTATTACCTAATAAGCCTTTCTTGGAATAATTATTTTGGTAGTATGCTTATAGACAAAAAATACATTAAACATGCCTAGATATTGTATCTAAGATAGCATAGTTCCCTAATATTTATGATAAGTAGACATTAAGTTAACCTGTCAATAATTTAGTTTTTTCTCTTTAACTTTAAGCCCTTATGTTTTGGTATCACTTAATAACTTTGAGTATCATAAGCAAGAAAGCCTTTTGTTTTCAAAATTGTAAATATTACCCATGCACTGTACAGAATTTAGAGAATATAGAAGAGTCTTATGACAGAGACTACAAGGTACTTTCTTAATCTCTTCTCCCCTCTTTCTTAGTTAGGAAGAATAGCAACAAAGACAGATTGGCATTCTGCCACCCATGTAAAGTTGGTGTATCCTTGCTGTGCTCCAGATGGGTATCTATGTTTGGGTAGGAGTGTTGTGTGGTCTTGATGAGAAATCATCTTACCAGCAGGAGGGTACCCGTCCTCTTCCCCTTTTCCTCCATCTTGATGACTAGAATAGATACCTGATGGATAATGCTCCACAGCCTCACTGGACCTTGAAGATGAGGGTCATACTGTAAGGATGGCAGAATGATAAACTAGAAGGAGCCTGGGTCATTGATAACTTCATGAAACCTTCATACCAGCTCTGGGCTGCCAACCTCCAGACTTTTCTTTAAATGTGTAAGAAAAAAACTTTTGTTTAAACTATTGTTCTTTGCACGTGATCATCTGTTATCCTGCTATACTGGGAAAAAAATGCTTTCCTTCTTCCAGTCTTTCCCTGTGTCTATGTATCTGACACACACATGCACATACCATACACACAAACTAATACAGAGCTGAGGCAAAACTGTTGATAGTGTATTTATATGGTTTTTGTCTCAGTATCATATCTGTACTTTCTCATATCATTAAAATTATTTTTAGACATTTTAATATCTACTTAACATGTGTATATACTATGGTTTGTTTAATTGGTCCATTATCTTTGGCTAATTATTTTCTTTTACTATATAGCAGTCTTTTTATCTCTCTTAGGAATATTTTGATTTGCATTTTAACTTACTGAGTATATATTGTGTCGAAAACCCTATTTAAACACAGCACATGAAATTCACTTTCACTTCTCCAAGGGATCTTCCCTTTGAAAAAGATACCCTAGATTTGCTGCACCTTCATTCTCCCTATAATCCCTTGTACTTGCCTCTAGTTTAGCACTTGGCATTCCTACTATAATGACTTATTTTCTTCCATGCTTCCCTCATTTGCACTTTAGGAAGGTCTGGAGCTGGGTTTGGTTACTCACTGAATATTTGGTTTGTTCACTTATCCCGGTCCCTCCATGCAATAGCTCCATGCTTTCCTAAGTTTGAGTTTCTTTATCTGTAAAATAGGTATAATATAGTTTTCCACTCTAAGTATCTTGAGGATAAATTAGATAATCCCTGTATATTGCTTAATACAGTACCGAACCCAAGGTCAATACTTATCTACTGCCTTCAAGTCTTTGCTCAAATTTCATCTTCTCAATGAAACCTATCCTGGAGCTGTATTTAAATTATAAACAACACTTACCCATCATTCTTAATCCCCCTTACTCTGTTTTCTCTATAACAGTTATCATTTCCAACACACTATATGATTCACTTATTTATTTAATAGCTCTGTTGTTCATTGTCTGTTACTTCCCACCAGAGTGGATGGTTCAGTGAAGGCAGAAATGTTAATCTTTTTGTTTACTGCAGTATCCCAAGTCCAGGGAACAGTGACTGGCACATAGTAGGTGCTCAATAAGAATTTGTTGAACAATAGTGATATTAAGATATGTTGAATGAATAAACATGTTTGAGGAACAGTTTACAATGTTCCCTTTATTTGTGGATTTAGAGACTGTAAAAAGCATCTATAACTTTTCCAGGCTCCAGAGGTTATTTTTCAGGCTCCATATCCTATCCTTGGTCAATATCTGCTGCTGTTTTGGTATGGAGCCTTTAGTTTCCATCCTGCACTTGTCTTCTGTATTTGTTTGTTAAGGATGCTGTAACAAAGTACCATAGACTGGGTGGCTTAAACAACAGAAATCTATTTTTCAGAATTCTGGAGGCTAGAAGTCCAAGATCAAGGTGTCGGCAAGGTTGATAATCTTCTGAGGACCCCTCTCCTTGGCTTGTAGATGACCATCTTCTCTTTATGTCTTCACATGGTCTTTCCTCTGTGCTTCAGTGTCCTAATCTCCTTTTCCAATAAGGACACCAGTCATACTGAATTAAGGATCAGCCATATGATCTCTTTTTTCTTTAGTTGCGTCTTTAAAGGCCTTGTGTCCAAATATAGTCACATTCTGTACTAGATATTAGGACTTAAACGTACGAATTTTGGCATTTTGGCAGGGGGCAGGGACAGTTCAGTTCATAACACCTTCTCTTTCTCTGACTGGCCCTTTCTATAAGTTGCATAGTGGGACAATCTGTCTGAATTTTCTTGTCTCTTTTCACCTTTGGACACTGTCTTTTTATGATCTTTTTCTCAAAGCTTTGAGTTGGCCAGTCATCCCCTTACCCCAATATCCAACCCTGTTCCCAGTCCATGTTTCCAAGAGTCTTTCAGGAAATAAGGCTTAAAGGAAAGATTGTATTCATGCCTGGTATGCTCACAATCCTGTGGACATATCAGTTTGGTTTAGTTTTGGAGGATAATGTGGGTCAAAGATGGACAGTTAGTATACAGAAAAGGATTATCTTATTATGTGTTAAAGGAACAGTTTGCAAGGACAGTAGAATAATTTGGATATTATATACACCCAAATAACACAGCCTTTAAATATCTAAAGAAAAGCAAACATATTTACAAGGAAAATATTAAAAATCCACAATGGGAATTGTTGCATATTAAACATACGGTCGGTCTTCTGTATCTGTGGGTTCCGCATCTTTGGATTCAACCAATCGTGAATTGAAAATATTTGGGAAAGAAAATTTTGAGAAAGCTC
This sequence comes from Mesoplodon mirus, assembly GCF_964341445.2. Lineage (NCBI taxonomy): Eukaryota > Metazoa > Chordata > Mammalia > Artiodactyla > Ziphiidae > Mesoplodon > Mesoplodon mirus. The sequence continues at coordinate 120,211,786 of NC_138979.1, read as the reverse complement.
CAAACAACAAATCATAGCATTTACATTTGTATTTATAACTATATACGTATCATTTACATTGTATTAGGTATTATAAGTAATGTGGAGATGATTTAAAGTATATGGGAGGACGTGTATAGGTTATATGCAAATACTACACCATTTTGGCTCAGAAATATGTAGATCAAGCCAGTGTTTTTTTCTGCTTTATCATAGACCAGGATCACTTGCAAGACTTGTTAAAACAGAATTCTGGGCCTCACTCCCTATCCCCAGAGTTTCTGGTTCAGTAGGTCTGGGGTGACCTGAGCGTTTGCATTTCCAACAATCTCAGGTAACTGATGCTCGTGGACTGGGGATCACACTTTGAGAGCCAATGGATCAAACAACTAAAAATGAGAAATTAATAAGGATGTAGAAGACCTTGACAACAATTAGCAAACTTGATCTAATGTACATATTAGAATCCTGAACCCAATAATTAGAAAATAAACCATATTTTCAATCATACAGTGAGTATTTACAAAGTGGACCACGTACTGTGGCATCAAGCCAACTCAGTAAGCACCAAATGTTGGTATAATACAGACATTTTGATCACTGTGCAATTAATTAAAAACCAATAATAAATAACTTAAAAACTTCATATATCTGAGGAGTATTTTTATGAGATTCTATACTTCTAAGTAATTTCTTGATAGTTTTATATAGGAGGCCTCAATTCTGTCTGTAACTTTTATTTCTTAATAAACAAAAGATCTGAAGCACATATGGCACAATGTTAAAAATGGACAAATTGGGATGGTGGCTCCATTAATGTTTGTTTCATGCTACTCTGCAGTTTTTATTTGTTTTACATATTTCTAATTTAAAAAATGATAAGTGATTTAGAAGCCTATACCCATGTACATGAACTTTATGTGGGAGGGCAAAACAGAGACATTCTCCTAGACTTACGGACCCAGAAAATTCACCACCGATGGAACCTATTAGAAAGAATTATAAAATCAGAAAACCCTCAGAGTCCATTTCACTTCATTAAGCATCCTTAGATCTTCGCCTGTGAAAACTAGTATGTGAATGCAAATAGGGAGTTTTGTGCTCTGCTGAGAACTCCATATAGCTTCCAAAAGTCAGCAGCCAGGGAGAACAGTATTTTCTAATGGAGTACAACATTGACTAATGAGAATGTTTGAAAAATAGGTGTGCTGATAAAGTAAATCTGGCATTCCCAAAATTGGTAGAGCTTTTTATTGCAGTGCTTGAAGTTCTATCAAAATTTTCTAAAATATAGGTATATAGTTTTTTGTACATATGTGTGTGTGTGTGTGTGTGTGTGTCACAATAAGTACTTTTAGCAAACCTAAATGAATCTTTTTAATGATTGAGAATCAGTTTTAGTTATTATGCACATCAATTACTATTACACTATTTATTACTATAATTAATGATAATACTTTACATTTGATTTTACTTATATAAGCTTTAGGTACAAAATGTAGGCCTTGTATTAAATTTATACCTGACAAAGCCATAGATTATAAGTGCCCATTGGATATAAATCTTTTATGCTACTATATTTCATCATAATTTGTCTTCCTTGAAAGTAGGTTTTAGTTACTCAAGGGTTCATACAAATGAATTTGATTACCACTCTACTTTTACAGTGTTAAATACTAAGCTTCTCTAAATACACATAAGAAAGCTGAATAACATCCTTAGCACTAATGGCTAATATTTATTAGAAAACAGTTGATTGAAAGTGCAGTGGTTTATGCATTATGAACCAAATTCCATTTTTGAAAGGCAGACAATCATGTACTTCAGGCTGCAACAAAACAAGGAGACCTAAAAATAGATGGTTTTGTTTTTATTTTTATGTTGTTTTTGGAAATAATTTAATTTTGAATCATTTACAAAAGGAACACTTCAGTCATCATGAGAAAAAAGGGTACTTAGTTGCCTTCCTTTCCCTTCTTTTATAGTCATTGTGTTTATTGGAATTACTTATGGTGTGGAGGTGCATGATCCTTTTTTCAGTTCTTAGGGCCATTTAAAGTCTAAATCCAGCCAAAGATCTTTTACTGTGCAAGGAACTAGATGGAATCATCTTGGCTACACTCACAGCCAGGAGTTTAGCTAACCATCCTGGTGATAGGTCTATGCCTGTGACTTTATTATGATTTTTACAGATACTTTGTGGAATCATGTGGCCTGCCATTTCTTCCTCTAATTTACTTCCTACTAAACTTAATCCTAACCCTGTCTAGCTCACTCAGATCTGGCCGTCCCACCTACTGGCCTTTTCATTGGTCCTGAGGAATGCTTGTTCCATTCCTCACCCCACCTGGCCCTCATTATTCCCACTTGCCTCCCTTACCTGAAAGTGAATCCTCTGATGACACTGGTCTTCCTCTCCAAGCTCTCTCCAGGGAGGCTGCCTTCCTTGCTGCCTCTGACTGAGGATGAGGAGGTGCTGGCAAACTTTTGCTCCCAAGGGCTGAGTCCTGGTTATGTGATGTCTCAGCAGTTCCTCTCTGCAGTTGACTGCCTACTGACACCAGCTGCTGATCTTCACCTTCATTAGTGTGGTCTAGTGACCTTTTAAGACATTGTTCTAACACCCAGGGTTACAAGTACATGAGCTCTATGTCTACAACATCCCTTTATAGTTCTTCAAGGCCCTCAATACCACTGAGCACATTTTTTAGCTCCCAGCTCTATAGTAAACATCCCTGTGTTCCATTCTACTCTTGGTTACCATATTAAATTTTCCTAGTTCACTGCTCTGATTTAAGACCGAATGGCTCAGAATCCTCGGTGACTCCTCAAGATTTACCAAATGGACTTGAGGACACGGGGAGGGGGTAGGGTAAGCTGGGACAAAGTGAGAGAGTGACATGGACATATATATACTACCAAATGTAAAATAGATAGCTGGTGGGAGGCAGCGGCATAGCACAGGGAGATCAGCTCAGTGGTCTGTGACCACCTAGAGGGGTGGGATAGGGAGGGTGGGAGGGAGGGAGACGCAAGAGGGAAGAGATATGGGATATATATGTATATGTATAGCTGATTCACTTTGTTATAAAGCAGAAACTAACACACCATTGTAAAACAATGTTACTCCAATAAAGATGTTAAAAAAAAAAAAAAGATTTACCAAATAGAGTACCAAAACCTCAGTGTGACAGTTCAGGCTCAGCTCCACTCCCACCCCCTCAGTTCAGCTCCAGTTTACTTTCCAAACACCTTTATCTTCCAGCTGGCTAAATGTGCTTGATGTTTCCAAGCACACTCCTTTTTGTTTGAAATACGCTTTTCCCTCCAGTCTGAATTTAGCCACGCTCTAGTGAAAACCTGGCATAATTATCACCTTCTCAATGAAGCCTGTCTTGACTTTCTCCTCTGGAGAGTCCTGTCTTCTGATCTCCCATGGTACTTAGTTCATACCTTTTAAGTGACAGTTATTATACCTTTTTGTTTTTAGAATATTTTATTGGGTTTTATGATGGCATGAAGTATGAAAGGGGGTCCTGGACCTTAGGAAGAATATAATATTGATTATGCCTGGATTTTCAGATAATTTCTCCAAAAAGCAAGCCCAGAGGTGACAAACATTCAGAGTCTGGTCGGTCAGTGCAGATTGAGAAAAGGAGTCTTTTTTTTTTTTTTTTTTTTCTTTTTGGCTGCGTTGGGTCTTCTTTGCTGCACGCGGGCTTTCTCTAGTTGTGGCTTCTCTTGTTGTGGAGCACCGGCTCTAGGTGCACAGGCTTCAGTGCTTCAGTAGTTGTGTCACGCTGGCTCAGTAGTCATGGCTCCTGGGCTCAGTGGTCGTGGCTCGCAGCCTCTAGAGCGCAGGCTCAGTAGTTGTGGCGCATGGGCTTAGTTGCTCCACGGCATGTGTGATCTTCCCAGACCAGGGCTCGAACCCATGTCCCCTGCATCGGCAGGCGGACTCCCAACCACTGCGCCACCAGGGAAGTCTCCGAAAAAGAGTCTTTGAACAATAACCAGCAGATTTTTAATCAAAGTTGGTCAAAAATAACAACCAGTTTCCTTAAATGTACACTGTTATGCCTGTTGAGGTAAACTGTACTATGTAATTATAAGATTTTTCACCCAATTAAAAAGGCAAAAGCTGAACCCATCATCCAGTTTTCAATTATTCAAGCCAGTAAAGGCAGGAAATAAAATATGAGCTGGAAAAGGTTATTAGCATTCATTAGCACAACGAAGTTGCTAAGTAAAAGCAATGAAGTTTTGGTCTTTTCATTTTTAACTGCTCCAGGAGTTCTACAAAATAAATTTATTTATTATTTTTGCATTGGAACAGCATTCAGAGCATGAATACATTTTTAATTAAATGTACTTGTTAGTTGGTGTTCCTACATTTGTTTGTATTTTTGTGTGTTAGTATTAATCAGATTGTAAAGTCACAATCAAAAAAAAAAGGAGGTCTCTGTACAGCATTATGGACTAGAAGGTAGTAATTCATAGCATTTAAAAACACTGATGGGCTTCCCTGGTGGCGCAGTGGTTAAGAATCCTCCTGCCAATGCAGGGGACACGGGTTTGAGCCCTGGTCCGGGAAGATCCCACATGCCACGGAGCAACTAAGCCTGTGTGCACTACAACTACTGAGCCTACTCTCTAGAGCCCGCGAGCCACAACTACTGAGCCTGCGAGCCACAACTACTGAAGTCCATGTGCCTAGAGCCCGTGCTCTGCAACAAGAGAAGCCACCGCAATGAGAAGCCTGCACACTGCAGCAAAGAGTAGCTCCCACTCGCCGCATCTAGAGAAAGCCCACGCACAGCAATGAAGACCCAACGCAGCCAAAAGTAAAATAAACTAAATGAATTAAGTAAAAAAAAAAAAAAAGCATTGACGCTGGAGTCCACGGCCTGACTGTGACTCTTGGGTCCACCATCTTTAGCTATATGACCTTTGGCTAATTACTTAACACATATGAGTCAGTTTCCTCCTTCGTACAGTGGGGATAATATTCACTTCTTAGGATGTAGGAGCATTAATGAGATAATCCTTGTAAAATGCTTAGTAAAGTGCCTAACACATAATGACTGCTATATGTTTGTAACTTACTGTTATTGCTTTTCAAATAAATATGCCACTAATATTTAGTTAAATAGAAAACAATAGCATTGGGAGAAAAATTAATTATATGTAAATTATCTATAAACTGGAAGAACAGGCATTAAATAGTTAAGAATATGCTTTGGTTAATTTGCTTTGTTCTAAGATTTAGGGCAAGCTAAACCTGGAACTTAGTTATGTATGAGGACTAATGTTAAAGAAAAAGAAGTATCTTATTGTAACACCAGTGATGTTTTCACTGGATGAAAAAAACAAGAAGAATCATTTTAGAGAGAAAAAAAAAGATCACTTAAAAAATCAGGCCTGTATTTCAAACAAAACAAGAAAAGTGAAACAATAGTATGTCAACACAAACTAGATAAATGGCACAGCTATATTTTGCCCAAATCACAACTTGGATTTATGAGTTTCCCCAGCCAGAACAGTGAACAGCTGACGGCTTCTGTCTCTGTTAGAGCCATTTGACGAAACTTATTAACATTTTTTTTTTTTTTTTTTACTGAGAAACCCTGCTTGAAAATATTCGTGTGGTTTAAAACAAATTAAAATTTTAGGAACCTATACAATTTAATATTAAAACCCATATAATTACTTTTTAAAGGAAGAATAGGTCTATTGCAGTACAAAATCTGTAGAGGATCTCCATCGGGAAGCTGAAGAAGGACATGCTCTTTCAGAAAAGAGCTATATTCCTTGCTCTGTATTTTGCCTTTAGAGGTTTGAATAGCTACTCTCTTGAGAGTTTTTAGTTTTCTTTTTTTCAAACTCACTACTATCCAGTAATGGGTCTGATGGATAGAAAATGGAGGTGTAAAAGGGATTGCTTTTTATATACGAAATTGAAATTGGTTGAGTTCAACAAATAGCAATTTCAATGTGTAGGAAGATAAATCAACTAAAGTTCTTTCAGAGAGAATGCAGAAAATGGATAAATGTGGTCAATTGTAAAGCAGAATCCTATCTTATACATATTCTTATACTGAAATGTTTCCTACTTTATGGGGAAGGAAAGACTGTTCAATTCTTTCTGCTCTGGAAGCAACAATAAATATCTGACATCATCAGAATCCATTTCCTCTGAGGCACACTGCCTTTGGGTTGTGAGTAATGGTTTTTATTTCGGTAGATATATTGAAGAAAGGAAGTTGCCCATCCCATTTTAGGCAACCGAATGTCAAAAGGAAATTTTAGTTTCCCAGCTGCTGTTGAGGACCTTGAGAATTTGTGTGTGTGTGTGTGTGTGTGTGTGCGCGTGTGTGTGTGCGTGTAGGTTAACAGACTTATAAAGGAATAGAATTTTGTAGATCATTTTGCCTAATGCATTACTTTACATAAAAGGAAAATGAGGTTTAGTGACTTACCGTAGTTACATAACTAATGGCAGGATGTTTGATGTATAGAACTGTTTAAGATACTATTAATTCATCCAGATGATTTCCAAAAGAATAATCTAGGCTAGGGAAAGTGTTCATTAAGTCCCACCTTTCAAAAATGGGTTGTTTCCAACTTCCATATTTTTGAGATATATTTTAAAATTTTAAAGATAATGAATTATAGGGAAAAATATATTTTGTCCTTATAATCTCTTTCCTTACATAATATTTTTCAGTTGTACATGCAGTTTGTATTTCCAGCTTCTCTGAAAGCTTAAAAATGTAAGTTACCTCAGTAATAAGAAAAACTGACTCCAAATAAAGAAGGAAGCATATGCAAAATGTGATACAAACAGGGGATAAAATAAAATACCACAGATGGGTCAGTTGATAAAATATATAATCATATAAGTTACTGTGGTCCTTGTTATGATGGATAATATTATCTTAACAAAAATTATAAATATTTTAATATTTTTACTTCAAATAAAATACAAAATAAAAAGATAATTCCACTGAAAATGAAGTGATGAATTGTGAATTTTATTGGTAATAACCAAGGATGTAAATAGTCACTTTGAGGAGCATTTTGCTCAGTGCAAAGAAGGAATTAGTCCAGTTCTTATTCTTCTCTTAATTTTCTTTGAGAGAGTTACAAATAAGGGGGCCATTTCCAAAAATCTTGGAAGAAAAATATATATGTTCATATGAATTTGAATTTATTGTGCTAGTCAATGGGAAAAAATAGACAAGCTTTACTATCTCAAAATTAAAGTCCCTGTATAATAAAGAATACTGTGAACAAAGCTAAAAGCCAACTCTATCTGGGAAAAAAAAAACATACATAACAGACAAATAGAAAAAATTTTCAAATCAGTAAGAGCACAGACAAGCCAGGGGAGGGATGGGTGACTGATAAATGAATTAAAGAAGAGGAAATCTAAACAAGTAATAGTAATGAACTAGTACTCAGGGAAATGCATAAAATAAGAATGTGAATACCACCTCATATCTTCTAACAAAATTTGAAAGTTTGGACAATATGCATTAGAGAAAATTTGATGGGGGGTCCAGCAGGGATAACTGTGTAGTGGGTGAAAATGTGAATTTGTACAACCACTTTGGAAAAGTATTTGGTCATATCTAGTGAAGCTGAAAATATACATGTACATTGAGCCAGAAACTTCTGCAAATAAGCCCAAAGAGACGTACAAATATGTTTATATAGCATTGTTTGTTATGATGAAAAATAGAAACAAATAATAATATAGTATATTCATAGGATGGATATAACTAGAAATTAAAAATAATGACCTGGACATACATACATATATTACATGAACAAATCCCCCCAGGCATAGTTTTGAATGACAAAGCAACATACTTATAGTACACAATATGTACCTAAATAAAAAAGAATTCTATGTGTCAGTTATGAACACCTATAACAAGTGATTATTGAATAATCATTGAATGATTAAAGCATGGGCTAGAAGAATACACAGCATATTTAGGAAGAGATGAATACAAATGAGAACAAAAGGGACTAAAAAATTAAAAACCCCTATACAGAATGTGAAATAAAAAACATTTTATTGACTATTAGGGTGGGATTGAGAAGAACAGGGTTAGATCGTGTTCTGCTACTAATAGATTTGTGACCTTAAGCCATCTGGCTTCAGTTCCCTTACCTACAAAGCAAGTCAATTTTAAATGTTTCTCCTACACTTGAAAATTTCATGAGCTTTGTAGCTGTGCAACACCAGGTCTGTTTTGTAAACTTACTTTGTCTCGGTTTCCTCATCTGTAAAATGGGAGCTAATAGTAGTACCTACTTAATAGGATTGCTTTGAAGAGTATATAAATAATCCATATAGAGTGCTTATCTCTGTGCCTAGCAGGTATGCTTACATATATACATGCTTGAGTAAGACTGAACTCAATAAATGTTAGCTCCTACAGCCATGACTTTAAGTTTATGAAACAGACCGACTCTGGGATACTTCAATCATAAAGAATATTTTCCTCTTTAGAGACTTCTTTTAGATAACAAGTTTTTCCTGGATATTACTATAAACTTGGTATATATGACTCCCAGGGACTCATGTCTTACATTCTGTAACCTGGTTGTACTTTTTCTAAATGTTGGTTAGATCGTAGTTTTTAATCTAGACAGGAAAAAATATGGATATGAAATAAGGAAAAATTTTAAACATTGTGTTATATGTGATTTTTTTCTGTGTGTTGATTAAAAGGTTGAGTGTCTACTTGAACAATGTCTTTTATTAAGTCTGCTGTTTGTTATGGTTAAATATATACAAGCTTGAGTAAGAATGAAAATAATCTCTTGAGAAAAAAATTGAGGATTAGCATTTAATCATCTAACAGGACAATGGACATGGAGTACCTCCAGGGCAGACCTGACTTAATTCTTAGATACGATTCAGTAAAATATAGATTTCTTAAATGAGAAGATTTGACAATGTGCGTAATTTAATTGTACAAAGACAAACTCCACTCTGAATGTCTTCTTGGCAAATGAAGGCCCATTAAGGCATGTTTCAATACACATGCTGGAATGGAGGATAGGGAGGGGGGAGGGACAATTTGTAGTACACTGTATCTACTTTATGGCTACTGATTTTAAACAAATTTCAGATTACCCTTATTGTCTAATCATATGTTTGGGAGGATGGGCTATTTATGAGCTGTTAGCTTTCCAGATGCTCGAACAATGTGCTTTAAATGCTGTATTCATAAACCAGCCCCCAAAATGCAGCAGATTAGCTGTTTCTAATCTTTGAATTCAGAACAAATGTTAGAAAAAGGAACACTTGCAGAGCTGTGTAGTCTCTATTACCTCATTAAAATGTATTTATAAATGAAGTAGACAGAGGAGCAAATGTCTGCACAAAACATTGCTACTTCATTAATATTTTTTTATTACAAAAGCACTTTCTATGAAATCTGTCAGCCTCAAGGAAATAAGTGAATCAGTTGTCTTTCATTTTTGTGTTTTGTTTATTTTCCCTGATATGCAAACGCAAGTTTAAAAGAAATATTTTAGCAGTAAATATGAACTTAGTGAAATAAAAAGAGTACACGTGACTAGAACAACATCTGTTTCAAAGTATGCATAATGCTAGGATTCAAGCGGGGAAGGTTTCTGAACTTGAGGTTCTATTTTTCTTAAATGTGAGGTTTCTGTGTTAGGGGAGAAATATGTTATGATGGGTTTCATGCCTAAGGGTAATTCCATAAAAGAAGGTTTCTTGTTATATCAAGAGTAGCTAGAAACAAACAAACAAACATACAAACAAACCATTTTTCTTCTCCAGATTAGAGACTACTAAATACTTAGGTTTAAAAAATACATAATAAAAAAGTTTTTAAAAAAGGGAGTGACAATGATACTAGAATAATGGACACCTGTCATTATACATAAATATACTTGTAACCCATAGAATGCACAACACCGAGAATGTGTCTGAAAGCAGGCTGTGGACTTTGAGTGATGATGATGTGTCAGTGTAGGTTCATCAGTTGTAACAAGTGTACCGCTCTGGTGGGGATGTTGGTAATGGAGGAGACTGTGCATGCGAGGGGCAGGGGGTATGTGGGAGATCTCTCTGTACCTTCCTCAATTCTGCTGTGAACCTAAAACTGATCTAAAAAAATAAAGTCTTTAAATTAAAAAAAAGTGAAAAGTAAAAGCATACTGTGACACTCTTCGCTATTAAGTTTGTATAAGGTAGTGTATTTTGGATTTTACTTAAGAAAGATCTGATAGTGAACTACCTAAAAAATCATGTAATGGATCTTATTTCTTTTAAGGATGGACCTTATTCAAGTTATCTATTGCTGTGTAATGATCATCCTCAAATTTAGTGACATTAAACAAGTTTTTTAAAATTATTTTAATAGATTCTATAGGTCAGGATGAAGAAAGGGCACAGGGAGTTTTTTGTCTCTATTCCACAATGTCTGGGGTTTCAGCTAGGAAAAATTGAATGGCTGGGGGCTAGAAGCATTTGGAGGCTTCTTTAGTATTATGTCTGGCTCCCTGGCAAGATGATTGAAGACGGTCTATGCCCATGCCATATGGTTTAGGCTTCTAAGCCTAAGAATTGAGATGCCCAAGAAGGAGAATTCTAAGAGAGTGGATGGTCCTTTGTCTCTTAAGAACAAGCTTAGCAAGTTACATGTCATTATTTACACTGCACTCTGTTGGTTGAAGCAATAACAAGCCTGTCTGGATTTCAGGGAAAAGGTTGCAGACCCCACTTCTTTTTTTTTTTTTTTTGCGTTACGTGGGCCTCTCACTGTTGTGGCCTCTCCCGCTGCGGAGCACAGGCTCCGGCCGCGCAGGCTCAGCAGCCATGGCTCACGGGCCAAGCCGCTCCGCGGCATGTGGGATCTTGCCGGACCGGGGCACGAACCCGTGTCCCCTGCATCGGCAGGCGGACTCTCAACCACTGTGCCACCAGGGAAGCCCCAGACCCCACTTCTTGACAAAATATTGGTGGTCCTTTTCAGGAAGTTACAGCTGATCAACAGTCCAATCTTTAAAACCCCATTTGATGTAATACAGCTAAAATGTAAATGAAGCCATGTCATTATTCCTTTTAAACTCTTTACATACTGTCCCTTTGGAAATTAGGTCCACACCGTGGTATAAACTTGCTATAAAAGTCTTGATGGTCTGAAAAATATCTATTTCTCATTCTCTATCCCATTTAAATTTATGCTACTTTTACTAGAGTGAATTTTCCCTGCCTCGGGGCAGTGACTTCTCACAGACACACATATATACAAATCATACATGCACACACACACACATATTCAAAAATATGGCTCTTAGCCTGACCAACTGCTGCTACTTATTGTCTGTCAAGTGTCAGTTCCAGTATCACTTTTTCAGACCTCATATCTGCCTCGCATACCTCTTTGCTTTCTACACATACCTCTGTCATAGCAATCATGACATTATAAAGAAACAATCTTTTTATACATTATTTTCCCCTTTGGACTCTGTTAAGTCTTTATTCTTACTTCATCAGGAAGCATCTATTACATTTCCTGACACATCTGGGAAACTATCTCTTCTGCAACCCAGACAAGAGCACTTATCTTTTGAATTCCTCACTAAGGAAAACTGGAGACTCACTAGATTTTGGAACCAAAAGCATTATCTCTCTTTGGAAAATTCTCATATTCAATGAAATTTTAAAACATGGATGTTCCAGTCCTCCCATAGGATCCCCTGTTGAGGTGATTAATTCTCTGGCTTTTTCAGTATGTTCTGACAAGTGGATAAATACTGAGTTTATGTCCAGTTGGACTAAATACTTTGTTGTCATCATTACTGACAAATGCTGGGATATTTGTAACCACAAGTCTCTCTTAATTAAAAACAAACCTGAGCAAGACACATCCTCAATTATCTACATAGGGATTTCGTATGGCCAATTATATAAACTATCTCCAAGTCACCTAGAATGGCAACCAGTTAAAGAATGTACTTAACAGAGTTCCTGGTACAATTTCATCGCTATGGTGAATACGTTTCTTGCATATGAATATATTCTGTTGATGTCAGTCAAGTTGTTTTTCAAGTAATATTTTGACAGGTCATTTGATACATCAGTTATAATTGGAGACACTAACATTGTGCCCTATTATTGGTACAGGGCCCTGAACAGAAAATGATATTGACCCTAAATTGCATTCCTATTGATAGATCTCATGCAGCAGGGAAAGGAAGAGACCACCAACTGCTGCTGCCACTTAAAAAATGGTGGTTTTGAAAGGCAGGGGTAGGAGAATCAAGTTTATTTATGACATCATTTTGGTTGTTCAGAATGCTAAGATATAGTCCCTACTTTACTTTTCATAAGTGGAAAATTGTGAAAGCTTGTTTTGGAAACTTGGACAAAACATTATTTAGCTTAGTCTACTACCACTAAGTTTGATCCCTGTAGCCTTTGGCAGAAGGTAGCAAGTGTGACAGAGGCTGTTTCTCTAAAATGAATAAAGGAACATTAGAACATTCGGATCCCATTACTTCCATTTAAGAACTTTCCAAATACAGAATTGCTGTGCCCTGACCATAGCTGATAACTCACTTAAAATTCACACAAACTGATTAAAAAATGCATGGACCTCAAGCAGTGCTTTCCAACTATGTGTCTTCTGATTAAACTGAATGCGTGCAGTGTGTCTGAGAATGTGTCAGCTTATGGAGTACTGGGGGGTTTCTATGGCTTACCCTCAGAGTTCTCAAATGGAACATTTGGAGAGCCAAAATACACAACGGAAGATACGCACAGTCTTGCTGTTTCCAATTAGGAGTGGGCTTCTGTTTCTTTGACTTCAGCAGGTGGCTATTCATCATTAAGATGGAAAAATGTTTATTAATGTGATATATTTTGGAATGGTTACAACTGAGAGCCAAAGACTCAAAACCTTTTTTTCCTCCTCCATCAAAAACTTATAATGGGGCTTCCCTAGTGGCTCAGTGGTTGAGAATCTGCCTGTTAACGCAGGGGACACAGGTTCGAGCCCTGGTCTGGGAGGATCCCACATGCCACGGAGCAGCTAGGCCCGGGAGCCACAACTACTGAGCCTGCGCGTCTGGAGCCTGTGCTCCGCAACAAGAGAGGCCGCGATAGTGAGAGGCCCGCGCACCACGATGAAGAGTGGACCCCGTTTGCCACAGCTGGAGAAAGCCCTCGCACAGAAACGAAGACCCAACACAGCAAAAATAAAAAATAAATAAATTTTAAAAACCCCCAAAACTTATAATGGCCTCATCCTGATGTTTCTGTCCTCTGACCTATTACTTAAGAGCTTTACAAAAGTGGTCTTGACCTTCTTCCTTTTTATGTCAGCTCTTAGGTTATGCAATGGAGACAGTGCCCCACTAAATAGCGTTTTATATTTGATCCAGTTTACTAAGTAGTACAAAGGAGGTGATGATGTGGTATTCACTGAATGATTTTTGTCATTTGTATCATTGTATCTGATAGGACTAGGAGCCCAGGTATCTTAAAATTACAAGGCTTTTTTTTACATTTATTAATCACATATATACTTTAATATGTGTGCATTTGAATAGTTTTCCTTTTGTATTATTCTATGAGTATATAGGCTATGGAAGTAACTTACATTAAACATCGCTTATGAATCCACTTGTGACAGTTACTTCCCGTGTATCACAGTGGAATATTTGTGATGCTCTTTTTTTACAGGCTGGCAAGTAATCATTGAAATGCAAACCACACACATGTATAATGAAAAATTATGGAATTCCCTAACAGTGTTGTTATTTACATTATCAAAATGGAGAGTCAAGAAGGAAGGTAATATTTAGTGAGTGCCTAGAGGATACCAAATGCTAGGCTTAGTTTATTCACATATTATATTCAATTATTTCCATCTGTATTGTCAGCAAAGTCAAATAACTTGTCTAAGGTCATCCAGCCTGTAAACCTGGGAATTTAGGTCTGTTTGAATTCATATGTGACTTTCAAACCTGACTGTACTGTTTCCTATTTTGGATTAGTCTTTTGTGTAATTTACTGTTGGCATAACTTTAAAATTTACTTGGAAAAAAATTCTTTTGGTATCTTGATTCTTCACAGAAATATCCAGCTCTTCCTTAGTCAGACTAACCTTTAAGAATGTGGTAGTACTGAACCACGAACTGTGGGAGTATTTTCTTAGTAGCAAGACTCAGTAAAGAATGTCCTTTTTGCATCCTAGTTGCTTGTGGGATATTCCCTAAACAGAACAGTTTCCAGATATGCATGAACAAAATCCAGGATTCTGTACTTAGAGCAACATTTTAAAAAATGTTGATGAAAATCTAGATATTTTATGTACCTAAAGTAAAGGGCAGAACATTAACTGTCTGCAAACATAGTGATTGCTTTCTTCCTTTGGAAGCTAAGGATCTCAGCCTGAGATTTTATTTATAAACAATACTGTTTCTCTTACAGGAGGTTCATCATAAGGTCATCTTTTTCACTGTCCAGACTGAAGCACTAAAATAATTATTGCTCTATTAACATGCTAGACCAATGGCAAAGCCATTTTGGATCTGAGCTTTTATTTGCTGATTTAGAAAGCATAAGTGAATATTGACCCAAGAAAATATTCACAAAATGTAAAAGAAGTTTGTGTAATGCACATGGGATAAAATTCAGATCATATCTGGACAAAAGAAACTCCTGGAAGGCTTCTGTATAAATCCCTACCTACGTCACTTGTTTTGAAGCTTCTAAACTTGATCTGTGACTGATTATTTTCTATAGCTCATGTGTAATGAATACCTGTAGTCAGATGACTGGGTATTATTTATTCAAATGATTGTACAAGAAAAACAGATTGCTTTCTGTAGTGACCTGGGAGGCCAAGAACGTTGCAGATCCAAGCAGTACATTAATTATGAAATTTAAAAAGAAAAACATTTTACAGAGACCAAACTGGCTCAGGGAGCTAGTTGTAAAACCTGGTTGCTATGCTGGGTTACTGATTACAGGTATCACTGTTTCTGTGAGAGGATAGGTGATTGCACCAGACTGTTGGTCACTGTGTGTGATGAGGGCAGAGTGTGTAAAAGGTCACTCTGACTATGAAGTCTGTGTGAGTGAGGAGGTTGTGTGTGGGTGTGTGCACACACATGCGCTGTCACATGCGCATCTGCAGGCATTCTCTGTGGAGGATGCTTGTTGTTTAACCCAGAATCACCCGGTATTACTATGATGAAATCAGAAGTTTGCACTATTTTTTTTTTTTTTTTTTTTTTTTCTGTACGCGGGCCTCTCACTGTTGTGGCCTCTCCCATTGCAGAGCACAGGCTCCGGACACGCAGGCTCAGCGGCCACGACTCACAGGCCCAGCCGCTCCGCGACATGTGGGATCCTTCCGGACCGGGGCACGAATCCGTGTCCCCTGCATCGGCAGGCGGACTGCGCCACCAGGGAAGCCCCAAGTTTGCACTGTTTTAACCATGGTTTATTATGATATTTTCCCCATAAATAATGTTAAAAAGAAGGGTGAATGTGTTGAAGAATAAGTTTGTGAACCTTTTTATCTTTATAGCCCTGAATGGCTCTAGTGTGTCCATGATCATAGTCCCTTTTAATATAAAGCCTTTTGTTTAATTTTGTAGTTCAGTGTGTAAAGAGAGAGTGAATAGAACAAGAATTTAACTTGCACTGTATCCAATCTTGAAAGTGACTATCTTATTCAGATATAGTAGGAAATTGGGATAGTGTAATAATCATGTAGCAAGGCATCAGGTGTGTAATAGCCCTCAGTGATTGTGTGTTGAATGTTGGTAGAACTGTGCTGACTGGGTGTCTAACTCATGTATAAGTACCATGTAGTACCAGTTACCATAGAATTCTGTCCTCTCATTCTTTTTCCTTCTCTTGGCTTTTTTTTTTTCCCTGATCATCTTTAAATAACTATCCTTAACTATCGTCTCAATCTACACGATCTTCCTTAAAGAATACAAGAAAGCTCTCTTGTATTTAATCATCATCAGTATGATCCTAGCATCTTTACATTTACCTTAACTTCTCTCCTGAACTTCAGTGCACTTTCCATAATCCTAAATTCTATATTGAACGTCTCGAAGCATACTACACTGGAATTTCAGACTCAGTCACTGTTAATGACTCCCAAAGTTTAAGCTAGAAAGCTGTGTCTTCACTCTCATCCCTGTCATATCTCATCGCCCACAATCATTTGGTTGCTGAGCTCTACTCATTCTGCTTCCTTCAATGTCTCTTTCCTGGATGTTGTCTCGGTACAAGCTCTGGTCACAACTCTTGAAGGCTCATGCAATTTACACATGAACCGTTCTTCCTTTCACATAAAATTTGCAAACAATAAAAATAATACAAAGAACACTCCTCTACCTTTACCCAGATTCACCTAAACATTTTATCCCATTTACCTCTTCCTCATTCTCATGCTTTTTTTTTTTTTTCTCCTGAACCATCTGAGGACGTTACAGACATCTTCAGGAGATGGGTCTTTCCATCCATTTACTGCAGGGTGTATTTCCTAAGAATAGGGTATTCTTTTATACAATCAGCGTATAATTATCAATTTCAATAAATTTATCACTAAGAAAATACTGTAATCTATCTTTCAGATTACAGTTTTATCAACTGAGTCAATAACTTCCTTTAGAGCATTTTCCCCTCTAGTACAGGATCCAGCCTAGGGTCAGGGCTTGTGTTTGGTGACTATGTCTACCTCCTTTAATGTGGACATTTCCACAGCCTTTCTTTGTCTGTTATGACATTGACTTGTGAAGAATACAGTATACCTCACCCTCTTTTTTTAGTAGAACATTCCTTCTTTGGAGGTTTGATATGTCTCTGTAGATTTTGCTTAATCATTTATTTTTTCTTAAACTAACAATGATTTGGATTTGAGCTAATAAGTTATTACCACATCTAATACAAGTAATTACTACATTAAAACTGTTTATTACTTAATTTTCTTTGAGTAACTTGATAATATTTGTGAAACTTCACACAGAAATAAAACAGATCTTTCAAAAAAGATTTATACCCAAAAGAAGCAGATTGAAGAAACCAATTTTTGGTGTTTAAATAGGCTCCTTATGGTACTGCAAGAAAAAAATACAACACCTTCTATTGGGTTTTCATTAGTAAAATGAAACAATATAGTAAAATGGAACAAAAATAATTGTATTGAAGGACAGGTAAAATTTTTGTTTTATTTTAAAATAAAATGAAGTGTTTATTTCAAGTGAACTATTCAATATTTGGAATTTTAAATGTCAAGAAGATTGAATTCACCTCCAGTTCTGTATGTTGACTAATTAAGTCTTTAAATAAAAGCTTTTGCTGTTATTTTGAGGAAGGTGTGCTATTTTTTACTACAGGTACTTGTAAATTAATTCCTTGTAGAATAAAACCCTCAAGGTATTAAAACACAATACGTGAATATTTCATAGGTAACAAATATTTAGAATGTTTAAACAAGAAAGTAAATTAGCATCGAGTTAAATAAGCAGCTCTGGATATTCATCCCCACTATTGGAGAGAATTGTGTAGTCTGATATTTCTGTTTGTTGTTGTTTGTCATCTGTTCTGCCATCTCAGCTAAACTCATGAATTGAAAAGCATCCTGGGCTTATTTCCACAACATTTAGCCCTTGCTGTGCATTTACATTTGCTTACAATATGCTTCTCTTTTCTTTGCAAGCATGGTCATCTTTCATTTTCACACCCTGGGTGTTCTGCACAGCCACTATATACAGTGCCGTCAAATTGTCATAGGCAGCAAGGTAGAAAGGATACTGTCAAATGCCATTTCTTAAAAAACTTTAATTTGTTTTTCTTTCTTCATTGTTTATGATAACCTCCTAGAAACCTGAAAATAGCTTTTCCTTCCCTGCTGTTTTTTGTCATTTGTGTTTGTAAGTCAATTTTTTTTTTTTATTTCTTACTTTCAGTAAAAAATAGTTATGTTGCCTTTAACTGAAAAGGAAAAAACTCCAAAGCTCTATATACACTTTCATTTTCTTCTGTAATAAGGATATTGTTTTGGTTTCTTATTGGATTTTTTGGTGGAGTTTATGAGAAGAATAAGGGAAGCAGTGGCCAGGAGAAGGCAGTTATTAAGAGCACGGCCTCTGAAGTCTTACTGCTTGGGTTCAGATATTGGCCCACGCAGTTTACTAGCCAAGTGGTCTTGCACAAGTTACTGCATCTCTCTGTTCCTCTACATGCTCATCTGTAAAATGGGTATTATATAACAGTACCGACTCATAAAGTTGTTATGAAGATTTATTGAGTTAATATTTGTAAAATACTTAAAAATAGTGCCTAGACTATAGTGAATGGTATGTGTTTGTTAAATAAAAACAAGTGTTTCCTCCTCCCCCAATTTTACTACACTCATTCTTTTTATTCATGGTATGACTTAGTGGAAAACAGAATGCACAGCTCCTCAGAGAGTCCTCCTCAGAGAAGTAGGGGGGGGGCCCTTAAGTGAAGAACTGCGGGTCATTTTTGAAATTTAACCTTTTTAAAAGTTGAAATATGTCAATGTGCCATTCATTCCTGTGCTTTGGTTGAGAGAAGGCATTATTAAAAGGTTAACTATTGTTTATTCACCCATGGGCTTCTACTTAGTCATGCGTGTCTTCATTTTGATTTAGAAGGAGCCCCACTCTGTGTTCTTGTGAAGAACATTTAGTTTAAAATTTCACAGATGTTAGGTATGTAAACTTGAAAGAAAACACGTTTTTAAAGATGATCCTAGGAGATATAACCTCATTCTTCAAACAAAACAAAAACCCAGCTAGTGTGAAAGTAGAGTATATAAATGTGTATTTAGAAAAAATAGTTACAAACCTTCAGGCCTTAATATGTCTCTTTTATCTAAATGTAGTTAAAATGAGTCATTTTTGAAACCTAGTAGATCACCAGTAGTTTATATTTATTTTATACTGAAGGTAGCAACAGAGAAAGCATGATCTCTTGGACTTCCAGGAATGTGGAAGCATTTCAATGTGTGGAAACCATTTTTAGTAATCATAGGGTTACATGGAATAGGTTATTTACTTTATTGAGGACATAATATCCTGATGACAACTGTCTTAGTTCCGGTTGCCAAATTACCATAGACTGGGTGGCTTAAACAGCAAGCAGTTATTTCTCACAGTTCTGGAGACTGGGAAGTCTATGATCAAAGCGCCAGTACATCTGGTGTCTGGTGAGAGCCCGTTTCCTGGTTTGCAGATGGCCATCGCTTTGCTGCATCCTTAGTTGCAAGGAGAGAGTAAGGAAGAACAAGCTCTCTAGTGTCTCTTCATGTAAGGGCACTATCCCATCATGAGGGCACCACCCTCATGACCTAATTAACTTCCAAAGGCCCTGTCTCCTAATACCATCACATTGGGGATTTAGAGTTTGAACATATGAATTTTTGTGGGGGACACAAACATTCAGTCCGTAGCAACAGCTTTTACACTCCATTGAAATTTCACACCATCAGCAAAGCTAAAGAAGCCTAGACCAACATCTTCACCCAGGACAAAGTCAAAGTAAATGTAAACTTCTGAATATTATTAATGACGTGGCTGAGTATATATATTTACTGTTAGAAAAAGAAATCGCCTAGAAATTAAGGACAGTAGTTAATTAAAAGTTCATATGTTGGGCAGTGAATAATGAGAACTTAAAAAGCAAATAACTTTCCAGGTTATTTAAATGTTGTGTTTGTGGGTAATAATTTTTCTATTAATTATGTTACTATATAAGTTTCATGGGTAATAATTTTTCTATTAATTATGTTACTATATAAGTTTCATAGCAATAGATTTAACTAACAATAAAACATATTTTTTAAAAAGAATGAAAATCAACTCCCTACCACTGTGGTTCTGTTGTCATTCCTGAGTTTGTGGCACATGGTTAGTTCTTTTGTTAGGCAGTGGTGGTAGCTCAGGGAGCATGGCTTTCCCTCCCTGCTGATTTCTGTAAATGCTGATAAAAAGCTTCTAAGAGGAGTATTGATTAATTACTGACATGGCTATGTTTCATTCGTTAAAGTGTTCCCTTTGCTTACAACTCCACTGAGGGTAGAATTAT
This sequence comes from Mesoplodon mirus, assembly GCF_964341445.2. Classification (NCBI taxonomy): domain Eukaryota; kingdom Metazoa; phylum Chordata; class Mammalia; order Artiodactyla; family Ziphiidae; genus Mesoplodon; species Mesoplodon mirus. The sequence goes on along the minus strand of NC_138979.1, from coordinate 120,191,670 downwards.
TTTTTTTAAGTTAATGGAGAAGTGAGTATTATTAATATGTAGAAAACTGGCACCACATTTAAACTGGTAGACATAAAAGCTATTATAATTTCTGTAGTTTATCTGGAAATAAAAATGGAGTCTGAATTTGTGCTATTCCAACTGTGAGAAGCACAGCTGGAAGCATTCAGTGGACTGTGAGTCCACTTAAAGACTTGTAAAGAACATACATTGTTTATGGTCTGGGAAGCACCCCGTGATGTGGAGGCATGTCCCACTCTCCAGAGAGGTGGATACTACAAAATGTATCAGGCTGAGTTCTTATGGAATGTTCCATTGCAGAGTTCTGTAAATTGTTCCAGGCTCTCTAATTAAGTACCGCTTGGATTAATGATTAGATTGTTACCAATAAATTTCACCACATTTTGTACGTTCATTTTCATACCTCAGTTTGTGCCAAAGGCTTGTATTCTGTACTTGAATTTTCTTCTCATTGTTGTTGCTCTCAACAACTTCTCTCTAGGGACATTTTGAAACTGAATTTCTGGAATGGAGAGGTGAGAATATGCTGGGAGGGTATAAATCATGAGACTCTCTATGGCATTCATGTCAATTATGATGTACTAGTGGATTAGAAAGAAATAGCTAATTACCGTATGATTGATTTATCTTAAATAATTTAGATATTTATAATGGTAGTTTTGCCATGTCACGATTAATTATTTAATGGCATAGAAGTGTTCAGTCAACTGGTAATTTTTCTTTGATGATTGAAGGGTGATTTGATGCACTTTTTAAAGTAGCTCTTTAACTTTAAAGGCAGTGAGAAACCTCTGAAATAGAGCTAGGAAGAAGAGCAGGGAAGTTGGAGCAGCAAATGATTTCCATGGGACATTTTAGAAAACTAGTTTCTAAGAATCAACACAAAACACTTTGCATTGTTTATCTATGTTAAACCACACATTTTGCCATCTTCTTCTGGACTGGTATTTATTTAACTATTGAGCTCTCCTTTACACTGTTTATATAGTGACACAATTCAAGTTGGCTCTTACCTATGTTTTACTTAGTCATTAAAACTTTTGCATGTAGTTAATTGAATTTCATGAAATAAAATTCCTTCATTTCAAGTGCTGAGGAATCAATGGTAGAATAGAGCAGAGGCCGGGTTTTTGTGGTGCGTAGATACAGAGCTGCATTTGTGTCAGTGCCAGCCCTGCAGGCAGCAGGGAATCACTGAGACGGGCACGCAGCCAGCCTGGGATCTGCGCCTACACCAGGTGGGGAGGGTTTGAATATACCTTTGAGAAAGTGTATGGAAGTCAGGTGTGCAGGCACAGGCAGACGTGAGAGATGAGCGGTGCCAAACCTGAAGGCCGGAGGTGGGACAGGGAGAAGCCCAGTTCTTTAGTTCCCTGGCACAGTCAGAAGCCCAGCAATCCACAGAACCTGGAGACTGCCAGAACAAACTAGGGCACCACGAGAAGGAGACAGTGATAGTCAGCCAGCGCTGCTCTCTGCCTGGGGAGGTTCTTAAATGCTTTTTGTTAGACTCCCATGCTCAAAGCTTGGCTACACGAAGGCGCAGTAATTTGCCACACCTGGCAAAGCCTGACGGAGTTGTTGATCCACGTCCGACTGGCGCTGACAGTGATTAATTACGTAGCTGAGCCCGCACTATACAGTCAAGTGAGGTCGTGAGCAAAGTGCTGTTTTATTTGTGGTTCCTCCCCCTCTACTTTGATATGTTAACTCCAAAATGCAGCTGAAAGGGAATTTAGCTAGGAAAGAGAAAAAAAGCCAGGTTGGAGAGATGTCTGTGCAGATCCATTCATTAATTCAGTCTTTCATTCAACAAATATTTTTTGAATGCCTTGGTATGTAATTAGCCAAAGTGAATGAATATTCATCCATCTTTGAAATTCAAATTCCATTTCACTAATGAACAGCCCAGTGTTTTACCCAGAGGTGCAGAGTTAGCAGTGGCAATATGAATTTGAATCTCAAACTTCTTTCATTGCTTAATCAGTTCTTCAGGTCTCTGTGAAGTTCTGGCTTGAACCAAAGGTGAGCTTCTCTTGGCTATGAGCACTGTCGGGTGGAGCAAGAAATTGTAATTGGATGCATAATTTATATGGAGTTGGTACTGAGCACTTGAGAGGTCAGAGTGGGAACAGGCTGCTATGGTTGATATAAATTGTTAAAGTCTGGTGAGTATTTCCAGTGTGCTGGGCTCGGTGGTGTTCAGAGCATCTCTTCTTTTACCTTATTTATGGAAGTCAGGGTAGAATTAAGTGCCCTTTGGGCAGTCTCTGTTCCTGAGGCCCTATAGAAGTGGCCTTCCCCTTCCCCTCGGACTGTGACGAGATCCATTCCCTTTGGGTATTTGCTCCCATACACAGTCCTAAAAAGCAATGTGGAATTCTCACCTGGCTCAGTTCCTTGGGAACTCAGCCTGGAGAATTCAGAGTATCACCATTATACTTGTGATGTCTCAGCATCTGACAGGGAAGATGTTTTATATTTGTATATAAAAATTAAGTCACTGTGCCAGCATCAAATATGTCCTTTCAGTTGTAAATGGTACACTGGCCAACTCTTTGGATGCAAGAACATTTTAAAGTTGATTTTGTGTTCTTCCATACACACTTCTCCCTCTTTTGTGAATAAAGGCATACTTTTGTGTAGACCACTTCAATTTCCAGTGTATTTCTGTAGTTTCTCGATGGTGTGTTTTCATTTTATCTCAAGTAGATAAGAGAGGTTTCAACAAGAAGTTGAAAGAAGTAGAGCTGAGCACATTCCTCCTGATAGTACACTGCGTGGTCAGCGTGCTGATTGCAGATTTGTATTTGAGCTAGTTATTTCAAGGATCACTCTTTTACATCATGTCAAGTCAAATTATATACAATTTAATGTTCTGAATATATCCAGGTAGAGGTAGTTTTGGTAATGATCGCCTGTATGCTGTATTTTGTCTGTTTAATAGGCCTTGGATCTTTTTTCAAATCTGAAATAATTAAAATATTCAGTTGTAAGAAATAATACAGAGAATCCCTTGTACAGTTGACATGGTTTCTCCCAGTGGTAACGTTTTGCAAAACTGTAGTGTAGTATCACAGCTAGGGTACTAACATTGATACAATCCACCTTTATCCAGGTTTACTCACATTTTCCCAGTTTGTACTTATTTGTGTGTGTACGTGGGTGTGTTTGTATTAGTTCTATAAAATAAAAATAGGGAGCACATAATGAATTTGTATGTCATCCTATGTGTCTGTGTTGTTCAATTTTAGTGTGTATACTGCAGAAGTAAGCACAGGCCTTGGGTTTTTATACGAATCGGGGCTGGCTTCACGGGCCTGTGACCAGAGCACTCAGTTGGAGTTCAGTGCTCTGGCTTTCCTGACTTGAAGTCCTTAGTTTTATGTTTGAATTTGTGTTTTGTAAGTGAAGTCCAATAGGATAACGGAGGCTGGCCCGGAACTGGGAGCTTTAGGTTTGGTGGAAGCTTTGGTGTTTCAAAGCTGGAGCAGGTGCGTGCCACCGGGAAGCATTTTCTTGAGTGCCTTGCTGATATCAACACGATGAGACCGCCTCCTTGGGAGGGGTTCTCTTCTGCTCTCTACTGCTCATTCCCTCAACTCCTAGGATCCCAAGGACCTGGCCTCTTCCTCCCTGCTTCTGCCCCACAACTGCTGCTGCCTTCAGCCCCTGGCAGGGGAGGCTCAGGGTCTGTCTGGAGCCAGAGCCTAGGATGTCTCAGGACAGGACACTGATGCGGCCATCCACCTCCTGGAGTGTCACAGCAGTACCTCAGTAGGGCGAACCTCTCACCCACCACAGTCCAGGTACCCAATCCAGGCACCTCCTTGCGTAGAGATTGCAGTGCTCCCTGGGGGTGGGGGAGGGTCTGTGGGTTGGGAGATGCCTGACTTGACTTAAGCTCCCCGGTTGGTGTGCAGAGCGCTGGTCTGCGGCTGGAAGGAGGGGAGCTCAGTACCTAGTGGGTGGGGAGTTAGTGTGCACTGTGGGAGCACATGTGGGGTGGTACCCGGATCTGTACTCACTCTGCAGCTATCCCTGTTCCGGAAGGATTGAAACATTGAGTAGCAAATAACACCATGGCAGGTTGAGAGGAGCTGCAGGAAAAAGGGAAACCTTGATACTTTAGTGCCTTTACTAGAACTTTTACTCTGCATTTTGAACAGGGGACCTCACATTTTCATCTTGCATGGGGCCCTGCAAATTCTGGAGCCCCTTCTGATAGGCACAGTGTTAACTTCAGGAATCATGTACTGTACGCATGGCCCACTTGTTTCCACCGCATCATCCTATATTTGCTTCAAATTTCGTTGACATAATAAGAAGATATTCAGTGAGACTGTGTGGGGACTGGAGCAGCACAAAACCCATAATGATATAAATATGTGGTGGAAAATTACAATAAAACCCTTGCATCTTCCACTTTAATTTTGCCTCAAGGAAATGGCAAGATGCCCAGCTGGCAATAACCAGTTCCAGATGAGCTGCCAAAACTGCTAGGTGCTGAAATATATAGTTTGTTGCTCTTCCCCATTTCGGAGCTTGACTATAGGTTTTGAGGTTGGTGTTTCAAAGCCGGAGCAGGTGCCTGCCACCTGGGAGCATTTTCTTGAGTGCCTTGCTAATATCAACACAGTGAGACCTATTGAAGTGTATTTTTAAATAACATTGAAACTGCTTTACATGTGTATACATGTCTATTGAAATACAATCATAAATAGGCCTAAAATGTTTTCGTCTGGAATTCAAAGGGATATGATTTGTGTCTTGGAACAATGAAGGATTCCTATTAAAAAAAAAAAAAAGGAACATGCTGATGAAAAACATTCAGATAAAATTAAAATATTTGAAAAGTTTGTAAGTGTGGGTTGAAGTACTAGCGTAACAAAATTAGATTGCTTCACCTTAGAGCCCTACAAATAGAGGTGCCTTGTAAATGTCAGGCAGCAGTGCTCCTGGGGGCGAGGTGATGATGAAGAATAAGTACAGCTCTTAGGACACATTTCTATTCTGGAGACCAAAGGCCCTCTCTTGTTTTATTTGAAAAAAGTACCTTCATTTTGGTACCTGTAAATATATTTACATATCAGATCCTTTCGGGGGACGCTAAAAGGCAGTTCCTTGTCTCCAGTTAAGGTTTTCTTTTCCTTAAGCTAGTGCTAGAGTTTTCCGTGAGTATCTCTGCGTATATATTGCATTAGGGATCAGTGAATGTCAAAAATTTCCGAGGTCAGTTTTTGTTTTAATGCTTGTCTGAACAGTCTGAACTGTTTCCTGGTTCTCATCTAACCAAACAACTGCTTTGTTTATAGTTCTGCCTGACCTGAAGTCTACTCTGCATAATGTGCTGGCTGTTTTCTGATTCAGACTATATACTTCAGGCTGGGTACACTCAGCACATTTCTTCCCCCAGCAACATGAAGGCCAGGCAAAGAGGGTGCATTGAATTCTAGGCTTAATAAGAATGTATTTTCATCATTAGTTTCACATGCGAATCTCCCTGGTCCAAACCTACTGCTAGACCCCCAAATAAGAACAAAAAAAGCAAAAACAAATAAACCCCAAAGCCCTGATTTAATCGTCTTCTCTTCTCCCTACTTTCACAAAGTTGCTGATTAGAAGCAAAATGTCCAAACAATCCTGTAGGAAGAAGAAAGAGACCTAGCAGGGGGCCCAGATAATCTGTAAATTAGGTAATTTGTGTAAGGATAATCGTGACTGTTGTCTTTGAGTGCTTTTTTGTATATTTGGTGGAAGTAAACTGTTCCTGTCCTCCTGGGGTTGGTGAGATCTACCACTTGACTTGCGTTCCTCTCTGGGGCGTTAATTTGCCAAGCAGATTGGTCTTCATTCAGTGCATCTGTGTCTGGTTGGATGCTACTTCTATTAACACAGCACTCTCCTAAATCTATTTTTCTCCAAATATTACTTCCATTTTCTAAATTTTCCCTTCTCCAGCTTGTTCTCATTTCTGTCTTACCCTAACTTCTCCGTTTTCCTCTTTCCTCTCCATCCCCTATTCCCCTTCATTGGCAACTTAAAAGTACTTCTGTCACCTTGCGGTGATTCACACTTCCCATCAACACTGAAATGTGCCTGTGTTCCAGAGATCAGAGTCTCTGCTCTGGAGGCAGCCTGCCAGGAGTTGCGTCCTGGCTCTACCACTCACCAGTGTTGTGACTTTAGGCAAGTTACTTAACCTCTCCTTCTTTTTTTCCACATCTGTAAAATGGGGATAATAATATAGTTCCTACCTCATAGAGTTGCTGTGAAGATTAAATGAGTTATTCCATATTAAGTATTTAGAGCAATGTCTGACATATAGTAAGTGTTTAACACATGTTAGCAATTTGTTTACCTCAGTTACATGACCATTGAGTCTCCTATTAGCATCTTTTTTTTTTTTTTTTTTTTTTTTCTCACGGTACGTGGGCCTCTCACTGTTGTGGCCTCTCCCGCTGTGGAGCACAGGCTCCGGACGCACAGGCTCAGCGGCCATGGCTCATGGGCCCAGCCGCTCCGCGGCATGTGGGATCTTCCCGGAACGGGGCACAAACTCGTGTCTCCTGCATCGGCAGGCGGACTCCCAACCACTGCGCCACCAGGGAAGTCCTCCTATTAGCATCTTATTTTTCTGACAACCCCTATTAATATCCCAGATAACTAGGGCTGCTTGGGATACATTTGGAAAATGCTGCTCTTCAAGGTAAGTTTAGTATTGCCATTTTTTTCAGTGATTTTCCAAGGAGGGCAGTTTGGGGTGGAAAATCTAGAAGTAGAATCTCTCTTGCAGTCAAGTCCTTCTTTTGTAAGCATCCCTCTGCCAATGTGCTGTCTTTGGCTCTTTTTCCTGACCAGTCAGTAATGTATTCTGTCATCTTGCTACTTCAGGGATGGTCTACTGACATCACCTGGGAGCTTCTAAAAATGAAGATCCCAGGACCCACCCAGACCAACTGACTCAGAATCTGTGTTTTAACAAGATCCCCAGATGATTCTTAAGCACATTAATGGTTGAGGTGCACCAGGCTAACATTTCTGCCTCGGCAGCACCAAAATTCTGCTCTAGGGAAATAGGAAGAAATCAACCTGAATTCTATTTTCCAACACATAATATTGACTACTTCTACAAGTATAGCAGTTTAAGCCCTATGAGATTTCCTGGAAAACCTATGCTGACATTCTCTTGGGTGTAATTGTTATCGATTAATGTCATGATTAAAAGTGTAGCTTAGGTCCACTGGGAGCTTTAGCTCATTGAAAGAAAAAAAAAACCCCACCTCATTGATCTGAAGCCCTCAGTCAGTCATTCTTACCTTTTCAGAAAACACTTCAGATAAATAGCAATAATCTTAGCAGTGAGAGATTTGTCTTAAGGGGTAATCTTTCCAACAATGACTTGCATTGATTAAGTTCATTGCTTTTTAACTGTTCAGTTTGTTGCTGTGGTAACTCTGTTTTAAAAATTAGGATGTATTTTCTTAGTCGGGGTTAAATGTGGGGATGGTAGCACAAAGAAGCACATTTGGGCTTCTTCTACTACTGGTTTGGTACTTGCAGAGAGAGTCTAGTGCTCTTGATGTTTTCAGGTTAGTGCTTTGTTGAAACAAGGTTCTGGAATGGGGAGACTTTGGACACGTGTAAGGGGTGGACAGCAAACAGGAGGGTCAGGCTAGTATTACGGTTCTTGGTATCTCTGTCAGCTGTCAGGAAAGGACCAAAAGTGCTAGATTGTTAGCTGGAAAACTGCTTTTGAACAGTTTAGTCTTGTAAACCATGTAGAGTAGTGTTGTTAGATTGTTGCCTCGCCCTTTACATACGCCTGTCTTTATGGGTGGGTGGAACTTTTGGAAAATCTCCAGCTTGCTGTGGTTGTGAAGAGTAAAGACTCAGCTTGCTAGATTGGATTTTGACTTATGAACCACTAACTGGAGTGTATTGACTCATTCAGCTTCCTCAGCTACCATACTTTCTTTATAATTGCAACCATGATTATTAATAAAAAACGATTTACTCGAGTTTTATAACATTTACTGTAAAGAGAAAGCAGAAATGTAAGACTGGTGTCACCTGTCTCCTACACTTTGCCTCACAAAAGCAATCTTTCTAAAATATAATTCACATCATGCCTCTCTCTCACTTAAAATTCCCCTGTGTCTTCCATCACCCCCGGGCAGAGCACGACTCATCAAGACAGCTTCTGGGTCAACCATATTGTGAGCTGATTATACAGAAAGGATTTTGATTTTATTTCTTTTGGTTTGTAATAAGAGCTAACTTACTTACTGTTGAGTCAGGCACTCTCTCTCAGGCACACTCTTTCTTTCTTTCTTTTTTTTTTTTTGGCCACACCACGTGGCTTGTGGGATCTTAGTTCCCCGACCAGGATTGAACCCGGACCCTCAGCAGTGAGAGCACAGAATCCTAACCACTGAACTGCCAGGGAAATTCCCAAGGCAGAGCTTCTGACCATTCCCTGTGTGCACCTGGATTACACTACAGCCCCTAACCTTGCTCCCTTCTCTGCCTGGTGCCATAGCTTCAAGACTCAACCAATGATATCACCTCGGTGGAACCTTCCCTAACCTCACAGGTTGTTTACCTTGTGTGCTCATACCTCTGCCATGGCATTTATCATGTCGTATTAGTCAGGATACTCTAGAGAAACAGATCAGTAAGGTGTGTGTGTGTGTGTGTAAAGAAGTTTATTTCAAAGAGTTAGCTTGTGTGACTGTAGGAGTTGGCAAGTCTGCAATCCACAGGGCAGCCTGTCAGCAGGAACTGATATTATAGTTATGGGGCAGAACCTCGTCTTCTTCAGGGAAACCTCCGTTTTGCTCTTGGGCTTTTTGACTCTTTGGATGAAGTCCATCCAGATTATTGAGGGTAATCTCCCTACTTAAAGTTAATGGATTGTAGATATTAATCACATCTACAAAATACCTTTACAGCAACATTTATATTTAGTGTTTGATTAAATAACTGGGTACTGTAGCCTAGCCAAGATGACACATAAAAATATCCATTGCATGTGTCATACTGTAATTGTTTATGTACCTGTGTTTTCAGCTTAGGACTGTGAGCTCTCTCAGTCATAAACAAACAATAACTTTAAATAATTGAAATATTAGTTTATAGATTGTTCAAATTGTGAAATAAAAAGCATGATAGTTCTACCATTTAAATGTATAGTCCTTAAAAACTTGAGTCAGTTTGCCCATGATTTATAATGAAGTTATCCATTAATAACTTGCTAATATTTTTAATTTAAGGGAAACAGGAAGCGCAGTATATTTATTAACAATATTTTATATATTATATATTCATAGGTATTCATTATGTGCTTTATTAAATTATTAAACTTGCAAAATATAGGTATAAAAATGAAAGAAAAAGATCTGTGTAAAAATTGTGATTCAGCTTGTTTGAAAATTAAGAGATCTGTATCATTGTGTAAATATATGCTACCTTTATTTTCATTGAGAAAAGTCCCCAACTATACATAATATTAAGTACAATTATTTAATAAATATTTAGTGTCAGCTTTTTACCATGTTGTGTCATCACTGAAAAAGCAATCCCCTTATTTTGATCCTATCTTTGTATTATAGATGTTTGAAAATATAGCTCAAAACACCTTTCTCTCATGAAAACTTCCAGGATTAATTGATATATTTTAATGTTCCTTTCTTCTCCTTAATATTTGTGTATATGTTCACATTTGCTCTTTTTAAAAAAAAATTTATTGGTATGCTGTTCTGTACATTTCAAACATCATTTTTACGTGTTAATGGTTTGAATCTCTTAATATCACTGGTTAGCACCTGCAAGTGGGTTCACTATTTAAGGCCAAATTTACATTGTCTAAACCCAACCTATCTGTCTTTCCTGCTATCCTATGTCTGCTTTTTTCCCTGGCATGTGTATTTCTCTTAGTGGCACTGTTATGCTCCTACTCGTAACCTTGGAGTCCATATCAACCTTTCTGGGTCCCTCATCTTTCACATTCAGTCAGATGCTCAGTGAATCCCAATGATTATCCTTGCCTTAGGGTCTCACCTTTACATCTTCTATTTTTTATTCCAACAACCATCTTTCCAGCTTGGATTATTACTATTTCCTATGTAGACTGTTGCAGTAAACTTCATGGTCCAGTCCCTCTCTCCTCAAAGACATCTACTGTGCTCTTAACAAGTTAATTATGCTGTTGTACTTACAATTTTGATATTCACCAGCTTAAAAGAAAAATCAAAACTTGGTGGCTTCCTATTGCCAATAAAATAAAAATCATTATCCAGTCTGGTCATTTAAAGAGCTCCAAATACCCAGTCTACCTGTACAGTCTTCTTTTTCAATCTTCCTAAGATTGAATTAGAATAAATTGGATTATTGATTCTAATCAGTACATACATTATGTTTCCCCATCTTGGAACCTTAGCTATGTTTTTCTCTCCATCTAGAATGGTCTACTCAAAATTTCTGCACATTAAAATACTTATCCTCCCATCTTTTTTTCTGAATCCTCTAGGTCCTTTCAGGCTTCAACGTACAGGAATGACTCAAAGACCAATACTGGGGAGGAGAACAGAAAGGCCTGTCATGCATGGGCTGTCAAGCTGGCCTATCACATGACTGGTTCATTGAGGTACAGTTTCTGGTTCTCAGATCTTAAGCTCCAGAAATTTTATTTTTTCCTTCCAGCCAGAGTTGCTATAGCTCCTCAAAGACAAACGCCATCTAATAAAATTCACAAAAAATATGTTTATGAACCAGAATGCCTATTTTATCAATTCACAGTGAGTGATATGCTTTTCTAGGGCATTGCCTCTCCATAGCAAGAGGCCTATGAAGCAGTGCTAGTAACTGGAAAGTTGCTAAATCGGCTCAGAATTGAAACATAAGGAATTGATTAGTCTTGAGGGATATTCCATCTAGGTTATGGGAAAACCTCATTGCCTTATTGGGTCACCTGATAAGGTTCTTTTCCTTGGATAATTTGATATAAACATTGATGGATCTTCAGGTTCTAATCTCTTATCTGTCACTCCAACTGACTGAATTACAGTTCTCCTTTACATTTTCCATTCCAATAGTGTCATTCTAAAGATGTTGCTTTGTTACCTTGTTTTAAATTTTGCAACACTCTATCCTTATCAATTAATTTGTAAGGTAATCCAGGTTTACAAAACCACAATTAGATCCCTCTACTATGGTGTCTTTGGATGGCTGATCTCATACATTGTGTTTGGTTTTTGACCCTTCATAGTCTTAGAATGTGCCTCTTGTTTGTCTTACACCAGAATTCTTTATGCATTAGATGCATTTACTTCTGTATTGCTTTCTTAATATGTTTGTATTATGTTTATAAATGTTCGTATTTGCAAGCTGGACTTCTTTACCACTTGTCAGGTCTAAACTGTTGGAAAGCGGGGACTGTTTTTTGTTTTTGTTTTGTTTTTCACTTTTTTTTTAACGTTCTTATTGGAGTATAATTGCTTTACAATGGTGTGTTAGTTTCTGCTTTATAACAAAGTGAATCAGCTATACATATACATATATCCCCATATCTCCTCCCTCTTGCGTCTCCCTCCCACCCTCCCTATCCCACCCCTCTAGGTGGTCACAAGGCACCGAGCTGATCTCCCTGTGCTATGCGGCTGCTTCCCACTGGCTATCTATTTTACATTTGGTAGTGTATATATGTCCATGCCACTCTCTCACTTCGTCCCAGCTTCCCCTTCCCCCTCCCCGTGTCCTCAAGTCCATTCTCTAGCAGGTCTGCGTCTTTATCGGGGACTGTTTTTTATTCTCATTTTTTTTTCCTGTAGTCTCAAGTACTGTAACTTTGGGTTCTTTCCAGAAGTGAACTTTGACATTTATTTCTTCATTTACTTATACATTCATTCATTTTTTTCCTTCTTTCCTCCCTCCCTCCCTTTCTTTTTTCCTTTGTTCTTTAATAAGCATACTGAGGTTCAGGGAAGAAAAGTGACTTTCTTAAAAACACACAGTTAGTGAGACAGCTGGGATTTAAGCCCAGGACTCTTGCCTCAGTTTGTTCTTTTTCCCTATTGCTTATTAGTGTTCATTGGAGGCCACTTTATGGGGTAGGGTACTGTGATGGTTAGTTATATGTGTCAATGTCATTTGGCTGTGGTGTCCAGTTGTTGGTTAAACATTAATATGAGTGTTGCTGTGAAGGTATTTTGTAGTTGTGGTTTACATCCAGAGTCAGTTGACTTTAAGTAATGATCTGGGTGGGCCTCATCCAATCAGTTGAAGGCCTTAAGAGCAAATACTGAGAAGAAATTTTGCCTCAAGACTGCTGCACTAACTCCTGCCTGAGTTTCCAGCTTTCCTGTCTGACCGATAATTTTGGACTTGCCAGCCTAGACAATCGCATAATACACACACACAGAATATATACGTACACACACGTAACACTGTTGGGTTCTGTTTCTCTGGAAACAAAGATTGATTAGCTGCTAAGCTCATACAGGTTCTGACAATTAAGTAGGCAAAAGTATTACACAAAAATGCTTATTGCATTATCTTAAGTTCCCAAATTAAAACAGTGTTTTACATTTAAAATTCATATGGCATATAGTAATTTTTTTAATAAGGAGGATTGGTGCCAGTGGCCTTATCCGGTAGGGAGCAAGTGTGGAGAGAGAAGGAGAGGGATATGAAGGATTGGATTGTTTCCCAAAATGACTGAAATAGTGGGCTGAAACAATCTACTCATGTGATAGCCATCTAGAGAAAGATTTATAAAATTGCTAAAGGCTTTTTCTTTCAAGGAAATCCAGCAACAGCAACAAAAACAAACTCCGGGTTTTTTTGCCCTTCTATTTGATGTTGGCATCTATCCATATATAGGGTTTGTAGGGTTCAGAATTTTACTTTTGGTATTTTTAAGGTAGAGCATATCAGATATTTTCCTGAAACATGGTTTTTCCAAATCAGAAAACATTGAAAAGGAAAAAGAGTGGTGATTTTAGAAATTTGGATTGTATAAGAAAAGTAATGTTGTTAGACCCAAAATCACCATGGTCAATCCATAGAAGTAAAGTTTTTTGTTTGCTTGTTTGCTGTAGATTGGAGATAACACTCTTAATAAATCCCCAAATCTAAAGAATGGATTTTTGTTAAATAGAAATGGACAAAATCTAGGAACAAAGTGTTAAAGAAATGTGAATGTTCTGCTTTTCTCCCGACGCGACCTCTCCTTGGGATGGTATACCATAGCCAAATTGATTAGAAATACACAGTCGATGGTAGTTATGCTCTACAAAGTTACTTTGAACACTGAATTAGTAAATACCAAGCCATTGTTCATAAGGGAAATACAAGATTGGTTCCTTTGAGCCTCTGACCACATTTTTGTCAACCAATCAATACATAATCTTGTTTATGTGAGTTTTTGTTTAAAGACACCTTGTTTAGTATACTCATTGGCCACCAGCAGTCTTAACTCATGCCTGAATGAAGCTAATCTGACTCACATATTTCTCCATAAGGCCCATTACAACCTTCTTACACTTAGGCACACCGGACAGCACTTCAGCATCATTCTCAGGGGCCATTTTAAACAGTGAAATCATCAAAAGAAGCACAAAATGCAAAAAAAAAAAAAAAAAAAAAAAAAAGTGGCACTAAATAGATGGAGAAAAGTATACTTGTTTACAGTATGAGAGGTGAAACAAGAATCTAGAGCCTCAGCCTAGGATGTGCATGTTGGGTGACTCAGAAATTTTGCCACTCTGTGAATGACCCTGAAATGTCTGTGCATGACCCTGAAAGCACTGTGAGTATTGGTTTGGGGGTTACAAACACATATTAGCCAATAGGTGAATTCACAAATACAGAATCTACAAATAATGAGGATCTACTGCAAATAGTTTGGGGCTTTCTGGAAGATCCATATATTTGTAGTTAAATAGCCTCCTGCAAAGCCACTCTGTAAGAGAGTACAGTGCTGTGAAAGAAAGTTGTCAGGCCTCTAAACATTTTATGTTCATTTGCAAGATTATTTAATAAACATTTTTAATCCTTGCTATCGCAGTCTTTTAGGAGAAGGAAATAAGTACTATAAATAACAAAACTCCAGATATAGCAATAGGCTTTCCTCAGAAACCCTAGCAATCTCAGGTGTCTGTTTTGAACCACTGGCTTGATTAATAAAATCAACAAAAGTAAACAATATCTGAGCAAAGTAATTTGTCATCTTTTCCAAAATATTACAGGAGAAGCAATTTGTTTTCTTTCACTAAGATTTACAAAGTTAATTCATTAAAATGTCGCATGTTTAACCATGTTAAGACAATTGCTTGTTTAATTGAGGTTTTCACCTTTTAATGATTTTTTTTAGGCTTTTTTTTTTTTTTACATCTTTATTGGAATATAATTGCTTTACAATGGTGTGTTAGTTTCTGCTTTATAACAAAGTGAATCAGTTATACATATACATATGTTCCCATATCTCTTCCCTCTGCGTCTCCCTCCCTCCCACCCTCCCTATCCCACCCCTCTAGGTGGTCACAAAGCACCGAGCTGATCTCCCTGTGCTATGCGGCTGCTTCCCACTAGCTATCTATTTTACGTTTGGTAGTATATATATGTCCATGACACTCTCTCACTTTGTCCCAGCTTACCCTTCCCCCTCCCCGTATCCTCAAGTCCATTCTCTAGTAGGTCTGTATCTTTATTCCTGTCTTACCCCTAGGTTCTTCATGACATTTTTTTCCCTTAAATTCCATATATATGTGTTAGCATACGGTATTTGTCTTTCTCTTTCTGACTTACTTCACTCTGTATGACAGACTCTAGGTCCATCCACCTCATTACAAATAGCTCAATTTTGTTTCTTTTTATGGCTGAGTAATATTCCATTGTATATATGTGCCACATCTTTATCCATTCATCCGTAATGATTTTTGTCATATTGAAATTTGCCAAGAAATTAGCAAGTCTACAACTTTGATACTTGCAAATTGTTTATGTGCTTTTAGATTGATACCAGTCCTATAATTCTTTATTTTTCAAGCACTTATGTACAAATTTCTGTGCTTAAAAGTCCTGAGGGACTTCCCTGGTGGTCCAGTGGTTAAGACTTCACCTTCCAGTGTAGGGGCTGCGGGTTTGATCCCTGGATCCCTGGTCAGGGAGCTAAGGTCCCACATTCCTCGTGGCCAAAAAACCAAAACATAAAACAGGAGCAATATTGTAACAAATTCAATGAAGTCTTTAAAAAAATGGTCCACATCAAAAAAAGAAAAAAATCTTAAAAAAAAAAAAAGTCCTGAGTTAGCAAACCAGGGCTTTTCTTGGCTTAAGCAGCTGCCACATCATGAAGGTACCCCCCGTGCCCACCCAAGAAAGAGGAGTAAATGGGAGATCTGCTCATTTATAGCTACTAAAGCAAAAGTAGAACTCAGGGCAGAAGAAGTAGATCGGCTCAAATACTGGTGAGATTATTATCAAAAAAAGAAGAAAAGAAAAAAATGAAGAATCAGTGATATAGAAGATGATTTGAGTATTTTATTGTCAGTGTTTCAACCGCTAGATCATTGTACACTGAAGTGAAAGAAAGGTTAGGTTGTTATTTCTTTATTTTGAAAAGACTTTGCAAACCACTTTCCTCAGCCATTTCATAAATTAGAATGGGAGAAAATAGATTTATGTTACAGCAAGTAGAATTTAGTTTAGACTAGTGGAAGGGGACACTACCAGAGGACTTTGGTTATGAATATTTATAACCTGAAGTACATATAAGAAGTAAATTAGAGAAATTAGCATTGGCAATAATCATATTCATATAGTGACACTCTGACTTGGAGGGAATTATATTAGGTAGTCAGAAAACTTAAGTCTATTGCTGCTTGAAATTATGTATACGTGGATCCCTAATGTTCTGGGCTTGAATTTGAAAGACTCGCTCATCAAGATTTTTAGACACATTATATTTGCTTTTGCAAATTAGAAGTTCCAACCACAGATGCAAGTATACATTGCCATGTGTGGAATTAATGCTTCAGACATCTTATGAATATGTATGTATTTTGGTGGTGCTTCTGCTACATAAGTCTGAAAAGCAGTGGGAAGTGGGTGGATCTGTGTGGAACTGCATATTGCTGTCAGAAAAGTGCAATTCTCAAAGAAAAAAAATTATAGGGGCAAAATTTAATTTCTGACACGTCTTCAAAGACATAAAATTTTCCAGAAGAGGAAAGCTGATATTTGTCCATTTTAATTGTTAAAACTTTTGTTGACATTTTCATAACAACTTGGAAATAATCTGAGGATAATCCTTTGTATTTAAGTGTGCATACATCTTCGTGATGGTTTCTGGAATGCCTTAAGTATTAATATGTGGTGAGATTTGGGTGATATTTAGTTCTGTAGTTACAGTTGTACCTGATTGAATGTCTCTATTACTGGTATGCATCAGTTGGGTTCAGCTTAAATTTTAGTGTGAGGTTTCATTTCTATATGTCACCTGTATTTGGATATTAACTAGTGATTATCTCAAAAGTCTGTTTTGGCAAAAAAAGAAAAAAAGCAAAGTTAATGGTAGTGCAGTTGCAATCCATCTGTTTTATGGTCCCCCATTTAGATCATAGTCCCTGGGCAGATTGGAGAGGAAGAACAGGAAAGCTGAGGTGAATGGCTGCTCGTCCAGTGATGTGTGTTTCTGCAGTGGTGGATGTGCCTTGAGATTTCCTGGGCTCAGTGGGACACAGGATTTCCACCAATTAATTGAGGCCCCCATGTGTAGTTTGAATTAATTATCCATTACAGTTCAGTGCAAAGAAGCCTCTTTCATAAAGGTTTTAGATGTTCTGAGAAACCTTGTTACTTAGTGACAAGTTGATGTAAGGGTGTGGCTAGGAGCAGCATCAGATCATAGTTACATATTTTATATATTCTAACAGTACAATTCTGATACTTCAGACAGACATTTAAACCATTCCTTCCAGAACACATTTTAAACATCAAATTGAACTGGTGTTAATAACATCATCCTTCCAGGTCTATTTTATTAAATTAAGCTTATTACATTTGACCAATCAATCAACACCAAAGAGATTTTAATTTATCACTTACATATAGTTTGTTTACAAGGCATGCTAATATTCTCCCTAAAAGACCACCTGATACAGCTTTGCTTTTTTACCTGTTCTGGGAATAGCGTCCCTCGGCAGATTTCCCATTACCCCAGTATCATTTATGAAAGGGAAAAGAGCACTTGACTGTTGCTTTTGATACGTAGTTAGAATCCTGGTAAATTTTAACTACTTTGAGAATAGGGCTGGCCTAATTGAGGGTTGAAAGTTTTCTAGACAAAAGTATTTTCCTACATTTAGCCCAGGTCATCATTTCTTAATGCCCTTCCTCATTTAGAGCTTTAAATTGGATTAAGAAAATATGTTGTCTGGGGACTTCATAATTGTTGTAAATTTTCAATTGTCTTAAAAACAAACAAACAAAACCCTCTTGCCTTTTCATCTTTCTTGCCCCGCTAGCCATTCTTTGTTTCCCTTGTCAGTGAAACTCACAACAAGTCTATGCTTTTTGTCTCTACTTCTCCTTTAATTGTCTTTTAAATGTACTTCAATCAGATTTATACCCCCACCACTCCACCAGAAATCTGATCAGGTTCAATAGTGACCTCACAGTCACTTGAATTGGTCAGTGTTTTGGTCATCTTACTTGATCTATCCCAGAGCAGCAGAGACAGTGCATTTTCCCAGATGCCCGTGACTCACTTTTTCTTTCCCCTTCTTTTGCCATACATCTTCACATTGGAGTGCCTGAAGGATCAGTACTTAGTCCTCTTCTCTTTATTTGCACTGATTGTTGGGGACATCATTCAGTCTCATGACATTAAATATCATTTATAGGCTGATGACTGCCAAATTCATGTCATTAACCCAGAAGTCTTTCCCAAACATTCAGTTTTTCTATTTCAGAAATTATAGGAATCTCTGGTTCTACACCCTAAAATTTAAATAGACCAGTTTTGCATCTTCCACCAAAGGAAAAAGCCGTCTATAAGATGATAAATAAAGAACAAAAATTTAAAACATTGATATCATTATAATTAAACATTCTAATTTTTGTATTCAGGAGTTGGGAAATTTAACTTCAGATAGACAAACTGGAATCACTCAATTCAGGAAAACATCATACACGTTTAAATGATTTTTATGCATACTTGTTGATTGCTATTTCATGTTTAAATTTATTTACCTAACAAACTAATTCATACCAACATAACATACCATGTAATCCTATTGAGAGGTATCATTTAGCCAGAGAATCATTTGCTTGTTTAGGAGAGTGTTACAAATATGCATAGCACTGTTGTTTATATATCAATAAATAAAAGAATAATATAGCATTTATAATTAAGGAAGAAACATATATACTAATATGGCCAACTAACACATTTAAAATGATCTTAGTAAATTATTTGTTTTGCTTGCCTCCCTTTGTAAACATTGTACTTTTTGCTTACCTACCAATAAAAAATTAACTCACTGTTTCAACCAAGTTGAGATATGCAGTCCACAGCATACATCTTGTATTTTCAGGCTTAAAAATGTCCAAAGTAATAATGATGAGCATCCTAGAACATTTTGTGTCACATGTGTTAAATGATTATTTTAACACCCAGAGTTTGGGAATATTCCAAGTTATTATATTTATCATTCTTAACTTCTTGGTCAATTTTGCTATAACTTCTCACTAGAAAATAACTGATTTGAAAGCAATTCCATATTACTTCATTTCAACCTTAGTCACCAAAATGTTTACTCATTCTCTAAGTTACACAAGTACTAATTCTGCTGAAGGAAAGACAAAGTTAAACTGAAGATTTCAGAAATGTTTGTTGGAATTTGTTAGATGAAAATTAGGTGAGAAGATAGGGAGAACGTGAGTTACTTAATGCACAATGTTGTAAAACTGAGGTAAGAATATAGAAGTAGATAAATTTTCCCTATACCTCATGTGATTCAAAAACAGGAAGACATATGTAATGTACAAAACAGATTAAAATAATTACATATATGTACGTAAATATGTGTTATATTTAAAAATATAAAAATAGAAGAAGTACAAAAATTGACAAGCAAAATGGTTTGGGGGTGAAATTTTCTGGCTCTATATTTAATATTTCAATAAATTTAATAGTATGATGAAGTATCTGATAACTAAGAAATTGATATTGATGTCATTTTGGAGAATTAATGTAAATTGTGAGATTCAAAGGAAAGATAGATGTTCAAAGAATGAAAATAAATTTTCATATAAATGAAAACACAAATATCAAAGTTGAAAAGAAAAATATCTTAGTAATATTACAGAAATGTCAATTAAAATAAGTGTGGGATGTGTACTACTGTCTATTAAATTATTAAATAACTAAAAATTATAAATCCACTTTAGGTGAATTTGTAGGGATATATGTGAACTCACACACTGCTGCTAGTATTATAAATTGGAAGAATTTATCAGTATATCGGGAGGGTTACAACTGTGATCATACCTTTGACTCTACCATTTAGCTTCTAATTCTAAGACTTTTGCTCAAGAAAATAACCCCCAAATTAAATACAGTGGCAGAGAGAGAGAGGGGGAAGGAGGGAAGTGTCTAAATTTTTTAATATTTAAACTGGTTTTATTTCAGTAAATTAAAAAAATTTTTTTTACATTGGAGTATAGTTGATTAACAATGTTGTGTTAGTTTCAGTTGTACAGCAATGTGATTCAGTTATACATATACATGTATCTGGTCTTTTTCAAGTCCATTTCTCGTTTAGATTATTATAGAATATTGAGCAGAGTTCCCTGTGCTATGCAATAGGTTTTTGTTGGTTATCTATTTTAAATACAGCAGTGTGTATAAATCTTTTATATTTATTATAAAGATGTAGTATAAATTGATGAACAACCATATATGAAATAAATATATCAGTATGCAGCATTTTATCTACACAATGATTATAAACATCTAAGGGTCTGTATGTGGAAGGGTAGTGAAAGGAATAGGCTAAAGAAAAAAAAAAAACCCTAATAATTTATAGATGTTATCTAATGTAATTTAGCTTTGTTTACTTCATTAATTTAAGCTTCTGGTTATAATAGTTGTTGCATATTCATACATTAAAAAGAAATATGATACTTTTATATACTAAAGTATACTCTACCATATATTGTAATATATAATATAAATCATGGCCCTTGTTTTGTATGAATAAAATTAAAACTTGAAAATAATCTGAAATAATTTTTTGAAATTCTGAGCCACCTTTTTAAAAATCAGCATGTTAACCTTAAATTATAAGTTAGATTTGAAACTAAAATATCTGTTAATATGTCTGCATTTTGTGGCAACAGAACAAGCTTAATCACCTTTGCACAGCAGAAATTTGCAAAATGCTAGTAAGCTTGACTTAAAATGGCCACAGTAAAAATCTGTGTTGGAAGGAACATCTGACATTAGTAAATTCACAGCATGGCCCATGAATTGCTGTGTTGAGAGAAGGTACTCCTCTAGCTTGCTTGTTTCCTGTCTCTCTCTTTAGCATTCCCATTAATGCAAAATACACCTGTACATGGAATAAAAATAATATTATGTGTTTAAGAAAAAAACCTAATTAAATTCTACACCTCCTTTTCTGTGGTTAGACAGCAACTGTGGATGACTTAAAACCCACCACTTCAGTAGAGTTACACAGAAGAGTGCTGGAGACCAGGTCCATTTTTCAAAGCTTGAGAAACTGACAACAAATGAAACCCCCTGCCCCCCAAGCAAAAACAAACTTGTACTTCTTTCTTTCAATTTTTATCAGAAATACCCACTGTTCATGGACATGATTATTTTAAACATGGTACCTATTTAAGTGTTAGAAACTTAATTGTTCAAACAAAGTAGTGTTTTTACCCTCCCACCTTCCCAGAGAACACACATTGAACAGGTAGCTATGATATTCTTTACAGAATGTGGGATTTAGGTACGCAAGTATCTTAGAACAAATCAATTCTTGATAGTGGCTTTTGTTTTCTTTAAAGAGAGCATATCTCAGATTTCCCTGAAACAGGGAAAAAAAGTGAACAGATGAAGTGTTTTCTTTGGTTATTGTAGTTTGGACGATTTTTAAATAGTCTGCTTCTTTTATTTTTCCTGTGGATATTTTTTTCTTGCTGGCATTTTAAAGATGACTACTGTATATGAGGTATAGAATTTGATTTTTTTTAAGTGCAATTCCATTTTCTATTCTGCAGAAACACCTACCATTTAAATAAAATTACAGTGCTCCTACAAGCAAAAAATAATCTTTTGTTACCCTTGTATATTTATGCATATTTTGCTTTTATTTTAACCACAAGAGCTTTATCCAGTTTTGGCAGCGCTAATAATCTGCAGATTGTCATTTTTTTGTGATGCTAGTGTGAAGTTAAAAAAGAATCTGATTTGTAGCTGTCTCTATATTGCCATTATATTCTCTTGTATTTTTGAATATATTTTATTTTGTGATTAGGTCACTTTTGATCCAGTGAATGTTAGAGGAATGTTTGGCTTTTTAAAGCAATGTCTTCAAATTGGCAGCACTTTAACACTGGCTATTTTACTAAAACCTTGCTAAGTGAATTCGAATAATTTTTCCTGTCTATTTTCCATTATGTCATTGCTTTGTTTGCAAGTATTGCTGTGTCCTGGTATTTGGGAGTTGGTAGCAATTTCCATACAGATAATAAACTTTTTCTTTTTGCCTGAGTTCTTCAACAATGTCATGTTCTGCCACTTATGACATTTTAGCAGTTTTCCTGACTGCTGCTGTTACTGAGATGGCAAATTATTTCCTCCCATTTTTTTTTTTTTTTGACTTAGTTATCATGGTCATCAAATTTCAGCCTCCTGGTTGCAGTTTCACAAGCTCAACTTGTGCCAAGTATTGGCCTTGGAAACTTTAAATATTGAATAAAATTTTTTTCTACAAAGAAATCACTCAAAATAACATTTGAGATAAATTGATATGTGAAACATTTGAAATATTACTAA
This sequence comes from Mesoplodon mirus, assembly GCF_964341445.2. NCBI lineage: Eukaryota > Metazoa > Chordata > Mammalia > Artiodactyla > Ziphiidae > Mesoplodon > Mesoplodon mirus. The sequence continues at coordinate 120,169,577 of NC_138979.1, read as the reverse complement.
TATTTGATACCTGTACTAAGAAGGTATCTCATCCTGCCTAACTCTATAGGATTACAGTACAAAATTTGGACCTTCTGACTCTGTAGAAGATATTTAGTTTTTTATAATATTTCATGTTCTAGTCTGTGTTTGGGATTAAAACTCATTTGCCTGCTAATTTTACTGTGATGTAAATCTGCATTATGAAAGTTCAATTATAATATCAAATGGCATAAGAATTTTGACGTTTTTAAGTTTAAAATTTTTATATTAGAACACAATTTTGTGAACTCTGAAGGGACTTTTTGTAATTTATCTCATTGGGAGGAAAACATGAGCAGAGCTTCATTGTTCTGATCTATGGCATGGAGATTATATATCTTTTTCATAGAATGAGAATTAAACAAGGTATAACTATAGAATGGCTAAAAGTAAAATGATTTACCACACTCAGTGTCAGTAAGGATATAAAGGAAGTAGAACGCATACACTGCTGGTGGGGAATATAAAATGGTACAATCATTTTGGAAAACAGTTTGGCAGTTCCTTAAAAAGTCATATATTCCAGCTATTCCATTCCTGGGTACTCACCCAAGAGAAATCTACTATACCTTGGCATGGTATGTCCATACCAAGAATTATATACAAATACCTATAATAACTTTGTTTGCAATAGCCTTAGACTGAAAATAACCCAGGTGTCCATTTCAGTAGGTGAATGTATACACAAACTATGGTATATCCACACAATGGAATCATACTTGACAATGAAAAGGAATGGAGTATTGATATATGGTACGATATGGGTGAACCTCAAAATAATTATACTAAGTGAAAGACGCCCCACACATTAAAAAGTATGTAACAAATGATTCTATTTATAGAAAACCTCAGAAAGCATGCAGTCTAATCTGTAGTGCCAAATTGTAGATCAGTGGTTGCCTGGAATCAGAGGGTGGGGAGGAACCAAGGGGGGGATTGCAAAGAAGCATGAGACGTGATGCATATGTTCCTATCTTAGTTTGTCTGGGCTTCTGTAGCACAATATGATAGATTGAGTGGCTTAAACAATAGAAATTTATTTCTCACAGTTTGGGAGGCTGGGAAGTTTGAGATTATGGTACCAGCATGGTCAGGTTGTGGCTTGCACACAGTACTTTCTTGCTGTGTCCTCACATGGTGGGGTGAGATCATCTCTTTTATGTCTCTTCTTATAAGGTCACTAACCCCATTCATGAGGACTTCATCCTTATAGCCTAATTACATCCCATAGTTCTTATCTCATACCATCACATTGGGGATTAGGGCTGGAGGGTGACACAAACATTAAGTCTATAGCAGTTCCTTTGGGATAAAGCATATATTCGTTATCTTGATTTTGGTGGTGATTTCGGTGATGTATTCATATGTCAAAACTTATCAAATTGTGCATTTTCAATAAGTATAGTTTATTACATCAATTACACCTTAGTTAAGCTGTTAAAAAATTTTAAAAGGTAATATATATGAAAGCACCTACTATGTTGCCTAGGAAATGGCAGTTTTCACAATGCATGACATTAAACTGAAATGATAAAATGATGAGGTGGGGGAAAACCAGTTTCACTTCTACTACAAGGAAGAAAATGGTTAAACACTAGTTTCCCTTCCAGTGAGAAGATTGCTGTGTATATTTAAGGATTGTTGTATACACTGGCTCCTATTTATTTCTGTGTGTGCGTTCATTGAAGACACTGTCACCCTGTTTTAGTCATCTGGTTGTCCACACATGTGCATGCTTATACTGGCAGGTCCTGGGGCTGAGGCCGATCTCACTGAAATGGCCCAGTTGGAAGAGGAGCTACATGACTGAGGAATGTGGAGAGATACAGAAGGGCAGAACTGAACAGGTCAAGGATGCTAAGTTTCTCAGTGGCTTCATGCAAACCGGAGGAATGAGGGGCCTAATATGATTGGAGCTGCCTGACCTCATCCCTAGCTCTTCTTTTTCCTGAGTAGCATGGCAACTCTCATTTGGATCTCAAATAACATATTTAGAAGAGGAGAGCTAGAAATATTCCAGGGAGGCACACCCTGTTAAGGCTCTGATGAGCAGAGTCTATGATAAAGTAATGGTAAAGATAATGAAATGGACAGCTACAAACTCTAAGGCCCTTTGTTGTTATTCCTGAAGCAATAGACAACATACAGTTGTTCTTAGCACATCTGGTTCTATTCATAATATATTCTAAACATGCCTGGTCTGGAGGACTAGGAAGATATTGAGCTGAATGATTTTAATTGTGTCATATCATCATCATTATCACCATCACTTCACTGAGTGGCTGCTATGTTCTGGGCCCCAGGCCATATGCTTTTCACGCATTTAATTTTCACAGTAACCCTCAGAGAAGACTTCCCTGAAAGCCTTTTCTCCCATCCTTCTTCCCAAAGTAAGTCAGAACTTTATTTTATATGGTCTCATAGCATCCTGTACAGCTCTTTAACACTTGTGACCACTGCAGTCATATAATGGATTATGTAATTAGTTGATTAATATCTTTATCCCCTCTAGAATGTGGAACTAGATATGTCTTGTTTACAGCGCCTTGTACATACTTAAAGTTTAATACTATTTGTTGAGTGAGTGAATGAATAAAATATCATCATAACATAACTTTTATAAAATTGCAGTAAAGACCCTGTGATACAGTGATTCCAAGTTCTGTATAAAGATGTTTAGTCTGGGGATAATTTTAGTTTTAAACAAGTGAAACAACTGAACAGAAATATGAGCTATGACATTGAAAACAAGAATAGAGATTGGGAAATTGGGATGTTATAAATAGGTTAAATCAGAAAAATCCCCTGTGACTGGCTAGTTCCAGGGATTGTTAAACTCAGTCAGTTGATGAATATCTTCATCACTGAGAGGCATCAGCTTTTTTGTTCAAAAATCAGAAGTAAAAACCTAGTGGTATTTATAGCATATGATCAGCATGTTGTTGAATAAATTACAAATCTTCTGTTACATTACAACTGGCAAAGTAAATAATAATTAGACTGTATCCATACTATACATCTTTCTTTTTTTTTTTTTTTTGTGGTACACGGGCCTCTCACTGTTGTGGCCTCTCCCGTTGCGGAGCACAGGCTCCGGACGCGCAGGCTCAGCGGCCATGGCTCACAGGCCCAGCTGCTCCGCGGCATGTGGGATCTTCCCGGACCTGGGCATGAACCCGTGTCCTCTGCATCGGCAGGCGGACTCTCAACCACTGCGCCACCAGGGGAGCCCCATCTTTCTTTCTGTCATAAGATGCTCTCTCAGCCAAGCATACATCATTAGCAAATATGACTTTTATGATATGTATTTCTAGGTGCAATATACTTAGATGATGCTTCTAACCAGTTTTCATCCTTACTATTAAATAAACAGTGAAGAGTTCCCAAACCGAATACAGCAGAAGATAATTTAAATATTAAAATTGTTCAAAGGAAAGATTCATAGTTATAATTCACTGAAAATGTATAATTTACCTAATATAAAATCAAATTTTATATTTTGCCTCAGGACTTTTCTGTTGTTGTTAGTAACACTCAAAACTTAGGAGAAATCACAAAAGTAAAATAGTCTTTAAGATAAAGCAAATGACCCAAAATTCATTTGTGAATCAGATCAGAACATATTAGTGCAAGCGCTCTTGAAGGCAGAATACTTCACTAAGACACAGAGAAGCATCGACAGTGGTCAGAAATGTTCACTGGTACTTTAGAGTTTCTTTGATGACTTCTCTTCTCCATTGTCCAGAACCTTCTCAAAGCGAGTAGTTTTTCGGTCTTCAGTGGAACTGAGCATTACGATACAATGTCTTACAAAAGAAAATGTTTTTAGGTATTCAAGGAATATAAGGGCATAAAGAATGCATAGTAGATATATTTCATATATATGAGATACCTCAGTGCATTTTCCAAGAATATTCACAAATGATACAATTGTCTCTGTTTCAATGCTTTTCAGAGAGAATATGCTGACTGCTCTTTTTTCCTCTGTCAAGTTATTTAGTAAGAGTGTGTTCTATGATTATGTTATAGAAGTGTTCCTGTAAACTCAAATCCCTGAATATACAATATAAACAGTGAACTTAAAAAAAATTCCAACTCTAGCCAAACACTTAAGGCTCATCGTGACCTTATTCCAGCTGCCCTTCCACAATGTCCATTCTCTCTGGTCGTACACAGCCCATTCTCTCCAGCACATGCCACACTAACTACCCTTCCTTTGTCGTTTTCATGCTCAATCCTACTTCCAGTGCAAATAGAGAAGGTTTTTGGTTTTGTGACCATGAGCTTATTCACATCGCATTTTTTAGGACTGTTCATAGGACTGTTCATATTTCACCTTTTCTAGGAAGCGTTTTCCATATACTCTAGCCAACTGATCCTTCCTTTCCCTGATCTAGTATTTATGGTACATAAAACTTAACACTTCAGTGCTCTGCTGTTTCTTATGAATGTGTATTAGTTTGTGTCTTTCTGGCTTGAAATATGAGGTCCTGGGGGTTGGGGCCATAGTGGCTCACTGGTCATAATGATTGGTTTTCATTAAACATATAGTCCTGAATTAGTCATTTTGGAATAATTTCCTGGTTATGTGGGTCCGTCTCATAGTCTCATGTCTAGCTTGTGGTCCCTTATCAATTTAGTTCTCTCAAAATAGGAAAAATCAATTTTAACAAGCAATGGTCAAAACTAATGAAAACTTTGAGTAAGTTGTTATGTTTCTCTCTATAGAAATAACATCAAATGTGATTGAATTATATAACTGTATATATTTATATTTTTAAAAGGAAGTAACAAACAGCACAAATGGCTGTGATGAGTGTAACTGCTCATCAGAAAAATAGATCTGATGATGATTTATGTGTCACCTAGAAATGCACTGTATATACCTATATAATATAACTCTCTTGGGTTGTCTTTACAACTCAAAGGGTTCTCTCTTTTTTAAAGTTAATTATTTCTGAAAGGATTATCTGAAAGGGTTGATAGAAGGATTTAGCAAAAAGTATCTTCATTGGTTTTCCAACCCTTATTGTAAAACTATTTTAAGCAGTCCTAAAAAAACTTAAGATTTTATAAAGTACATTTTAACATTTAAGAAATCTTAAGGCACTGAGCACCAAAAAATATTGAATATGCTAAAACAAGAAATGAGCCAAAACAAGGAGACACTATCAAGTGAAGATAAAGAATGCAGTCACTAAGATTTCTCTAGACTAAAATCTTATGAAGAAAATTCTTGTTATCAGTTGTACTTCCTAAGGAAACGTAGAGAGCTGAAAACTGTGGAGATGAACATGCAAGGGCTAACAAAGAGAAATGGGCACTGTATTTGCAGAAAAGGGGAAAGAAGCTAAGATTTCTGAGAAACTAAATTCTGCAATCTTTGAAGGCATGGAAGTATACTTTAATTTGTTTGTTGATCTAATGTGCATAATCACATAACATTCTATCTTAGGCAGAGCTTTGCAACTTGTGGGCAATTGTGAAATGTCAGTAGAGACAGGATTGGTGTTAAGGTAGGTGTCAGGAACATTTCAGATGATAATAGAAGAAAAATGTATACTCAAACACATAAATCAATATGAAATATATAATATGTAAGCTATAATGTATGAAATATGATTTATAACATGTAACATAATACATAATATATATCATTTATTGAGAGTTATTTTCTATAATACATATAGTATTTAATAATATATTAATATGAATTTTTGTTTATATTCATATAGATAAATTTCCTTGTATAACAATCTATATCACTATTTTCCTATACATGTATATGTATGTATGTGTATATAGTATATTGTTTCTTTGTTAGTTTCCTTAATATACCAGTGGGTTGGGGGTTGAGATAGGAAACTGCTGCTTTTTTCCACATAAAGGAAAATATTGGCATGGACTCTTCCTCAAGAAACTTTTACATAAATTCTTGGGGAACTTAGATATTCCATATTAAAAAAATAGGAGAGGGCTTCCCTGGTGGCGCAGTGGTTGAGAGTCCGCCTGCCGATGCAGGGGACACGGGTTCGTGCCCCAGTCCGGGAAGATCCCACATGCCGCGGAGCGGCTAGGCCCGTGTGCCATGGCCGCTGAGCCTGCGCATCCGGAGCCTGTGCTCCACAACGGGAGAGGCCACAACAGTGAGAGGCCCACATACCGCAAAAAAAAAATAGGAGAGAAAAGAGTGCCATATAGAGTCTCTCTCTGGGTGTGTCCCTGCATGATAGACCTGTGGTGCTTTGGTTTTCTCCCTCTGGTGATGTGTGGAGCTCCTGTGACCTGCATTTCTGTCTCCCCGCCCCCCCCCAAACTCTTATCTGTTGATGCTTCTGTTATTTCCTGGTATTTGTACAAGTTACTGTAATGCTTTTAGTTTCCTTCTTATCAGCTAACATTGGGCCCAGGTTCAGCATTTTGGGGTGTGGGGAGGCAGAAGGAAATGTACAGGTCAGGGATTACAAGTGACTTGGTCTCCCAGATTCAGGACAGTGCATATCATGTTGGCCCTGAGATGTATGTAACCAAGGATGGTTATAACAGAGGGAGAGTATCTTTTAAAACTGGTTTCAGAAAGTTTGAGGCATAGCATAATCTAAAATATACAGCATAACCTAAAATATACAACATCCTGCCAAAAGAGAAGGCATTTGAAACTAGTTTCATAGTGAGATCATGGAAGAGGTAGACTGTTTGAAGACTGTTGTATGGTGTTCCTAGATGATAACAAGAAAGTAGAGGTACTTAATAATTGTTTTACTTGGATTTTTTTTTTAAATCAAGGAGAAAGAGCTTCAAATTCTAGAGGCAGAACAAAGCTAGCGAACAGGAATTTGATGCCTTAAAAGACGTGGAAACAGTGAATGAACCCTTAGATAATGAAGAAGTTTTGTCTTGAGTCCAGATTTACCACTTAGGGATCTTGGAAAATCACTAAGTCATCTTTACAGATTCAAGGAATTGAAGAGTTCTAAAAGATTAAAGATAATTTTCCAGAAGGGGTAATAGAAGAATTTATATTGATAAATTACCAATTAGTTATTTTAATCTCAAATTTTAGGAAAATTTCAAAACAGGTTATGAAACTGTGAGCACTTAGAAAAGTAGCAGTGATTAATAGGAGATGGTACAGCTTCCAGAATCTAAGAGGAAATCTTAGATTTGTGTTAAATTAATTAGAAAAGGGGTCCATTAGACTGAGGCAGTTCTAGTGCCTTAGTAGCCTATGTAAGCATACCCAAACCTAAGCCTGTAATACCTCAAGGTTAAGAAATCAAAACCTAAGGACAACCAATCAAAAACAGCCAACAAGGCTTTCCCAAATAAGGCAACAGCTTATAGTCAATCAAGTAAGTTTGTTCTGGGTCTTCCTTGTAATAATCTTGCCCCTAGCTCCTGTCGGTGGAGATCTAACCACTTCTTGCTTGTCATTGCCCTGTTTCAATGGATTTTTACTTAAATATCTTTATCTTTCAACACTTGATATCTCTTTTCAGACAGTTATTTGATGGGGGGTACAGGGAATTTTGTGTATGTGGTGAGTCTGGATTGTTCTTACAGAATTTCTTTTGATAGTCTTAGGAAGTAGATGGAGAAGTATGGACTTCCTGGAAATGGTTAACTTAGTTCTTAGTTTTGACGTTAATCCATCGAGGACTGTTGTTGAATGGGTCAGTGTGTCTTCGTATGGGAGGTTTCTAGTGTGTTGCAAGGTTCCTTCCCTGGTTTTGCCCCATTCAGAGGTTATCAGTGACTTGGGTAAAGACTAGAAGGCCTACTTGTCAATTCTGTGTTTATCTAAAGTCGTGGGATGAGTAGTAAAGGGCAGGGAGGTAGAGCGCAGACTTAGGAGTCAGATGAGGTATGAACACTGATTCCAAGGCAAGTTACTTTTGAGGTTTTGTACCTCTATTTCCTTATCTTGAAAATAACAATTTTCTGTGTTACAGAGAGTAAGTACTCATCGAATGCTAACTAATTTACCTCTTGGTTAAAAGAATAAAAGATAAATATTTCAAGCAACTCAAAAGTTGGTTTATAATTAATAGGGTGATATTTATTATATGTAAGTATAAAAGTAAACATAACTTTATTGAAATTGATCACTTATACAAAATATAATTTGTGTGTGTGTGTGTGTGTGTGAGAGAGAGAGAGAGAGAGAGAGAGAGAGAGAGAAGGAGAGAGTGAGATTCTGAAGGTTTGCTGATTTTCACATAACAGTGTAATAGTGCTAACACAAACAGGGTTTATTCCAGGCTGCATTAATAGTATCGTGGTGTAAGCACAAAGTACCATGTTGAGTTTGAGCACTTTATTTTGGAAAGAACATTGACAAAATTGAGTTGAGTCCAGTAATGGATCTTGAAACCATACTCTTTGAAAAACAGCTGAAGAGGGCCTCCCTGGTGGCGCAGTGGTTGAGAGTCCGCCTGCCGATGCAGGGGATACGGGTTCGTGCCCCGGTCTGGGAGGATCCCATATGCCGCGGAGCGGCTGGGCCCGTGAGCCATGGCCGCTGGGCCTGCGCATCCGGAGCCTGTGCTCCGCAACGGGAGAGGCCACAACAGTGAGAGGCCCGCATACCGCAAAAAAAAAAAAAAAAAAGAAAAACAGCTGAAGAAATGGAAGATGTTTAACCTGGAAATAAGAAAATAGAATCCTCTCTCCCTCTCTCTCTCTCTCTCTCTCTCTCTATATATATATATATATACACACACACACACATATGTATATATATGTGTGTGTGTGTGTATATATATGTAGGCCTACAAGACCTACATGAGGTTGAGAGATTGGAGATATTTTATCTGGCTCAAAAATGTACAAGGGGGCTTCCCTGGTGGTGCAGTGGTTGAGAGTCCGCCTGCTGATGCAGGGGACATGGGTTCGTGCCCTGGTCTGGGAAGATCCCACATACTGTGGAGCGGCTGGGCCCGTGAGCCATGGCCGCTGAGCCTGCGTGTCCGGAGCCTGTGCTCCGCAACGGGAGAGGCCACAACAGTGAGAGGCCCGCGTACCCCAAAAAAAAAAAAAAAAAAGTACAAGGGCCAGCTGGTACTGCCTACAAGAAATAGTTAGAATATCCTTACTACTACTCAGATTATGGATCTGTCCCATTGGAGTTTGGGTTCACTACTGCTGAAGGTTTTCAAGCTGGATAAGCATTCAACAGAGATGAATTAGGTAGCATTATTGCCTGGGTTTGGAGAGACTGTTTTCTCGGAGCTGAACAAACTGAATATGTTGCTCAAGAGAAACAGGAAATTTGGGCAAGTTTTCTGTTTCGGGGCAGAAAAGATTCAGGAGAGTGATAACATGAAAATCAGGACTTAGGGGTAAGGGTTGGGCACTGTTATTAGGAATAATATAAGATTAACTACAAGTAACTTTTAAAAACTTAAACATGACATGAAATACAAACCATTCCTTTTCGGAGAGTACGTTTTAAGTAAAACATGATTTCATTTGGGAGAAGAAACAGATTCCTAACCTTAAGTAGAATTTCTTCCTCAAGACAGTCAGGGAATGATTAGTTAATTTTTAAGTCCAGTGCACTGAGTGATATACCAAAGTGTCCCCAAAGAATATGCAGTATGTTGAACAAATATTTAACAAATGTGTTTTTGTTTTGTTTTCTTCCTTTATCCCCAAATATCTATAATCTTAAATTCTGAACTAAAGTTCATCATTTAAAAGAATCACATTGTTTGGCCCCTGAAATGTTATCTCAAAATCTGTTAGAAGCCATGAGTTATGTTCAGCAACCACATTTCTTCCAACTGCATTTTTAAAGGTATTTTTAAAAGTCTGGGAGAGTATACCTATATAAATTACAGGCAGTCACTCCTACTCCTGCTGAGGTTGAGGCGAGAAAAGTCACATACTTGCTCTCATATCTGGAGAACATGGCATTGATGATCATACTGTCAGGAATGCTCAGCATTGGTGAGATTCATGGACAATAACCATAAAAACAAAGCCATAGTAGAGGTATTTATCATACCTGTAAGAATGATATCCACAAGATTAAATGAGGCTGAAATTATATTGAACAAGTGTCATCCTGCCCCCTTCCCCCGCTCCTTGAATACTCATTCCAGGATGTATTGTGTCACAGTTTTTGGCTGACTGAGAAAGCTATCAAAGAGAACCAAAAGTCAGGACAACAACTGCATTAAGACCACAGTGAACAGGGGGCAGCAGAGAGGGTTTACAGAAAGGCACTGTGTGGTAAGAACTGATCTGACACTGTGCGCTCAAAGGAAGAGATATGCTCACTGGTCTTATGGAACTTGGGATTTAAGTCAGTATTAAGCTCTGCTCCTACGTCCACCTCTTTCACCTCCACCTCTACCTCTACTTTCACCTCCTTCTTCCTTCTTTTTTTTTTTTTTTTTTTTTTTTTTTTTGTGATGTTGCAGAGCACAGGCTCCGGACGCACGGGCTCAGCGGCCATGGCTCACGGGCCCAGCCGCTCCGCGGCATGTGGGATCTTCCCGGACCGGGGCACGAACCCGTGTCCCCTTCATCGGCAGGCAGACTCCCAACCACTGCGCCACCAGGGAAGCCCCTTCTTCCTTCTCTTCTTCCCTCTTCCTATTACTTCTTGTTCCTCTTCTTTTTAAATATTGCTTTCATTATGAAACATAACATGTGACCAGGAGAGTCCGTGAAGCTGAAATTATGGTTAAATAATTACCATAAACACAAATCATGCAGTCATCACCAGCTCAAGGAAAAGAACATTGCCTGCTCTCCTGTGTGTCCCACCCCACTTATAACCTCTCCAGCTCCCCCATTCTTTTCCTTTTTTTTTTTTTTTTTTTTTGCGGTATGCGGGCCTCTCACTGTTGTGGCCTCTCCCGTTGCGGAGCACAGGCTCCGGACGCGCAGGCCCAGCGGCCACGGCCCACGGGCCCAGCCGCTCCGCGGCATATGGGATCCCCCCAGACCGGGGCACGAACCCGTATCCCCTGCATCGGCAGGCGGACTCCCAACCACTGCGCCACCAGGGAGGCCCTCTTTTCCTTTTTCTTTAGAATTTTACCACGATGTGTGCATATCTAAACAGTATTATCTGATCTTACCTGATTTTGACTTTTATGTAAGTGTAATCATACTATAGGAATTTTAGTGGCTTGCTCTTTTTCATTTACTGTAATGATTTATGTTATTGTGTATAATTGCAGTTTACTTATTCTCATTGCTGTATAATACTCTATTGTGTATACCACATTTTATTTATCCATTCTACTGTTGGTGGACTTTTGGGTTGTTTCCAGTTTGGGCTATTAAGAACAATGCTGCTAAGAACATTATTGTGTGTGACTCTTGATGTTCCCTGTGCATGAGTTTCTGTAGGATGTATACCTTGGAGTGGAATTTCTATAGCACGTGTGTTTCTTCAGTTTTACTAGAAAAAGCCAAATGCTTTCCAAAGTGGTTTTTTCCCCCCCAATTTATATTCCTATCAGAAGGGTATGAGAGTTACTGTCTCTCAATTCTCCAAAACATGTCCCATTCCTCGGCTTCAGAACCAAGCAATCAGGAGGGTGTGTAGTGTCTTTAATTGTGGTTTTATTTTACATTTTCCTGATTATTAATGAGGTTGAGCACCTTTTCATGTATTTATTCACCATTTGGATTTCCTCTTTTGTGAAGTATCTATATAAATCTTATATAGGACTATCTATATTCTAGACATTAGAATATAGACTAATGTCTATACATTAGTCTATATATAGACTAATATATATATAATATATATATTATATATAATATCTATATCTATATCAATATATATTAGTCTGTATATACTAATACAATTTTTTCTCCCATTAGGTGGCTTGTCTTTTCTCTTTCTTTATGATGTCTTTTGATGAACAGAAGTATTTTATTTGAATATAGTCACATTTACTTGTGTACTGGAATGAAGATACCTTCTCCCAGAGGGAATCTGTATTTGCTCCTACCAGGCACCTGGAGGCACTTTGAGTCTAGCACCAACTAAGTTCAGGGCTTGAGTTTCTTTGGATGACCCTCATAATGCCAATCAGGGCTGCAAATCCATTCTCTTTCACCTGTGCCCTGATTTTAAGTTGGGATTCCAAAAGGAATCTATATCTGCTTCTGCCAGAGTGATCTCCTATTAGATTCCCCACCCTGTGTCAACTTGGGATTTTGGTTTCAAACACCTACTAGTGAGCCCGTTAAGAGAAAATTCAGATCTGTAGGAATTGTGAAATTTGCACTCAAAGAAAGGTGTTGTCCCATGCTAGCTTATCTCTCTGGGTTCTTGTTTTTCTTTCGGTGTTGATCTGATAATTCCTTATTATCTTGTTAACTCTTTGATGCTTTTGAAGTGATTTATTAAATGAAAAAAAACTACCCAGCATTTTTTTTTGCCAGTGGAGGGAGATTGGTTTGAAAACCTAGTTCATCATTACTGCAAACTGGCACCTCTTTAGTGGTTCTCTATCAAGGGTGTACATCTGAACCAAATAGCGACTTCTTTTTTAACCTCCAAAATACACATGCTTGGGTCCCACCACAGCAATTCATGTCTGTGGCATAAGACAGGTCTAATCTTGAAAGTCTTCCTGGGTGATTCTGTTCTGTAAAATGATTGAAGTATCATTGTGAAACAAAATCAGTCAATCTGTTACCTACCTACAAAGAAACAATGCAGGCTATCCTAATTTATACAATTCAAGCAGATTAAAATCAACAATTTATAGGAGGGGAGGGGTAATTTAGGCTGCCTGGATTGCTTGGGGATCCACTGTGAGCCAAAATCCAACAGACAATTTATCCTAACTAGAGCAGGAGCTGTTGCAGTCAGTTCTCTACTCTGTACATATTCTTCAGCAGGAAGAATAACAGGGTAAAGCGGGGTTTTAGGTACTTGGTTCGCAGTCCATTGTTTTTTCTATGGTTTCTCCTATGAGGTACAAACCAAATCATCAGTACCTTGAACATCTGTGGAAGCTTCTGGAGCACCACCCAAGGCTACAAGAGCTACATTTCCTGGCTTTGAAACTTCTGCCTTTTGTTCTATGATCCTTCTGCCACCAGGACACTGATTTAACAATAATCAAGCAGCTCCATTCTTCCTGTTACTAATCATAATTTACTTCTGAAATACTTCAGTACAGTCAGTAATATATGTGTGTGCTCAAGTTTGCTTTCCATGTAGACATGGTTGGTTATACAAGAGGAACCTTAGGGAGAGTCTGCCATCTAAAGTGGTCACTAAAAACACTTCAAATATTGCTCTATAAATAAGAACCACAAAATTAATTAATTAATGGGTGTTAGAAGTAATTCTCTGATAGTGAGATGAGTGTGGTTCGTTAGGAGTTATATAGGTACCTCCATCCTTTGCATGAAGGGTGTGTAAGAATCTTGCGAGTGGAACAGCTAACACCCGCAGAATAAAGCCCCTGAACTGAGAATTCCAATGAGTCCACTCAGGAGCATTCTGCCTCCTTATTTGACTAGAAGGTTAGCTGATCCTCTGGGAATGGTGAATCTTTCACGCAGAGCGGTGGTTGGAGTGCCTAAAAAGTTAAGAGGGGAGTTCAAGAGTCTACAGCAACAGGTAGCATGGTGGTGTTTATGCCTGTTTGCTAGTGCTTATTTGAACTGGCAGCCAAGTTCCATCTAAGACTATTTTCATTGCAAACAGGTTTTGCTGATTATCCCAGGATACACATGTGTTTATCTAAAGGACTAGACAGTTGTGATAGGCCCAGTTGGTGTAAATCAGTTTGTAGCACCTCTTCTTCCTCCATTTCCCTTCAAGAAGCTCTTTACTTAGGGGAACGCATTTCTCTGCTTACAGGGGGAAAGAGGAGAACTCTTTTCTGTTTTATATGGGAAGGTTCCTTTTATTTGTTGTATCCTGTACCCCCTTTTTACTTGATAGACCACTGGCTAACATAATGATGGCAGTGATAGCATCAGCCTGTAGCACAGGCAAATAGACAATAACGATCAAATCAAGCATGAAAACTCTGAATGTGCCGTGGTCTGGAGCTGTGAGACTAGAGGCAGAAGTTTCACCTGTCTCAGCAGATTCTGAGAGCACTCCAGCCTTCTAGAGGAATGATGTGGACTTGTTTTTTTTTTTTTTTTTTTTTTTTTTTGCAGTACGCAGGCCTCTCACTGTTGTGGCCTCTCCCGCTGCGGAGCACAGGCTCCGGACGCGCAGGCTCAGCGGCCATGGCTCACGGGCCCAGCCGCTCTGCGGCACACGGGATCCCCCCCAGACCAGGGCACGAACCCGTGTCCCCTGCATCGGCAGGCGGACTCCCAACCACTGCGCCACCAGGGAAGCCCATGGACTTGTGTTTTTTGAGTGCTCTTAATTATCTAACTCAGTCATCCTGACAACCATAAGAGAAATAAATGTGTTCTTAGTGCCATTTTGTGCATAAACAGGCCAAGGATCAGACAATCCCAAGTAACCTGATGAATTCGAACAATGAGCCAAGGACTTTATTTATTTAAAATTTATTTATTTATTTATTTGCTTGTTTGTTTATGGCTGCGTTGGGTTTTCGTTGCTGCCCTCGGGCTTTCTCTAGTTGCGGCGAGCTTGGGCTTTCTCTAGTTGCAGCGGGTGGGGGCTCCTCTTTGCAGTGCACGGGCTTCTCGTTGCGGTGGCTTCTCTTGTCGCAGAGCATGGGCTCTAGGTGGGTGGGCTTCAGTAGTTGTGGCACGTGGGCTCAGTAGTTGTGGCTCACAGGCTCTAGAGCACAGGCTCAGTAGTTGTGGCACACGGGCTTAGTTGCTCCGCAGCATGTGGGATCTTCCTGGACCAGGGATCAAACCCGTGTCCCCTGCATTGGCAGGCGGTTTTTTAACCACTGTGCCACCAGGGAAGTCCCGAGCCCAGGACTTTTGATTTTGATGCTCCATTGTGTTGCTTCCAGTAATTACTGATGTTTATTATGATGACTTCAAGCTAATGTTCAAAATTTAAGTTTTGTTTGACAAAATATCCTTTGGAGGGAAGGAAGCATGTTTTCCATGTTAGAAATATTTCAATACCTGTTACTTAAAATAAGGGGTTAAAATGCTAATTAAAAGTGAAACATTAGGAAATCTAGCCAACAAAGTTATGCCTAGGACCACCAATTCTGTACGAGCTTTGTTGGGATAAACTTTTACTATGTAGCTAATATAAATACAAGCTACCTATTATTAGGGTAGATATATGTGTTACAAAGGATCTAGAAAGACTGAAGAACAAAGTGGAATGACTGCATCATAAGGCTGGTAGAATGGAGCTACAAGGTAGTAATCAAGAAATAATTCACTAATATGCATGTTAACTAACATGTTTGGTGTTGGCTAAAGGTGAGAAAATTCCAGATGGTGAGACCTAAGTGGCACTTTATAGTGAATTTGAAATCCAGAAGCTGTTCTAATGCACCACTGTTGCAGGCAGGAGTGAGCTCTGTGTAGTCTCTTATTGGCAACTCAGCGACTCTGCAAACTAGAGCACAGAACAATTTCTCCAACATGAGGAAAGAGGGAATTTTTGGTTGGCTGAATGGAATGCTGCCTATTAAAAGGAAAATAAGAGAGCTATTGAAAACTGCCATCATATGAAAATAGTAAACAATGGTTCTTGCCCATTAACTGGACACAATGGTCTCTTATTGAATAACATTGGGGAGGTCTGCATTTCTAAAGCGTTTCCATGTGTTTAGTCAGGGGTCTGATTGGCCAGATTATTTTAACTTTTGACCATAAACCTGAATTTGAAAAAGTTGAAATTAATTTTTATAAACAAAATATTTTGCCCACGACTAATATGCAGTGTCTTAGTCATAAAGAAAATATACGTACAAAACTTTTCTGCATGAGTGCCTCTTTAAGAGTTTTCACTTAGTGAATTTTGCCACGATGTAGCAGCTTTTCACCTACATGAGGTTGGTGCCTGACTGCAGACAGTACCAACTTCTGCTGCTGTGCCTATGGCCCTTATGTTTCCTATGTGCTTGGTGGGCTCTCATATTTCTTGCATCAAAGTACAATGTTGTACATTTTAATAGAAGCCCTCCCTTTTGTGCTTATTCTGAGTATCACTAAATTGCGCGACCTTCAAACTGCTGCCAAAATTCAGAGGGCTAGGAATGCAGTTGCTTCCTAGTCTGTCGTGGCTTCTGGAATGTCTATATTTTTAAATTAGTGTTAGGCCAGTGTTTAAAGTTACCTGAAGTGTGAAGATGCTTAACACATTTTAGCAATGTGACCTGTTTAATGCTTGAGCTTGCTTCATAATAATAGAAAGATAGCTATTTTTAAACTAAGTAGGGTTCGTTATAAGGGCCCTGTGCTTTTCACACACCAGGTGATTCACATGCTCTTTCAGGTGAATTCCCTGTGCCCTTGCAGAGTCCCAATAACTACTCTTTTTTTTCATTTTTTTCTCTTCTTCTGTTTGCTTCCTGATAGTGTGGAATCATCTCACTAGCATCTTCCACACTCATTGCCTTTGTACCTAATCTCAATATTGTGTGGTAACTACAATCATGGAGCCCAGAAAACCCAGCACAGTTACAACAGTCTCCTTATACTAGAGAACCCTGTGGTGGTGAAGACCAAAATACCACATAATATTAATGAACACCATCTGTAAAATGTTGAGATGCTTTTGCTCTGGAGTGCAGCTTTATTCTCATATATGAAAGTTTATAAGTTGAGAGTTTATAGGTATAGGAACTCTTGTATTTAAAAATTTTTTTCTACTGGAAGTGAATGTGCTAATATCAAATGAATATGGTTACAGTATGGGAAATGATTGTGTGACAGGACGATTCTTTTCTTGAGAGTGATAGATTGAGGTTCCAAAATTAGCAAGTTCTTTATCTGAAGAGGGAGGCTTCTCTCAGTCCCAACTTTGAATGTCATGTGGCCAGATTTCTAACTTTTGAAAAGAAATCAGAAATGATGTGAAACCTCCCAGTTTTAAAATATTGGTCAAAAAAGAAAAATAATTTGATGGAATTGACCTCCTGTGCTCTAAAGCTCAATTGAGGAATTGTCTCTTTGCAAATATAAGTCCTGATATGGCAGTTAAACTTCTCCAGTTATATATTTGCTAGCTATCCACATCTTGGAAAAAAGGAGATCAGTAAGTCCTGCGGACCCTTTCTTGCCTTGGCTCCCTCAGAGAGAGAACAGGCTTTTGTTAACAAAAGGTATCTGAGGTCTATGACCTCCTGCTGAACTGCCAGCCCTCTCTGGAAGTTTTACTTTAGTGTTTTGCTGGCCTCACTGTAACCACCTTGAAGTCAGATCTGCACAGCTGCAAAGGTTTGGTTCACTCGCGCTGATGCTAATTATTCTCTTTCCACTTTCTGTGGATATCACTTCCCTCTTCTTCTTCCATATGTTCATTCTGCTCATTGAAGTATCTTCTTTATTCTCTTTCTCCTTTCCATGCTTTTATCCCCCTCTCTTGGTAAGAAGAGATTTTTATTTACCCCATAGGAAACTATAATTTTGGCAGAAAATTACTAGCTTCTGAGCAGTGCAATCAGAAAGAGAGGCACACCCAGGAAGCAAAGCTTGCATCCTGGCATTTTGTACTCCCAAGAGCAGTGCTTCATCTTCTCCCCTAACTCTGCTCTTCCTCCGGTATTCCCAATTTTGGAGACTATCAACATGAACTATCTGGTGGGTCAGCACTCAGATGTGAAAAATGTCCCTGCCATTTCCCTGTACCCGCTACACCCTCCCGATCAGAGCTGCTTCCCTTCACTGTGTCCTCGCTGCTCTGCCCTTGGATGGCTCTCAGTATTTCCCGTTTGGATCTCAGCCACTCCCGCTCTCATTCCCTTTACTCCAGTCCGTGGAATGCCTCATCTATGATCACACACATTTCTATTGAAAAAAATCAATCAAACTTTTTTGCACCCATAATAAAACAAAAAGTTCTTGTAACAATTAAGGACTTAAAAAAAAAATCAAGGACTTTTCCCTGCCTACCTTTCCTGCCATTTTCCTGAAGTAGGATTTCTTACAGCCGTATTCAGCCATTAGTCATTCTCAAGGAGTGCTGTGTATTTGCACATGCTCCTCTCTGCCCAGTGACGCCTCATACTTCGAAACTCAGCTGAGATGACACTTCTGCCATGTAGCTTTCAGGTGGGCCAGGTACCCTCCATCCTGCATTTAGCTTTATCATTGTGTACATTACTGCTTGGTTCTCCAGCTCTCTGATTAGACTGTGAGCTTCTTGAAAGCAGGAAGTATCTTTCATCCCAGAATCCTTAGGGTTTAATGTGATGCCCAGGTACTGTGTTAGAACCTAAGAATGGTGAAACAGCAAACAGACCTCAGTTATTCAGTCGTTCAGGGTATGGAGCTGTTGCAGTTTACTAGCAATATGACATGTTAGCTCTGATGATCTTTATTAAGACTCATGTACAATAGATTCATTTAGCCCGTCTTATAATTATTATTATTTTTATATAGTTTTAAACTGAGTTATAATTATTTTTAGTCTTTTAACTACTTAGACAAATCTAAAATTAAAAACATGAAGTTTATATGTGATAAAGGTGCTACTGGTCTGAATGTTTGTGTCCCTCCAAAACTCATATGCTGAAATCCTAATGCCCAATGTGATGGTATTGGGAGGTGTGGGGCCTTTGCTTAAGGCATAAGGGGGGAGCCCTCGTGAGTGGGATTAGTGCTCTTATAGAAGAGGCCTCACAGAGATCCCTAGCCTTTTCCATCATGTGGGGAAAATGTGAGAAGTCTATGACCTAGAAGAGGGCCATCACCTCCCCTGATCATGCTGGCACCCTGATTTCAAACTTCCAGCCCTTAGAATTGTGTGAAATAAATTTGTATTGTTTTTAAACCACCCAACCTGAATAGACTAAGACAAAGGGACTTCAAAGTCAAATAATCTGTTCTACCAGAGAGCATTCAAGTTAAAAGAGGCACTGAAATTGGTTGCTAGCTACTCTGCCCTTTTCATAAAATTCATGAACAGCTAACTCAAAGGGTAGTCCCTGATGATGAGTCCTGAGCCTCTCAGGTAGTTTCTGAAATACCTCATCTCCTAAGTCTGGGGCTACTGCTGTGGTTTTGCTGCTGCACAGGCTCGCAGAGCTTTGTTTGCAGGACCTCAGATTTTCTGATTATGTGGTAGAGACTTCAGTCTGCAATGAAGGAGGAACCAATGGTGTAGTTCCTGAAATGAGTATTCAGTATCCACACTGATCCTATTTCCATCAAGGACAGAATAAAGGACAAACACTGGACGGTTTTGGTGGAAGTTTTATCTTGCTTTATTTAAAGTAATATTCCAAAGAACTGTCTATGCTATTAGTATTTGAGGGTTGTAGTTTGTTTGTTGTATGTTGCTTTTATTCTTGAAAGCTTGTTTGGTAAGAGATGAACTACCATGTGCATATTTTCAAATCCTACTTCCCCCCCAAATCATCAAAATCTTGGATATACCTTTATTACTGAGTAAATTTTGATTTAAGAACATAGAAAGCCTTTATACACATAACAGAGAAAGAACACTTCAAGCAGACTTTGGCAGCATGTGTCATTGTTTCTAAATGTAAAGTTTTTAAACATAGCTTGGTACAACAGTTTGTTACAGTTAAAATTCCGTTTGTGTCACTTTTAGAAATCTAAACATTGTTTCTCTGTCATATGTCTTTGAAATGATATCATATGTTCTGGAAACTCAATGGAAGTATTGAGAGTGCCAGAACTTACTAGAGGAAGAAATAAATATGTATAACCACTATAGATATAGATATGACTATATATAAATATATGTTTTCCTTCTTTCTCATTAGGTTTATGAAACTGTAAAGTCACAATTGGGGACTACCTAAGGAAACTGAGTGATAAATGTGTGTGAAAATTGGTAAATCTCTATTTTATCTGCAAATCTCTGACATCGTGACCTGGGCAGTGTGGGGCTGTGGTGATTGGGTGGAGAGCTAAAGAGAAAGCTTGGTTGTTCAGAGTCAAAAGATAGCTAAGTTCTGAAAGTGAGATCAAGGCTACTGCTTCAGAGAGCTCCGTTCCGCACACCCGAGAGCAAGCAGAAACTGGGGGCTCAGGATATCAAGGCAAAGTCCGCGGAGTCAACAGTTTCCCTCAGGCAACATTTTCATGGGCAGGAGGTCAGTACTCCACCAAGAACCAAGGAGGATCCAAGTTTACAGGCCAAGGTATTAAGACCAAATTTTTAGGAATCGTGTGATTACAAAAGTCAGAAACTAGTTGCAAAACATCTTCTTGAGGAACTCTTGGCACACCAAACTATGCTGACCAGGATTCAGTCTCACAAGGGCTTATCTCTTGGCTTTGTTGGCTCAGATTTGGGTCCAACTACACAGTGAGCCTCTAAAATCCAGCCTCTCCCTTTATGATTCCATACCTCGTATTCTTATGCTACTAAGCCAGGCAATGAAGAGCTTTGTTCATCATTCTTCACAAAAAAGTTCTGGGTTTTCTGTCTGGGCCAATTAAGGTAATACAGCTAATCCCTAGACCACTCATTATGGCAAAGTTAACTGATTTGCTGATTGGTAGGGTTAAAATATATGGCCTGACTCTAGAGCTGGAGAAGGGTCACTTCTAGATGAAATGAGCCCATTTCTAAAAAGATATAAAATGCTCAAATTGGCACAAGATGCAGTAAGGGATTGGAATTAATCAGTTAACTATTATAAACACATAACCCAGGATCGGATGGCTTTATAAGTTAATTGCACCCAACTTTTAAAGAACTCTAATTCCTATTCTTGAGAGTTGCTCCAGAAAATTGAAAATGAGAAAAAGCTGTCCAGCTCATTTAATGAGGCTAGTATAATCTTAACTCTAAAGCCCAATGAACACAATAAAGAAAAGATTACTATAGGCCTGTTTCTCATATGACTATAGATACCATGATCCACACAAAGTAAAACTTCAGCTAAGCAGATCCTATGGTATATTATAAATAATGTGTCATGATCAAGTAAAGCTTGATATTTGATACTTAAAAATATGTCAGAGTAGTTCAACATACTATTAGATCAAAGGAGAAATAAAATCAAATGATCATGTTTATCAATCCCAAGAGAGCATTTGAATAAGGTTCAATACCTCTTTATGAAAAATGTATCTTGGGAATAAAGGATTAGAAGGGTATATTCTTAATTTGAAAAATTTTATGTACAAAACACTACAGAAATTATTATATTTCATGGAAAAATTTAGTACATATTTTGGAAGATGAAAAAGTTAACAGGTAAAGGACGACACTTAACAAAAAAAAAGTGGAAGGGGATTGGAATGAGAGAGATAAGACTCATTATTTGCAGATGAGATGACCATCTATCTTAAAAGAAAAAACCCAAAGAATTAACAGGCAAACTATTAGATTTATTAAAAGAGTTAACCAAGGTCCTGTATGCAAGATCAACTTTCGTAAATCAGTACTATTGCTCTATACCGGGAATAATAAACTAGAAATTACAATAGAAAAAGAGCAATACAAAGTGTTAAATACCTAAGAATTAACAACTGAGTTTATACAAGACTTCCATGGGGAATGTTAAAATAGAAAGCATAATAGGTGTTGTGTATAAAAAGAGATAGTCCATACTCTTGGGATGATATAATTTGATATTATAAACATGTCAAATCTGCCTAAATTAACCTTGATCTCAATTTCAATTGGATTAAAAAATACTAATTTGATTTAAAATGTTTATGGAGAATAGAATTCCGGAAACAACTGAATTAACCTTAAGAAGAGCAAAGCAGAGAAATTTGGCCATCACATATTAAGATATAATACAAAGTCATAGGAATTTTTAGAAAGTTTTATCGGTACAAGAATAGACAGATAGTCTGAAGAGACTGAATGAAGAGCACAGAAATAAACTGGTATATATGGACAAATCTTATATATGACAAAGCATTGCACCACAAATCAATAGGGAACAGATGGATTGATTAGTAGATGATGTTGGGAAAATTGGTTCAGCAGTATGAAAAAAAGGAAACCTCATGCCTTCTTAATACCATATACAAAGATGTACCTCTTCCAAATAGGTGAAAGACCTAAGTATGAAAGGTAAAATTGTAAATTGAATTGAAGAAAATTTAGGAGACTGTCTTGTAATGGAGAGAGGGAAGAAGGCCATCTTCTTCAAAATTTCAAAAAGCAAAGTCATAAAATGAAAAACTGATGAATTTTATATAATCAGTTGTAGGATTTCTGCTCATCAAAGGATACCATGGACAACATTAATAAGCATGTAGCTAAACGGGTGAAGATATTTGGAATATCTAAAACCCAACAAGGGACCAATATATAGAATACAAGGAGTTTCAAAAAATCAGCTAGAGAAAGAAAGCAGCACCAATAGAAAAATAGGCAAAGAATATGAACAGCTAATTTATAGAGGAAGAAACTCCTAATGCTCGCAACCTCAAATTATTTTGTAATTAGATAAATTCAAATTAAACAAATTACGAAATGTCATCTTTCACCTGTTAAAGTGAAAAAACATTAAAGTTGGATAATGCCAGGTGTTGTTGAGGATTTGTATAGTTAGGAAGCCTCAGGCACTGCTGGTGAAAATGTGTGACCGTACAACCATCCTAGAGAGCAATCTGGCACTATTAGTGAAATTAAACTATACAAATATTGTAACTCAGCATTTTTGGGTACATATGTCCCCCCAAATCTTTTTGCACTGGTATATGAGGAGGCCTGTATCAGGATATCCATTGCAGCATTGTTTGTGGAGAAAGCGAGTTGGTAGAAATATGGGTGTCATCACTAGAAAAGTGGATAAGTAGATTATAGTGGTCATCAAGGAACATTATGCAGCAAGTAGAAACTGAATTTGATGTGCGTATGGC
Source organism: Mesoplodon mirus (assembly GCF_964341445.2). Classification (NCBI taxonomy): domain Eukaryota; kingdom Metazoa; phylum Chordata; class Mammalia; order Artiodactyla; family Ziphiidae; genus Mesoplodon; species Mesoplodon mirus. Next base: position 120,146,639 of record NC_138979.1, on the reverse strand, counting down.
AACATAGATACATCTCAAAAGCAAAAAAGAAAATGATTACTTTGCATAACACTTTTTGCAAATCAAAATATATGCATATACATACAAACTAAAGATACCCATGAAACACATTATGATGTCTTTCCCTGGGGTGGAGAGAAAAAGGAAGTAAGTTGTGGGTATAAAAGAGAAGCAGAAAAAAGACATATCCCAAGGGAAGCAAGAAGCATAGATATTGTAAAAGACTGAAGAATGAATCTTATCTGGCCAAAAAAAGCCAAGTGTCTACTGTCTCAAGAATGTTCAAGAGATCAGGACATAAAAAGTAGACTCTAGGGCTTCCCTGGTGGCTCAGTGGTTGGGAGTCCGCCTGCCAGTGCAGAGGACATGGGTTCGTGCCCCGGTTTGGGAGGATCCCACATGCCTCAGAGCAGCTGGGCCCGTGAGCCATGGCCGCTAAGCCTACACATCCGGAGCCTGTGCTCCACAACGGGAGAGGCCACAGCAGTGAGAGGCCCGTGTACCGCAAAAAAAAAAAAAAAAAAAAAAAAGTAGACTCTAATAGGGTATGAGAGAAGACTGCGTGAACACCAACCTAAGGCACAGAGCACTGACTTCATTTATAGTCATTATCAAATTAGCCACCCAAAGACCTGGGCCCCCCCAAATGTGGAGAAAATGGCTAGCTACTTTAATTTAAGGAGAAGGTTTGGCAAGCATTTGCAGAATGGATTCTGAAATATCATGGCACAGTAAGCCAGGAAGTAATCATGTCACACATAGAAGTTTCTCCCTAGCTCTGATAAAATTTGTTTCATTGTGATGCTTTCTTTCTTTCTGGCTGTTTTTGCTCTTCCTGTTTCTTTTATATGCCTCCTAGTTTTTTCTGTACCATCATTCACATTCCTTGGCTCTGTCCTGTCACTATATTTTTTCCACCACATCAACTTGCTATTTCCACTTTTTTCCTTTCTCTCTGTATTAAAAAATGACTGTTATTTCTCTTTCTGTACTTTTTCCTGTTCCAGTCATACAGCCTCTGTCCCCATTTCTTTCTATGAAGAGATTGTTTTTCCTCAGCCTGTAGATCTATCCTGCACACCTCCCACACTGTTTTCCTAATATGACTTGGGGAGGAAAATGGTAGGAGGGAATAAACTACTAGGTTCCTTGATCTTATTTTCATGCACATATTTTAGCAATAGAAAGTAAATGTTATGAAAAAACTCAGGAAATCAGAAAAGTTCATTTCTAAATACACTCCTTTTTACTTTTAAATTTTTGGTACTGTATGTTGTTCTTTGATGATTTCACAGAAATGAAAATATTAAATTTAATCACTGTATCAACTAATCTCATTTTTCAGCCTTTGACCTTATGTTAAGTTGGTGATGCCCTCATGGATCCTCAAAAATGAGGCCCACATGAGAAATTGTTACCTGACTCCTATTTCTAATTGATGAAAACAGTTCAAAGAGCATGGATATTATAATAAATTTTTTAAATTGACTGCTCACTTCTGGGGAGGAATGCAAATAAAAAGTCCTTGTATTTGGAAATCCACCTCCCCACCCTACCTCCCACCATTATTCTAGCTTTCCCTGCAGGTGTATAAGGAAGTAGAAACCTACTTTCACTGATTATGTCATCCTTTTCCTATAGAGCTGAGCAGCTTTCTCTTGGGGAAAATAATTTATTATCTTTCTTTATGATGTAGAACTGGAAGAATCTCTTTTCTGTCTCAGCCTTTGGGAGTTCAGGGGACAAGGTGGCATGTTATCCCATACTCAGTAGTGTGCTGGTAAATGTTTAACACCCAACTCTCTGAAAAAAAAGTAATATAAATTTTAATGATATAAAAGGTGTAGCATATAATTTACAAATAATAATAAAATGTACAATACCCTTTATTATAAATTCCAAATAGCCAGTTACATCTCACAGAATAACTGTGTCTTTTTTTCCCCTAAACTCTTGCATCCTGTGGCTGCAACCTATGGTTGCAAATGATGAATAAGTATAGTTCTGACATGACTGTTGGTTTATATTTTTTTTATATGAACATGAAGATGAAAATGAAACAACAAAGATGGAGGTCAGAACTTCACATGCTTATCAGTGACATGAATGAGTTCTTTGCTGAGCTGAATAGCGGTTTTGAATACTGGAAGAAAATTTCATGTGTGTGTGTGTGTGTGTGTGCACGCATGCATGTATGTGCTCTTCACGTGGCAGTGGCAGGTTTCAAGGGTAGCAAGAGAGGACAGACTCTAGTCTCCAGAGCTTGAATCACATTTGCTTACATCATGTTGGCCAAAGAAAGTTACACGGCCAATCTCAGAGTCAGAGTGAAGGTACTAAAAATTACAAGGTAACTGAATGGACATGGATACAGGGAAGGAAATAATTGCCAGTCATTTTATGTATTCATTCTATCATAGATGCCTTCAGCTCCATCACAGAAAACCCACAGAACAATGTTAAACTATAGGGACATGTAAATGTATTTAGCGTGGAGTTTGTAGGTAGGCATTTCCAGGGTCTCTTCTACTGCTCCACAGTATCAGGTTGAGGGATGGTATCTCCGTGATTCTCTTGGCTTTATCCTCTTTGTCATTAAGATAGCTGCCCACATTCTAGACATCATGGCCTTATAAAACTTTGAATAAAGGCAGAAGGTATCTGAGAGGTCAGGGCAGTGAGAGAGCTTAATTTGCATGACCCATTCTTTCATTAGGAACGAAAAAGTGTTCCCAGAAGCAGCCAGTAGACTGCCCCTATGTGTCATTGGCCAGAATTAGGTCACATGACCTCCCCTAGTTTTGGGTGGCTGGGATACCAATTTTCAGGCTTTCTCCAAGAAGGATGGGAATAGCTCTGAGGGATAGGCAACTATGACTGAGCAGGACCCATTAATAGCCTAGGATACTATAATTAAGAGTCAAGTCAGTGTCCCCTCTCATGCACTTGTATCGCTCAGTTCAAGGATTAGAGGCACAGCAGGGTTTAGTTTGCATAGCTTGGGTCATGTCATCACCCCTTTACCAGAGGAGGAAATGAACTGTTCCTTTTTTTGTACATCTAATGGACCAAAGATGTGATAGTAATTCCCTCTACCAAAAAGTGAAATGCTATTTCTCCAAGAAAGGGATGGATATAGAAAGACAAAAACCACTACACCGCCATCATAGGACATACTCTCCATTATGGGGGATAGATCTTTTGAATGGGAAGATACACTTTTCTGACTAACTAGAAGTAACTTCTCTGCTACATCACATACTCTCCTGGCACAAAAATGTATGATTTGAAGTTATGGTAAGCTAAATAAATGTTAAAATCCATAGATGATTTTTCACAAATTTGCTTTTCTAAAATGAACTGATTCTCTTACTGGGTGTCCCTTGGTTCACATTTGTTAGAATATTGATCACACCTCTGAGGGAGACTTATAATGAACTGTGATGCAGTGAACCTTGTTCCATACAGTGCAAGGACGAGGTAATAATTCCTTTGGCAGTTCCTCAGACTGTGCCTTGTGATACCTCTTTTATTGTGATCTGGAATACATTTTTCTAATATCTTTTGCCCTGTAATTTTTCATGTGTGCATGGTATACATACCAACGAATTCTGCCAGCAACTAATTAAATTTTCTCTAAAGCAATCTTGCACATGCAGGAGGAAAATAAATATTGGATTTGTGATTAAATAAGGGTTTAGAGGTATAGGGTTTCATCTTTCAGTCGCTGTTTTTATATCGTCTCCTTTTTTTTTTTTTTTTTTTTGTGGTACATGGGCCTCTCACTGTTGTGGCCTCTCCCGTTGCAGAGCACAGGCTCCGGACGCGCAGGCTCAGCAGCTATGGCTCACGGGCCTAGCCGCTCTGCGGCATGTGGGATCTTCCCGGACCGGGGCACGAACCCGTGTCCCCTGCATCGGCAGGCGGACTCTCAACCACTGCGCCACCAGGGACGCCCTCCTTGTTTTATTTATTAGTAAATAATTATAGTGACTTCCCTAGTGGCGCAGTGGTTAAGAATCCGCCTGCCAGTGCAGGGGACACGGATTCGAGCCCCGGTCTGGGATGATCCCACATGCCGCGGAGCAACTAAGCTCATACACCACAATTACTAAGCCTGCACTCTAGAGCCTGCGAGCCACAACTACTGAAGCCCACGTGCCTAGAGCACATGCTCCGCAACAAAGAGAAGCCACCGCGATGAGAAGCCCGCGCACCACAACAGAGTAGCCCCCGCTCACTGCAACTAGAGAAACTCCACGCACAGCAACGAAGACCCAACGCAGCCAAAAGTAAATAAATAAATAAATAAATAAATTTATTTATTTAAAAAATAATAATTATAATAATGTCGGTTATTTATTACACTTTACTACATGCCAGGCCCTGTTTGACAACTTTACAGACAGCCACATGATTTATTTGTACATAGGTAAGGAAGATGACACCAAGCATGGGTCAGTAATGACCATTAAGTAACTGAGCTAAGTGGGCCTGACCTGTTCTTCCTGACCTCAGATGTGTTCGTAGCCCCATGGTTCCATCTTGGTGCTGGGGGCTATACTGTGGTGGAGGAAGCACCCCAAATCTGTTGGTAGGAAATGAGTCCCTGGAGGAGCGACCCCTATATACCATGCCAACACAGACACATGTACACACATACAGACGTATCTGGTGTATGTTCCAACCTGAATAGGCTGTAAAATTGTATCCTGGAAGGCGGATCACAACCCATAGCCTGGTTCTTGCCTGTCTCTGTAACTGCCTGCTTGCCACCCCTCCATTTTTATCTCCTCCTTTCCTGTGTATTTGAAGAATGGGGCTACAGTCTGGCACATAATGTTGTATGAGCTGGCTGGCTAGAGAGTGGGAGAAGAGGTAGCAAGCAAAGTAATTTTAGGAGAACAGCAGAACCAAGTCCTTCTGCTGTACAATAGCTTTCCCCCCCTCCTTAATTATAAAGGGATTACACATATGTAGTGGAAAGTTTGAAAAATGAAAAAAAAATCTTCCACAATCCCATTCCTAGATATATCTACAGTTAATGTTTTTCGATTCTCTTCAAATCCTTTTTCTATGACTGCATTTATTTTTAACAAAATAAGGGCGCCATTGTCTATATTATTTTATAATCTTCCTTTGCACTTACTGGAGCATCAAGACAAATTTCTCACAACATTAAATATTTCAGGTGGGGGGTGGGATGAATTGGGAGATTGGGACTGACATATATACACTAATATGTATAAAATAGATAACTAATAAGAACCTGCTGTATAGCACAGGGAACTCCACTTTGCTGTACAGTAGAAACTAACACAACATTGTAAAACAACTATACCCCAATAAAAAATAAAATAGTATGACTGTTGGGAGTAGACAAGTCTGGATATAAATCTCCAAGCTATCATGTACTAGCTTTGTGTCCCTGGAAAAGTTGTGTCCTCCCTCTTAAAAAAAAAAAAAAATTAAATATTTCGTTTCCCACTGTCCATTCATTTGTTCATTCGTTCAGAACGTATTCATTGAGAACTTCATATATGATTGGCCTTGGATTTTAAAGGTGGCATAGTGGTACATTAAAGTGACTCAATTTATTTAATTTTCTATTAATGGCTATTAATTCACTCAATAGACAAATATATATTGAGCACCTATTATTAGCCTGGCCTGTTCTAGGTGTGAGGATATAGCAGTGAATGATGCAGATAAGATCCTTGCTCCTTGGAAGGTTACCCTGAGGGAAACAGTAGTCAGTCTCCATGTAAATATATGCACAGGAAAGGTGAGGGCCTGTATGAGATCTTTTTGCATCAGATTTCCATCTCCTTGATATTTGTCAAAAGTTTGGTTCATTGATGGTTCTTGCCACTCCCATGTTCAGTGGTGACATGGATTAAATTCTCTTTATACAATACTTTACTGTTCTTTCAGTAGAATTTTTCGAAACGAAACATTAATGTTTCTGCTTCATCTGCCATCTTGAACCAGAAGGCTTCTTAGCTTAAATGATTAGAAAGGTATTTCCTAATCAGATAAATATACTCTTATATTTCTTTCTGATTTATTTATTTAACTATTTATCTTATATTTAATTCCTTTAGCATGTATTTTGGTTGGTTGTAGAGATTTCAATTTATTTTTCCCCAATATTTTGAAATCCATAATCATAGTACATTATATGTATTCAGTAAATTATAACTGTTACTCTAATTATTAATAGAATCAGAATATTCTGATTTCTATTGGGAAATATTTCAAATAGTAATTCTATAGCCGGATTACACAGTGCCCATGGACATGTTTGTTACATTAAGTATTTGGAGTGGTTTTGGCATATGTGTTTAGGAAGAATTGTATTGTTAAAGTGTAATTCTTTGAAGCTACTTACATTGAAATTATTTAAAGTATACTGGCTGTAGGAACTTACAGAATGGAGTGAAGAAATTGTTCCAGAGAAGCAGTGAAACAAAATCCTAGACAAAGTCATGTCAATTCCCAAATTAATGAAATATATTAATAACTGTTAGCTGTGAGTAGTATTTGTTTACATCTCAGTAACGTTCTCCAGATCAATAAAATGAGTAATTTCATAACTAAGAAAAAAAATTATATTCTAAAGTAGATGTCAAAATAGCCTATTCTTAATAGTTTTGAAATAAATGAAAAATTTCTCAATGAATAATGAGGGGAACTAGCGTGAAGATGTGCTGTTTATGGAGCATTTATTCAACAATTGTTTATTGACTATCTGCTCTGAGCCTGGCCTTGTCCTGGATACTGGGATAGAGCAGTAAACCAAACACATAGTTTGTGCTCAAATGAGGTCACATTTTAGTGATCAGAGAGATACGATACTGCACAAGATGAGATTATAACATAAAGATATTTGGACATATACCAGTACCAGATGGTATGTGCCAGTGCACTGTTAGGTGGAAGAGTGTTTCAGGCAAAGGGACCAGCAAGAATGAAGACCATGAAGGCAGCGTGCCTGGTAGTTGAAACGCCCTGAGAAGAGTGACTGAGGGGAGAGTGGAGAGTAGCAGTTGATAAGAGAGAGTTGAACTGAGCCAAGATCGTGTGGTTTTCTATTGATTTTGCGAATTAGCATATTTAGTTTTCCTTGCTTAATCTAAAGTTTTACAGAGGTGATAAGGACAAGATTCTCTGATAAGTCAACTGAGGAAATACCCATAGTGGCACAGAAACTGAGAATTAGGCCCCGGATGCCTGGAGTTTCTATATTGGGGAAACATGCTTCTCCAGTGTGAGCAGTCTGCCAAAGTCATCGTAAACATTTGAGTGTTCGAATGTGTCTGGGCTGTAACCTCTGCAGGGAAAGGAAATCCTGATTTCTAAAAATAAAGACTGCTTTTATTTTAAGAGTCAAAGGGGAACAGACTGTCCCAGTAAATACAGGCCATTGACATGTTTTAATTGTGAAATTAGAATATGAAGAGAGATCATCACTTTAAATCTGTGGATCGCTAGATACCACTTTTTTTTTTTTTAGATACCACTTTTAAAAATGTCTCCGGACATATTTTATAACCTCCATTGAGAAGTCATGAATTGGTTTTCAGTACTGATAGGTTGGTAAGGTTAAAGGCAAATGAAACAATAGTTAAATTCCTCTAATACTTTTGTGAGGTAAAAGAGCTCACTTTGTTGTGACTTATAAATTTATTCGTGCATTCAGTACTTCATACTGAGCACATACTATGTACCAGACACTATTCTAGTCTCTTAAGTTATAATAGTGAATAAGATGGAAAAAGTCCCTGGTCTAATGGAACGTATATTCTAGTTGGGAAACAGATAATAATTTTTAAAAATGAAGATAGATACATTATATAACTTCAGATAGTGATGACTTCTCGGAAGCAAAAGGAGGCAGGATAAAAGAAATCAGTTAGAGGAGCTATTGTTTTACTTAGGGTGGTCAGGGAAAGCTTCACTGAGGAGGGGACGCTTGAGCAACATGAAGGAATTAGTCATGTGAACCTCAGGAAAAGGAGTATTTCAAGCAGGAGGAGAAGAGCAGGTGCAAAAGCCCAGAGGAAGAATTTTTTTTATGATTTATTTGAAGAACAGTAATGGGGCCAGGGTAGAGGAAGAGCGGTAGAACATGAGAGCAGAGAGGTAATAGCTGGGGTAAGAGCACTGTGGGCTCTGGTTACCACTGTGGGATGGTTTTAAGTATGAAGAGAAGCCATCAGAGGGCTTTGATATGATACTTGTTTTAAAAGGATGACTCCAAGTCCTGTGTGTAGAATAGACTGTGGAATCAAGAGTAGGAGCAGGTAACTTGAGCAGTTATTGGGGTTTGGATGAGAGATGGTGGCTTGGACTAGGGACATGGCAGTGGAGATGGTGAAAATTTTTAAATTTGGAGTATATTGTACGTTTTTATAGAGCTAACAGAATTTGTTGATGGATTACACATGAAGTGAGAGAGAAAGAGGAAACTTAAAGATCTTTCTAAGGTTTTTGGGGGGTTTTTTTTGTTTTGTTTTTGCGGTACGCGGGCCTCTCACTGCTGTGGCCTCTCCCATTGTGGAGCACAGGCTCCGGACGCACAGGTTCAGCACCCATGGCTCACGGGCCCAGCCGCTCTGCAGCATGTGGGATCTTCCCAAACCGGGGCACGAACCCGCGTCCCCTGCATCGGCAGGCGGACCCTCAACCACTGCGCCACCAGGGAAGCCCGTTTCTAAGGTTTTTGACCCAACAACTGAATGTTGGTGCCATTCCTTCAGGTGGTGAGCAGCAGGGAGGACATCAGGAGTTCCGTTGTGAACACGTGAATGTGAAGACCTCATAGATATATCTACGCAGAGATGTTGAGTGTTGTTAGATTGATGGGTCTGTGTTTCAGGGGAAAGCTCATTAACAGAGATGGACATTTGTATCACCAGACTCAGAGTATGATGATACAAATGTCTATCATCATTAAAGCCAGAAGACTGGATGAGGTCCTCTAGGAGAGTGATTATAAATAGAGAAAATAAACTTTCTGAAGAATGAGCCCTGAACACTGTAGCATCTAAGAGGTTGGAAAGAAGAGAAAGTTTTGGTAAACATGACTGAAAAGTTATAGCTTATCAAGTAAGAGTAAAAGCAAGAGAATGCTCTATTGCAGAATCAAGGGAAGAAGGTGTTTTGAAGGAGGAGGAAATGAACCACTGAGTCAAATTCTGCTGAGATGTTGCCTATGAGGACTGAAAGTCACCCATGGAATCTGGCAATGTGAAGGTCATTGACAGTCTTAAGAGATTGGCTTGAGAGCAGAGGCTGGGCAGACAGCTTGCCTGCAGTCACTTCAAGTGAGAGTGTATGCATTGAGCACCAGTACTTCTTATGAGGAGAATTTCTCTAAATGGGATGAGGGAAATGGGATGGACTTTGGAGTGCAATACACCTTGAGTGTTTTGCTGGCAGTCTGAATCTGATTGTTGAGTTTGAAGTTTCATAAAGCATGGTGTTCTGATTCTTAACATGTTCCAGTCTCAACTAATGAATTTTCTTTTCTATGAATTTGAAGTGAGATATCAAATTTCTTTTGATTCTCATTTTCTTGATTCTCTGTGTTCAACAAATTACAGTTTGTTTTCAGTGCTAATATAATCACTATGGCACACATATATATAGTGAACTTTAAAATACCATATTCAATTCAAATGTTTGTTTTAATTTTTATATGCACTCATTCCCTCCCAGTGAAAAGGAATATGAATTAGTGCAGTGACTGGATCTAGATGAAATGACATCATCACGGGCTGCACTCTTATTAACTCCCAGTTGCTTTGAGAAAACATTAGAGAATTTTGATAACTTGCAGTTGCTGGGCTATTCAGATCACCCAGATTTCTCAGATTTCACACTGTAAACTAGATTCCTTTCAAGAGGATTTTACTCTGCCCTCTTTTAAAGGCAAATAGAAACTTATCTCAAAATGTCTCACTTAAAACATGTTCCACACTGACTGCCATCTTTACTGTGCTGTGATTAGTATAAGCAAATTAGATCATAAAATACCAAGGGAACAGGATGAAGAATGGCAAGAAGTTAGCTTTTGGGGGATTGTCTGTGGTAACTAAGATAAAGTCATGAATTTTAGGCAGAGAAAATAGATAGGATATCTTAGATTTTCATGAAGGTGGGGACTATTTGTCTATTGTTTACCACTGTGTCTCCAGGCACCCAATAAAATAAAAATATAAACTTGTACTGGAATAACTTATGTCATGAGGTATTAGTATAGCTATTGGCAGGCTAGCTATCATTATTTTTCTTCTTGAAAATACAAGTTATTTTATATTAGCATACATATGTATTTATAGGTGACCTTTGATATGTATGAAAAATGAAAGAAACTAACCTACTTAATGCTAAGTTATAGTATAGGGTTTCACCTTTATATTCATCTGTACTATCTACTCTAAATCAAAGAACACAAACATCTATAGTTGTTTTTTTTTTCCCCCTCAATGTTTCATCCTTTACTTCCACCTCACTTGGGATCCAGTGTACTTGCTCTCTCTCACCATTTTTCAGATTTAGTCTGCAGATTATCTATATCTGCCTTTATGAGTGACAGTATCAGAAGATTGGTCAGTTTTGCTGGAAATAGAATACATTTCTCTATGACCCAATAACTTGGATCAAGGTCCAAGGCATCACAGATATTTGTAAGAGCCTTTGCAGGTATCTTTTTAATATAAGCTTAGACAGGTCTTTGTAGCTGGGGCCAAAACCTTTTCTTGACAAAGAGCTCAGCTGAGGACATCTGGCCACTTAGAAATGAATTGAAAGGCTAATTTATTAAATGTTACGTCTGGTGGGGTGGCAGGTGGTTTTATTATCTTTGGCCACTCCTGACTCTTCCAAAAGCTATAGCATTCTTTCCAGAAGCTGTATAGCATTTTACAAGGGGAGAAAAAATTCCTTCCTATCTTGGGGCACATCAAAGTAAATGAGAGAAAATGTTTTAATTTTGATCCTATAAATCAGATGCACTGCCTGCTTATCAGTACAAAGAAGAAAAAAAAAAATACACCAGCTCCTTGGGGATTTGGTTTTAAGGAAATCAGATTTTTATCCATGGAACCAAAGGATCATTAACAGCACAATCAGAACAATGGAATTCCACAGTATGGATGCCAACATCCAAATCTATGGCCCTTGCTTGGTTCTAGTACAGTACTTGGAATTAACGCAGTAACATTACAGTATAAATAAATACAAGGAAGGGAGTTGTTTAAAAATCAGTTAACTTATTTTCACCAAAAATAGATTAGTTTTGAAGAAACATATCTTACATATAATGAATATATGTATCAGCAAATTCACAAAACTGGGAGTGAAGAAGGTCTTAGCCTACCTAGCCTTTTGAGTTCCAGGATGTGGCTAGAGTCAATTAGAAATTACATGAGCTGTATTGGAGCTATAAGGAACCAAGCAGAAATGGCAGAACACTGAGCATGCCTGACGTGTGCAGCTGAGTTGTCCCTCCTCTGGAGTTTTTGATGAAGAACAGAGTGGCTGGAAAATCTTGCTTTTATTATAGCTAACTTACTTATAACTAAATGTTGTAATTATTATCTATAATAATAACAACAAATACTTATCAAGCATTTATCATGGGTCTGGCACTATTAGAAATACTTTACATATGTTCATTTAATCGCTACAGTGGTCCTGGGAGGCAATCAATCAATAAACAACTAAACAAGTATATGTGTGTATGTATTGAATATATATATGTATTCACATACATGGATTATGTATATCACATACATACCCACATATGTGTCAAATACAGAAATATGATTTGGACACAGGTTTCTTTGTAAACATTAATTATGATAATGTGCATGGTGGGTTTTCAAGAAGGGCATAGTGTATGACACATTTTCCAAATTTATTTCAAACCTTATTGTCATAGAGCTTCATAGTGCTTCTCATGGAGTAAATACATACGCTTTGAGAGATATTAATTTAGTCATTGAACTCAGGTCTAGGTCTAAGTCCAGGGGATTCTTAAATCCCCTTAAATGTTTTGTTTAAATGTTTTGTTGGGTTTCCTGTGGTATCAGAGCTACAAAGAAGCTCCTGCCGCAGGCATTGGACCCAGTGCGTATGACCGTGGGATCTGAAGGGGTGATGGCAGCAATACTTTTTTCTGCCCTTAATCAAAGGAGACTTAGAGCCATTATTTTTAAGGATAATAAAGAACATGTAAGATTTTTGCACAGATGCTTGCTCCGCTGGGAACTCCAGCCTCCTGCCACCCTCCATCTGAAGTTACTGAGTTTGAGCATTGGATCTGAGCTAAAACGTTATCTCTTCAGGGGAGTCTTTCCTAATTCCCTGTCTAGTCCTTTGTCATACTCCTTGATTATATGCTCTCTTAGAATGGCGCTCCATTTCTTTATAACATTGATCTCACTGTGCCGTTACACTCTTATTAGTGCTATACTGCCTCATGTCTGTCTCCCCTACTTGTGCTCTCCTGCTTATACAGCCTCCCCTGACTTATCTCATGACAATGGGGACCATCTGTGGTTTGACTTATCATCCTATCTCTAGCTAGGGACACAGTGCCTAAGTGTCTGCTTCATTCCTGAGTGAATGAAGGACATGAGCCCTTGTGGTGTGCCCAGTATCTGTACCTACCTCTTGTGAGAGGTGTTATGTGTATTCTGTGCGCTGTGGTGATCCAGGCAAGCTCTCGTCATGAGTGTTGGATTCATGACATCAGCTTTTCAATTTCATTTGGAAAGCCAGTGTCTATACTCATTCCTTTTTTCCTCTAAGGCATATCATTCAGATAGCTTTGGTAAGAAAAGTATTTTACCTCCAAACTCTTAGGAAATGTCTATTTCTGTATTTATGACCTGGGTTCTGTATTTATGATCCAGGAAGTTCTCCTCTCTTCCGCACCTATCTCCAGTGTTGTTATAATCCCTGATTTTTACACATACTTAGATCTATCGCATTATTCTTTTTAATGAAAATTACCTAGAATAAAATTAATTTAGTAAAATTAAACAGTTTAGAACATGACAGTAAACAGTTAAAAAGGAGATGGTTTACTTATTTATTTAGTTATTTTACTGAAGATTGATTTTTTTTAAACTGACTTTCATAAATTGGCAAACTGTTTATGGAGTCCTATAATTATTTGAAGTTAGTGCCATCTTTAAGGATTACATATGTACTTTGTTGCAAATGTGTGCTATTAAATTAGCATTTCCTAGTCATTGGCCTATGTATGTTTAATGTTAAAATTTAGTTTTAATATAATGGAAAATTATACTTCCTGCATCTGAAATACAAACCCAAATTGTGCACACTAATAGAGTTAGCCTTTCTTTATCATCATCAATGAAGATGGTAGTCAGATGTACAAACTTAACAAATAAGAGTACATTTTATTTTTCAATTTTATTTTAGATAATTTGATGGAAATCTTTTCAAATGTATTATTCAATACTATGTATATGTTTCTTTTTATCTAAAAGATCAATAATTCTGTAAATATTAATTGCAGTTCCATGTAATGCAATACTCCTTTGAGGGTGGGATGCATAAGGCTAACAGCCCCTTGTCTTAATGACCTCAACCAGTTTTTCTGCTGCTGTAAGCTGCCATTCTGCTGTCAGCCATCCTTCAATGAGCTACTTCACTGTCACTACCCTTTTAATGACTTGTCTGTCTAGTAAGAACTGGAGATTGCCAGGGAATAGCTGCTACTAAGCTCATTAAGCCATTTACCTTGGTTTGTTCGGAATCCAAAATCTGGAGGCCTGGGTCTGTACTTTCTGGCCAAGAAAAGTGCTCAGAATTTGCAATTCTGAATCACTGTGTGCTGGACATTTGGCTACTCTTCCTGTATTTTCTTTCTAAGAGAAGCAGAACTGAGAGGAAAGATCAAGGAGTATGTTTTAAGAGACATAGGCCACTCACCTTGTTCTGGCATTACTAGCATTGCCACCTTGGTAATACGTTCTGGGCATCAGTCTACTTATCTCTAAATGACAAGATACATAATCCAGAAGTTTTTCTTTTCCAAAGTTAATGATTCTTAATTTTTGGTAAAGCCTTCTTAGTTGCTGTCACAGTCTTCATTTTATCCAGTACATGCATCAATTATCGTTAGTTCATTAATGAGCAAACATGTAACCTTATTATGCAATGTAAAAAATCTACAGTATGCTATAATGACAGTTTTATTCAGAGTGAGACAAAGAGTGTGAAGTACATTTTTTTCCATTTTCAAGCTGCACATCCACACACCTAATTACTGTTGTGTGAATAATTTCAGAGTGCCTACTAAGACTTCTAATAGCTATCACTGACTAGTAATCTGTCAAGCTATAATGCAGGATAATATGTTTTTACACAACAATGGTGAGGCTCTCATTAATTATTACCACCTATAATTGCTTGATATGAACCTTTATTCTAAAACTTAAAAATTATATACAACAAAATAATGATTTAAAATACTTCTAGGAAGTCTATACTCAGACGTTGCAGCATTAGAGTTAATGATGTAGTAAGTCATTTCTTATTGCTTTTGTCTTTTTAATAGGTGACATATTATTCAAATTGAAATAGAATAAAAGTCTCTGCCAACAATTAAGCATCACACTTAGTCACATCTGCTGCCTTAAAGATAAGCATATAATTTATTAGACAGACTTCTTTAGCAATATCTGATACAGAACATCAATATATGCCCAAGGAAGAAGAATTTATAGTCTAGCTTTATTCTCCAACGGTATTGCAAGTTAAGGTTTTATGCATGTTCTATGTCTTGTAGTATAACTGACTTTCAGATCTCATAATCAAAATCTAACATTTCACCTTTAAACTTTAATTCCAGAAGATTTCAAGCAGACCTCTCTTTGATAAAGTATATTGTTTCTTTTCTCAGATATCTTATTCCTTTTACTTTTTTACTGTAAAACATATACAGGGCAAGGCTAAGGTCCAAATTTAAAATTATGAATGAAAATGATTGTTTAAACAATGGGATTTTGAATTTAATGGAAAGGAGAAGGGCCAAAAAAAAGGAGGTCTAAGCAGAAGAAAATCCGTGTGTCAGATTCTAGATTTGCTTGTAGGAAAGCAAGAGTGGAATAAATTAAGGTTCTGTCTTGAATGAGAAAAGGAAGTTTTTGGCGGTGGAGTGGAGAAAGGAGGACTAACTAGAGTGACTTGTTTCTAGGTTTGGACCTTGAAGATTTCTGAAATTGATAGACCCCTGGTGTTAGGCATACCTTTTCAAAGGCAGCATTGGGTTTGCGGAATGGAGAGTCATATGATTGCAGGTGCTCATGTGAGAGAAGGAACGAGAAAGGAAGCAAGGCAAGGATTGTGATTGTTTGCCAGGGTGATCTGCATTTGGACAGTACGCCCATGGCCCAGAAAATAGCAAAGTCAAATGGAGAATGATGCTCTGCAGTGGACAACAGTGCTGTTTTTCATGGCTGGGAAATGTATAATGAATCTTCTTAAAGTCAACACTGTAATTATCATTTAGTCTTTATTTCAGAAACTGAAATTTTTCATAGGCTTTTTAAAACTATTTCATGAAAATAGGTATTGCAGATTTATATGTATGAATCACATCTTTCAGACTGAGAGATGAATGATTCAACCAGGGATCTCTAGGAAAATAGATTGCCACTAGGAAAGATAGTAAAGTGCTACCTTTAATAGTAGTTCTTAGTTACTTTGATTCAGCGCTATTCATTTTCTGCCTAGCTTGGGTGGCATTGGGTGGAGGAGGGAGGGAGGGGAAGAAAAAAGAAAGGTCTAAAAATTTTTTTCTGGTTTCTGTTTCCTAAGATTACATTCAGACACTAGTCACATAGCTATGTGGTCATAGTGTGGAATTCTTTTCAAGTGCCTCCTTCTGAGGATATGAAATCACCAAATAAAAGATCCTGTGCCCGGGCCTCCCTGGTGGCGCAGTGGTTGGGAGTCCGCCTGCCGATGCAGGGGATACGGGTTCGTGCCCCGGTCTGGGAGGGTCCCATGTGCCGCGGAGCGGCTGGGCCCGTGAGCCATGGCCGCTGGGCCTGCGCGTCCGGAGCCTGTGCTCCGCAACGGGAGAGGCCGCAGCAGTGAGAGGCCCGCATACCGCAAAAAGAAAAAAAAAAAAAAAAAAAAAAAGATCCTGTGCCCAAATTTGAACACATTTCAGAACTATGCCTGCACATAATAGATCATTCACTTTTTCTTTTATGCTTTCGTTGACACATTATAACTTGTGTTTCTAAGTGAAAATCTAGTGTTCATGCTTTTAGTGGGCTTGAGCCATCCCATGATTTTGTCATTATAGCTGTAGTGCTATGTACATGACACTCACCCAATGGTTATTCACTGTGTTGTTTTTTCATTTACTTAATTTTTTATGCACTTAAATTTTCAATCTGTTATTAGATGCTTTTTTTAAAAAGGGGATAGGTTTAATTTCCTAGGCAAAGTTAATAATACAAGTTGATGACTCGTGTCTTAGTTCTCGCCCATGAGACCCCTTGGAAGGATCCAACTGATCTTAAGGATCTACTGCTTTCAGAACCATCTTTTTTTTTTTTCCCCCAGTACGCGGGCCTCTCACTGTTGTGGCCTCTCCCGTTGCAGAGCACAGGCTCCGAACGCGCAGGCTCAGCGGCCATGGCTCACGGGCCCAGCCGCTCCACGGCATGTGGGATCTTCCCAGACCGGGGCACGAACCCGTGTCCCCTGCATCAGCAGGCAGACTCTCAACCACTGCGCCACCAGGGAAGCCCCAGAGCCATCTTTAAGTGCCTGCCCCTTCCTGCTTTTTACAGCTCAATGGCTGCATCACTTAGGTGCAACTCCTCCAAGGGAATCCAGAGATCACTCAGGTGCAACTCCTCCAAGGGAATCCACAGACAGTTTCACCCAGTGGTTTAGGAATTCTCATTAAAATAGTTGCTTACAAGGTGTCCATGTTGTCCTGTACTCCAGGAACAAAACTTAGGGAGGATTTTGGTCAAGCTAGGACGCGGTAGCACCTTTTTAATTTCTTTGCTCATTAAGGATGACCAGTCACTACTTGTAAACAGGAGAGTCCTTGGAAAATGACTTGGGAATCATCTTTGATGAGAAGAGTGCGGTATTCAACTGCCTGATGTGTTCTCTTATTGAGCAGAAAAACTTAATTTCAGGACTTTCATCACCTTTTAGCAAAAGTAAACTGCAGTGTATTTTCATTTCCTAATCAGGCCATTTCTCTCTTTCTTTTTCTGCTTGACTGAGTCATGGCTTAATTTATTTCTGATATTGCTTGTTCCTCGCCCTTTGTGATTGGCCTCAACTGTGGAAGAGCACCCTTTGTTCCTTAGAGTTCCCTTTGGCCAGGTCACATTTCAGCTACTCATTGAAACATATATTTATTCTACTCTGGAGCACATTGTCTGGCCAGCCAAGAATTTATAGTGAAATGTAACAGTAAATTGTGCTCTGTGGTCAAAAAATGCCAAATGATACACACAGCAGTACAGAGATTTCCAGCATAGGGTAGAATTAAAGAGCTAAGGACCAGTGCCAGAATTGTTGGCCGTATTTTCACAGTGGCCAGGTTTGTTAGAGTCGAACTTGGAGAGAGCTTGAAATCACTTATCTCAGATGTTTGGGCTCACAACCACAAAGCCTCTGAGAAACACTGAACTGATCTTGTAATAAGCTCCAGCTGAGTTTACAAGCCTCCGAGCCTTTCTGAAAGCCTGTTTAGTTTAATGAGGGTTTTCAGATTTCAAAGCTCACACACCTTCATGTAAAAACAGATGATTATGACCAAATTAGGAAATGTTGTTCCATGAGTGTTTTCCCCAATATGTTCTCTTCTCAGTTGTCAGGCATTGTTCCTTTACACTTTTCACCTTCCAGGCATCATTTTTAAATATAATTTTTGGAAGTCTTATTGTATATAGTTTCCATTCAAGCAGAATGTTACATTACATAAAATAAAAGGTTTTCTCTTAACAGGAAAAGACAAATATGCATATATTTTATTCTGGTCAATAAAAAAAAGGTACAATCTTAAAAAAAATCGAACCCTTAACTTCTGCTGCCATGACAGCTGTCCCGAGAGGCTACATCTCCATGTTCACCCCTGTGCTCTGCTTCACAAGGCTCTACAGCCTGTTTCTGAATGTCTTGTTAATGAAGAGAGAAAAGCCGTGTCTCTGACCCAGTAGGAGGGAATGTGGGAGAGTGGCTATCCACACCTCAGTCATTTATATATTGGACAAACAACCTTCAAGAACATTTATAACACTAACTTCATTTTTTTCTATTTAGCCTTTTAAAATAATAGCTTTAATGTGTGGCATATATTGGTATTATTCTAGTTATTCTGATTTTTCCAAATGTTTTCTGAGTCACCCTTAGAAAGAAGCATAATTGGGATGTGAGGCATTCAAGCCTTACTTGAATACCAAATCTTTGATTACATTATACCCATGGTCTTACAAAGAAGCACGACACAGAGTGTGATGTCCACATGTCAGCAATACAGGACCACCAGGGAATGGTATATACAGATGTCCAAGGGGCATGTGCATAAAGGCCAGGTTGCGCTGAAATTGTGATGAGCCAGCAGAATCCTTGTCTCCTAAGCCCCTCTTCAGTATTCCCACCTATTCTTCCACCACACAGGTTCATTGACAAGGTATTTGTTAGACGATGCGGTAAAGTTTAGCTCTTCTTTGGGGAAACAATTGCTGTTTCATCTCTTCCTTTCCAGCTGTTACTTTCTATTCACTCCAGCTCAAGTACTGAATCTCTTGAATTTTCTCTTCTCTCTTGAGTCAGAATCAGCTACCCATGGTTTTTGAAAGAATATGATAAGAGGAACTGTGCATTAATTAGTGTATTATATTTTGAAGAACATTTGTATTCCAATCAGGGACAATCCTTTAACAGTTAAAGTTTAACTCAGGATAGGTCAAACTATGCTTTGAGAGTTATATGATAATTATTAATTTTTAATTCTTATTTCATTAAATATACTTTGCATTTATTTCAATGTAATATTAAAAATGTACTCTTACTAACTAGGGATGTTTTATTTTTCTTTAATTTACTTTCCTTGCAAATGCTATTTGCATAGAATTAAGTAGTCAAAAGTTTGGGTAGAAAAGATTGGTATTCTATATTTAAAAAGCACATGAGACTTTGGCTTTCATTCACAAAGAATATCTGGTATGGGACATGCTTACCTGCCCCAAACAAATAGAAAATAATACAAAATACATAAAATGCCTGTTACAGACCCTGGCCAACAGGCAATGCAGGGTGACCCCTGAGAAAAGGAAACAAACAAGGTAGGTATTACAGTCATCTGAGGTTTAGTGCAGGGAGAGAGAACCCAAGAATAGCCTAGTTCTGTGGCTGCATAGAGGAGACAGGTAATACAGCTCAAGGTGCCCAAGTCAACAGAATTTTTAGGGGAAGAATACTGGAAAGGTAGGACCTATACAAAGGAAGAGCTCCAGAAATCTGGTTAAGGGTCCACTTGAATATTAGACTGAATACAAGTCCATAGGGTAAAAATCTACAAGGTAGAATAAAGAGCAACTGTTGAGAAGCTATGAAATGAAAACTTTTCAGAGCCCATATAGGGCTGAGAGATGGTCGAGTTCCTACCAGACAAATAGAAGAGATTTCACTGAACATTTGAAGTGTTCTATGGAGATAAAGAGTCATGCATTAGCAGTGGGACTAAATTATCCCTAGAACAACTATTATTCTAGAGCTGCCATAACAAAGCTTAAAAGTAAGCCTTGAAAAGATAAAGCCAGTCTGCAAGTACCTTAATGTTTTGCCAAAACAAATATAAGTGTTCTTTAAAGGAAGACAACAACGTACAACTGCTCACATTAATTCATAAAGTCTGGCATCTAATTTAAAAAACACAGGTATAAAAAAGCAGGAAAATGTGACCCATAACCAGGATTAAGAGAGCTAATGGAAACAGTTCAGAAGTGGTAGAGGTGATGGACTTAGCAGAAAAGAACTTTCATGGTTACATGAAAATATGAGGTGAAAGACTTGTACACTAAAAGATCTCTGAAAGAAATTTAAGCAAAGTCAAATAAATAGAAAACATCACATGATCATGTATTGGAAGAATTAATATTGTTAGAATGTCCATACTACCCCAAGCAACCTACAGATTCAATGCAATCCCTATCAAAATCCCAAGGCATTTTTTACAGAAGTAGAAAAAACAATCCTAAAATTCATATGGAATCACAAAAGACCCCCAAATAGCCCAAACAATTATGAGCAAGAAAAATAAAGCTGGAGGCATGACACTTCCTGATTTCAAAATATATTATAGTAATCAAACAGTATGACATAAAAACAGATATATAGACCAATGGCCAGACTAATCAAGCAAAAAAGAGGACACAAATTACAAATATAAGAAAATAATAGATATCACTACAGACATTAAAGGGTGACAAAGGAATAATATGAAAAAACTTTTTGCCTGTAAATTCAGCAACTTGGATGAAATGAATTGGTTCCTTGAAAGATTCAAAATGCCAAAGCTCACTTAAAGGAAATTGAAATCTAAGTAGTGATATATCTATTAAGAAAATTGAATATATAATTTTAATCCTTCCAAAAAAAATAATTCCAGGCTCAAATGGCTTTGCTGGAGAATTCTACCAAACATTTAAGGAAGAATTTATACCAGTTTTATACAGATCTTCCAGAATATGCAAAAAATGAACCTCAATCCATATTTCTTACTTTGTTAAAAAATTACCTCAGAGTGGATCATAGACCCAAATGTAAAACCCCAAACAATAAAATTTGCAGAATAAAACATAAGAAAAAATCTGTTACCTTAGGTTATACAAATATTTATTAAATATTAAACCAAAACCATGACCCATGAAGAAATTTTGATAAATTGGGTTTCATAGAAATTAAAAACTTAAGAAAATAATGTTAAGGGGATGAAAAGACAAGCCACAGAATGGAAGAAAATATCTGTGAAACACGTATTTGATGAACAGCTTTTATCTAGAATATATAAAGAGCTATCAGAACTCCACAATAAGAAAATAACTCAACTTTTAAAATGGGCAAATGAATTGAGCAGATGTGTCTGTGTGTGTTAAATAAGTACAAGAAATGATGCTCAATATCATTAGTCACTAGGGAAAAGTAAATTAAGACTATGAGATACCATTATACACCTATTAGAATGTCTAAAATTTAACAACCCAACATTGCCAAGTGCTGTCAAAGATGCAGAGCAACAGGAACTCTCATGCGTTGCTGGTGAAAATGCAAAATTGTATAGCCACTTTGAAAACAGTTTGGCAGTTTCTTATGAAGTTATCCAGATACTTCCATATGCCCCAGAAAAATAAAAACTTACTATGTTCAGGCAAAAACCTCTAAGTGAACATTTATAGCACCTTTATTTGTAATAGTCAAAAACTGGAACTAACTTAAATGCCCCTCCACTGACTGAGGAATAGATACTTACACTGTGGTTCATCCATACACACAATGGAACAATCCTCAGCAGTGAAAAGGAGTAGATTAATGATATATGCAACAGCATGGACAAATATCAGCTTCACTGCACTAAGTAAAGTCAGATTCAAAATTATGTATGTACTGTATGATACCATTTATATCACATTCTTGAAAAGACCAAACTATAGGGACTGGAACTGTTCTATATCTTGGCTGTGATGTGTATACTACATATATGGCATGTGGTTATGGTATACATCTTTCAAAACTTTCAGAACTGCACACTAAAAAGGGCAAATTTTACTGTATGTTTATTATACTTTAATCAGCCATTTATAATAGCATAAAAATATAAAAACTTAGAGATAAATCTAGCAAATATATCTAAGACATGTACACTGAAAACTACAAAACATTTTTGAGAGCAATTTAAAGGAAACTAATAAATAGGGCGATATGCCATCTTGTTCATAACAAAATAGAAGTCTCCACATTGTTAAAATATAGATCTATCCAAGATGATCTATGTTTCAATGTAGTATCATTGAAAAATCACAGCAGATTTATTTTGTAGAAATTGACAAAGTGATTCTAAAATGTGTATGGAAATTCAGAAGACCTATCATATCCAAAGCAATCTTGAAAAGGAAAAAGATGAAGAGCTTACACTAACTGAATTCAGGCTTAGTATAAAGCTCCAGTAATAAGTATAATGTGTTATTGATGTAAGGATAGTTGTATACTCAAACATACACTTATATGCCCCAGAAATTCTTTTCCTAGATATTTACTCATAAGAAATGAAAAACATACACCCATCGAAACACTCGTACATAAATGTTCATAGCCTTATTATTTGTAATAGCCACAAATTGGGGGAAAAATACGAATGTCCATCTGTGGGTACACAGATAAGCAGTTATCCTAGATCCACATAATGAAATGGTAATAACATAATAAAAACAGGTGAATCTCAAATACCGTATGTGTAAATGAGTCTCAAAAACATAATGAGCAAAAGAAGCCAGCCAAAAAAAGGGTACATAGTGCATGTTGTATGATTTCATTTGTATGAAATTCTGTAGCTGGCTAACTAATCTTTGCTGACAAAATAAAACTGTGTTGAGTCAAGATTGTGGGTAGCGTCAACTGCAGGGGGTACAATAAAATTTGGGGGGTTAATGAAAATGTTTCATGGCTTGGTTGTGATTTTGGTTTCATGCGTGCTGGGGCAAGAGTCAAAACTCATAGACTTATATCCATTTTATTTATTGTAAATTACACATCAAATGAGGTTGATTTTTAAAATAGTACATGAACTATTTGTTGCTGTAGTTTAGAAAATAGTATTTTAGTTTTTCCCTTTCCTTGCACTCTAATAATATTATTGGAGAAATTACCAAAAAAAAGGAACTATTATTTTTGTTTTAATTAGCGCAGTGGAAACAGTGACATCATTTCAGCTGTTGCATTTTATTTTACAGAAGCCAACTTTACTAAGTGATATGCAGAAGTAGTTTTAAGCCTGGTTGTCAACAGACTCTTAAGAGCAAGAGGATGTTCTGTATATACTTATTTTTAATTCACACAAAATGTCTTACATGATTGTAGCCCCTACTTTTATTAATAAGAAAAATAAGGAAGAATGCATCATATATTGTATTTATCTTCAGAAGATCTCTTTTTTTTAAAATTAGTTTCTGCTTTATAACAAAGTGAATCAGTTATACATATACATATGTTCCGTATCTCTTCCCTCTTGCGTCTCCCTCCCTCCCACCCTCCCTATCCCACCCCTCCAGGCGGTCACAAAGCACCAAGCTGATCTCCCTGTGCTATGTGGCTGCTTCCCACTATCTATCTACCTTACGTTTGGTACTGTATATATGTCCATGCCTCTCTTTCGCTTTGTCACAGCTTACCCTTCCCCCTCCCCATATCCTCTAGTCCATTCTCAAGTAGGTCTGTGTCTTTATTCCTGTTTTACCCCTAGGTTCTTCATGACATTTTTTTCTTAAATTCCATATATATGTGTTAGCATATGGTATTTGTCTTTCTCTTTCTGAGTTACTTCACTCTGTATGACAGACTCTAGGTCTATCCACCTCATTACAAATAGCTCAGTTTCGTTTCTTTTTATGGCTGAGTAATATTCCATTGTATATATGTGCCACATCTTCTTTATCCTTTCATCCGATGATGGACACTTAGGTTGTTTCCATCTCCGGGCTATTGTGAATAGAGCTGCAATGAACATTTTGGTACATGTCTCTTTTTGAATTATGGTTTTCTCAGGGTATATGCCTCGTAGTGGGATTGCGGGGTCATATGGTTGTTCTATTTGTAGATTTTTAAGGAACCTCCATACTGTTCTCCATAGTGGCTGTACCAATTCACATGCCCACCAGCAGTGCAAGAGTGTTCCCTTTTCTCCACACCCTCTCCAGCATTTATTGTTTCTAGATTTCTTGATGATGGCCATTCTGACTGGTGTGAGATAATATCTCATGGTAGTTTTGATTTGCATTTCTCTAATGATTAATGATGTTGAGCATTCTTTCATGTGTTTGTTGGCAGTCTGTATATCTTCTTTGGAGAAATGCCTATTTAAGTCTTCTGCCCATTTTTGGATTGGGTTGTTTGTTTTTTTGCTATTGAGCTGCATGAGCTGCTTATAAATTTTGGAGATTAATCCTTTGTCCGTTGCTTCATTTGCAAATATTTTCTCCCATTCTGAGGGTTGTCTTTTGGTCTTGTTTATGGTTTCCTTTGCTGTGCAAAAGCTTTGAAGTTTCATTAGTTCCCATTTGTTTATCTTTGTTTTTATTTCCATTTCTCTAGGAGGTGGGTCCAAAAGGATCTTGCTGTGATTTATGTCATAGAGTGTTCTGCCTGTGTTTTCCTCTAAGAGTTTGATAGTTTCTGGCCTTACATTTAGGTCTTTAATCCATTTTGAGCTTATTTTTGTGTATGGTGTTAGGGAATGATCTAATCTCATACTTTTACATGTCCCTGTCC
This sequence comes from Mesoplodon mirus, assembly GCF_964341445.2. Taxonomy (NCBI): domain Eukaryota; kingdom Metazoa; phylum Chordata; class Mammalia; order Artiodactyla; family Ziphiidae; genus Mesoplodon; species Mesoplodon mirus. The sequence continues at coordinate 120,122,069 of NC_138979.1, read as the reverse complement.
AGTTTTCCCAACACCACTTATTGAAGAGGCTGTCCTTTCTCCACTGTACATTCCTGCCTCCTTTATCAAAGATAAGGTGACCATATGTGCGTGGGTTTATCTCTGGGCTTTCTATCCTGTTCCATTGATCTATCTTTCTGTTTTTGTGCCAGTACCACACTGTCTTGATTACTGTAGATTTCTAGTATAGTCTGAAGTCAGGGAGCCTGATTCCTCCAGCTCCGTTTTTCGTTCTCAAGATTGCTTTGGCTATTCGGGGTCTTTTGTTCTTCCAAACAAATTTTGAAATTTTTTGTTCTAGTTCTGTGAAAAATGCCAGTGGTAGTTTGATAGGGATTGCATTGAATCTGTAGATTGCTTTGGGTAGTAGAGTCATTTTCACAATATTGATTTTTCCAATCCAGGAACATGGTATATCTCTCCATCTATTTGTATCATCTTTAATTTCTTTCATCAGTGTCTTATAATTTTCTGCATACAGGTCTTTTGTCTCCTTAGGTAGGTTTATTCCTAGATATTTTATTCTTTTTGTTGCAGTGGTAAATGGGAGTGTTTTCTTGATTTCCCTTTCATATTTTTCATCATTAGTGTACAGGAATGCCAGAGATTTCTGTGCATTAATTTTGTATCCTGCAACTTTACCAAATTCATTGATTAGCTCTAGTAGTTTTCTGGTAGCATCTTTAGGATTCTCTATGTATAGTATCATGTCATCTGCAAACAGTGACAGCTTTACTTCTTCTTTTCCAATTTGGATTCCTTTTATTTCCTTTTCTTCTCTGATTGCTGTGGCTAAAACTTCCAAAACTAAGTTGAATAAGAGTGGTGAGAGTGGGCAGCCTTGTCTTGTTCCTGATCTTAGTGGAAATGGTTTCAGTTTTTCACCATTGAGGATGATGTTGGCTGTGGGTTTGTCATATATGGCCTTTATTATGTTGAGGAAAGTTCCCTCTATGCCTACTTTCTGCAGGGTTTTTATCATAAATGGGTGTTGAATTTTGTCGAAAGCTTTCTCTGCATCTATTGAGACGATCGTATGGTTTTTCTTCTTCAGTTTGTTAATATTGTGTATCACATTGATTGATTTGCATATATTGAAGAATCCTTGCATTCCTGGAATAAACCCCACTTGATCATGGTGTATGATCCTTTTAATGTGCTGTTGGATTCTGTTTGCTAGTATTTTATTGAGGATTTTTGCATCTATGTTCATCAGTGATACTGGCCTGTAGTTTTCTTTCTTGTGACATCCTTGTCTGGTTTTGGTATCAAGGTGATGGTGGCCTCGTAGAATGAGTTTGGGAGTGCTCCTCCCTCTGCTATATTTTGGAAGAGTTTGAGAAGGATAGGTGTTAGCTCTTCTCTAAATGTTTGATAGAATTTGCCTGTGAAGCCATCTGGTCCTGGGCTTTTGTCTGTTGGAAGATTTTTAATCACAGTTTCAATTTCAGTGCTTGTGATTGGTTTGTTCGTATTTTCTATTTCTTCCTGATTCAGTCTTGGCAGGTTGTGCATTTCTAAGAATTTGTCCATTTCTTCCAGGTTGTCCATTTTATTGGAATTGAGTTTCTTGTAGTAATCTCTCATGATCTTTTGTATTTCTGCAGTGTCAGTTGTTACTTCTCCTTTTTCATTTCTATTTCTATTGATTTGAGTCTTCTCCCTTTTTTTCTTGATGAGTCGGGCTAATGGGTTATCAATTTTGTTTATCTTCTCAAAGAACCAGCTTTTAGTTTTATTGATCTTTGCTATCATTTCCTTGATTTCTTTTTCATTTATTTCTGATCTGATCTTTATGATTTCTTTCCTTCTGCTAACTTTGGGATGTTTTTGTTCTTCTTTCTCTAATTGCTTTAGGTGCAGGGTCAGGTTGTTTACTCAAGATGTTTCCTGTTTCTTAAGGTGGGATTGTATTGCTATAAACTTCCCCCTTAGAACTGCTTTTGCTGCGTCCCATAGGTTTTGGGTCGTCGTGTCTCCATTGTCATTTGTTTCTAGGTATGTTTTTTATTTCCTCTTTGATTTCTTCAGTGATCACTTCGTTATTGAGTAGTGTATTGTTTAGCCTCCATGTGTTTGTATTTTTTACAGATCTTTTCCTGTAATTGATGTCTAGTCTCATAGCATTGTGGTCGGAAAAGATACTTGATACAATTTCAATTTTCTTAAATTTACCAAGGCTTGATTTGTGACCCAAGATATGATCTATCCTGGAGAATGTTCCATGAGCACTTGAGAAAAATGTGTATTCTGTTGTTTTTGGATGGAATGTCCTATAAATATCAATTAAGTCCATCTTGTTTAATGTATCATTTAAAGCTTGTGTTTCCTTATTTATTTTCATTTTGGATGATCTGTCCATTGGTGAAAGTGGGGTGTTAAAGTCCTCTACTATGAGTGTGTTACTGTCGATTTCCCCTTTTATGGCTGTTAGTATTTGCCTTATGTATTGAGGTGCTCCTGTGTTGGGTGCATAAATATTTACAATTGTTATATCTTCTTCTTGGATCGATCCCTTGATCATTATGTAGTGTCCTTCTTTGTCTCTTCTAATAGTCTTTTTTTTAAAGTCTATTTTGTCTGATATCAGAAGATCTCATATTCTGGACATTTCTTCATGACAGTAGCTCCTTAAAAGTCAACCTTTATTGACATACGTGTCAGAAATATCACACGTTTCAGGAACAAGACAATTTTCTCTCCTTGACTTATGACCTTTTTCCACACATGACAAATATCTATTTATAAAAGAAATAACAATTGCTAATTATGTGAAAATATCATATACAAGAAAAGAGCCCTTTTCACATGCCTATTAGCCTAGGTTGTTTGTTTTAATAAAAATATTCAATGCTAATACAGACGGATCTTTGCTTAAACTGTTCCTGAGATTGTGGTTTGTAATAAGTTTGAAGTTGGCTTTAAGATTCTTAAGGATGTTCCTACCCTTTGATCAAATAATTCTACTTTTAAAGCGGAATTCAACAAGCAGGACTATGGTTTGAATTTTGAGTACTTTCTTGCATTAGAAGGAAGAGAGGAAATGAAAGGAATAATATTAATTGTTAATATTCTAATAGTTATTTTTAATATCAGAATTTTTTAGGTTTCCCATTAGAAAATATCATTCATTTAGCTTTCATTATATGCCTGCTATTGGGAGATAGTCTTGAGTAATATTTATCCCTGTGAGGAGAATATAAACTATGTATACTTAAAATGAATTGACTTCTAACTATTGTACTTGTCTATTTAACCTAGATTGCATGAAAACTAAATGCAATGTATGGGCAGCAAAAAAAGGGAGAGTTGGGTTGTCTCCTCTGGTGCTTTCCTGAATCAAAGAATCTAGATAACACCTCTGCCCACACACAGAACATGTTTAGATTTATTGAGTCATCTCTTATTTTTGAATATGCCAAAATGGACTGACCGTTTTTTTTTTTTTTGCAAGTAAATTGCAACAGTATTTGTAATGGAATTGTAACAAACTAACTCCCATTTTAATGTAATTGAATTGCTATAAATCATGTGAAAATGCACAGTTCTTACCACCTGTTGTATTTCTTAACTGCCTTACTGCCAGGACTTTCTTTGAATCTTATCTCATATTCTCTTGTTTTCTTGCTCTCTAATTAGAAGATCATTTTGTCATTATTGCCCTTATGATATGTGATTTCTTTCCTCCTGCTTTGGAGTCATGTCAGTATCAATTTGGCCATTCACTTTTATTTTTTGATGTTCTAGATATTTTGAACTTTTCTAATTAGCTTGTGTTGGTGCCCTGACATTTGCTTATTTGGTTTTGATTAAATTTAGGAAGATTTTGACATTTAACCTGTTGTGGTATTTGTATTTACAGTTCCCTGAATGTGGTTTCTATGGAATGTACGATAAGATCCTGCTTTTCCGCCACGACCCTACCTCTGAAAACATCCTTCAGCTGGTGAAAACGGCTAGCGATATCCAGGAAGGCGATCTTATTGAAGTTGTCTTGTCAGGTAGTATACTTTTTCCCTCTATCCATAGATAAATAATTTGTATCTGGAGAATTCTTGGCCATACGTTTTTAAGGCACATAGAAAATGTACATCAAACCCGGCCCCATGAGGAAATTTTAGGGCTCTGTCTATATGAACTTTCAAAATTATTTTGAAAAAAGCCAAAGTTTTCCCTTGAATTGGCTGTTTCCCTAGCCAGTCCTGTCCCAGTCACTTCTCCCAACTTCACTCTCTCCCCAGGCTTCCAACAACACACATGAATACCTTCATTCATTACCTTAGATCATTTGGAAGAGCAGTAAAAGCCAACAAAAACAAACTCACCAATAGTGAAGCTAAGACAGATGTCAGGGCCCCAAATGTACTGAGTGTCTGGAAGCCAAGGGCTAGGGAACAATTGCTTTAGTTGAGTCAGAAATCCAGTAACTACTAGCCAAGACCAAGTTGGAAACCAGAGCTCAGGAGTTACAGCAGGTCAGGCTATGCTGTGTGACTTTAACTAATTCACTCCCTGAAAAATGGCTGTGTTTCCCTCTGCCCAGATTTATATTTCTTGTTTAGGATTTAGAAGTTAGTAATCAGACTGTGCCTGTCAATACAGAAAAAAATTTAACTTTTTAAAAAAATGCCAGAGAACACCTGTAGCAGGGTTCGTAACAACAATGATCAGTGCAATATTGTGAAGAGATACAGACTTTTATTGTTTATTTTTGTTAAAATTGAGTCATTACTGAGAAACACAGATTACATTGCTCTTTCTCCCTTCATTGCTTGCTATCCCTTTGACTAAAAGAAATTCATTCGCTTTAAAAATGATTCTAGGCTTCATTTCCTCAAGTTCCGGAGCCCAGTGCTTGGATGCACTGATTATAATTCACTTGGTCTTTGTTTTGATTCAGTCCAATTCATGTTGTCTGTATTGATCTATCATTGTGACAGGTGCTGGGATTGCCCCACTTTCATTGGGTAGATAGAGCCTATAAAGCAACTTGGTTTAGCTAGATAAAAGTAATAATTTTCCTGTTGTTTATAAGTTTGCCAGTTGCTAAACAAACCAAAAAAGGAAAAGTTTTCATTTTTTAAATTTGGGGGGTGGGGGTAGAAATCACTTGCTTTGAGTTCTCCTTTTTACTTTTCTTTGGCTCTTTTGACATTGGCTCACTGAGCCTGGCCTCACAAAACTAGTGCCTAGACATGTTGTTCTTTAAGTTTCCTGTTTCTGAACACTAGGGGCTGCCTGAAATAAATTATTCAAGGACATCATACACCAGATCTGTTCTCACCATAATTCATATTAGCCTCATAGCAAGGCGGCTTCCCAAAGGATGTGCTTTATGAGTCTTTTCCCTGTGGCCATGTCCAGAAATATATGAAGATTTTCAAGATTGCATTTCTAAATTATTTATTTTTCTTTTCATTTTACTTTTGTTATCAAGCCCTTCAGAGTAGTACCAGACAGATCGAATGCAAGCTGTGTGTGAGTGTTCTTGAGGGGGGGAAGAGGTGCTGCCCGTCTGCATGTTATTCCCATGCCCTCCGTGAGCCAGACCTGTCTGCCCCACGTTGACGTGCTGCAGCCCTCCGGAGGGCCCCTGGGCTCAAGGATCAGCATTCTGCTTTTCCTCCCCATCTTTGCAAGCCCAGAACCTGATTGTGCCTACACTCCACTTCTTTTGCCATCCACCCTTTATGTTCTGTGTCCTGCCTCTCCTGTGTACCTGGCCACAGTGCTGAGGGGGCATTTAAAGGCAGCCCTTTTTCTCACCTGCTGTTGCAGCACCTGGCTCAGGAAAGCCTCTCCTACTCTGTCAGTAGCTATCTGGTTGCTAATTAAAAGGAGCCATTTTATAACAGCCTGATTCCAATTTTGAAGCTTGAACCTCTGAACCCTTTTCACACTCCACATAGTTCCACTTCACCTTAAATTATTCATCTATATATACATATATATATATATATATATATATGTGTGTGTGTGTATATATATATATGTATTTACACACACACACACACACACACACACACACACATTCAATTATGTTTAGGTCTCCAGCATTCACCTGTAACTTCTTTGGTATTCTCCTACCACTCTAACACTCAGCATTGTGATTTTCTCCATACATGTTAAAAATGCTTTCCCTGGGCTTCCCTGGTGGCACAGTGGTTGAGAGTCCGCCTGCCGATGCAGGGGACACAGGTTTGTGCCTCGGTCCGGGAAGATCCCACATGCCGTGGAGCGGCTGGGCCCGTGAGCCATGGCCGCTGAGCCTGCACATCCAGAGCCTGTGCTCCGCAATGAGAGAGGCCACAACGGTGAGAGGCCGCGTACTGCAAAAAAAAAAAAAAAAAAGTTTTTCCTTAAAACCTCCCAGTCCTCCATATTATAGCCCTGTTTCCCCCTCACAGCTCTTACCTTTGCTGGATGTTGTTAGTCACCTTCAGTGTAACCACAGACCTGACCTCACCAATAAGATGTGGCCCCCGCTCTGAGATCTTCACTTGAGCGGCATCCCTCCTCCATCTTGTCAGTCGCCACCAAATGCACACACCCATTCCCTGTCTTTTTCACTTTAGCTTTCAATCACTAACTCCCTACCATTTTTGGACTATATTTTTCCCTTTCATCTTTGCCCACAGCACATGGCCCACTATATTCATGTCTTACATCACTTTGATGCACTCTTGACTACTTGGTTATTCTCTTATACCTTATAAGGTATAAGGCCCTGCTATACCTGTCTGTAATCTGAATTACTTTAACATCCATTTTTGCCATTCCTGTTCCTGAGCCACACATGACTGCTAGACACACGGTCGCTTGCCGACATGGCTCAAGGCAGATCTGTCTTTCACCTGGCTTTACTGTTGTTTCTCAATCTTCTTCTCCCCCCATCCTTTTGTTACCATAGACAAGAGGTTCTCAGTAAACATATGTGGGTTGCTTAAGTGACTATTGGCTATCACATTAGAAGTTATCATGTATACAAAATTTTATAAAAATACTGATTTGTTGTAAAAATATTGTTTTTAGATATATACTCAAAACTAAACTGAAATTCAAGTCTCCTTGGTGTGCATTTACCCAGCCCTGACAAGAAATTAGTGCCTGTGATACGGGCAGGATTGTATCGTATTATAATGTGAGGCAAGACAAATGATAGCTACTAAGACACTTCAGGCCATCGTGCAAAGGAGCTCATAAACATACTCATACCTGAACCAGTCCCTGAAGAGAATGGATGCTATGATTGGCTAGAGAAATGTGCCATTTCCTGGAGGTGTGGTTAAGGATCAGCTTCATTCAAAATGTAGTGGGTAAGCGGGGTAGAGGAGCAAGACCCTGAACATCCTCTCTGTGGCCTTTTGACCAGTTCCAGAGCATAAACATGCTCTGGAAATTTTCCTCCTACAGACTATAATTTTACTGTTAAAATTCATTTCTCTGTATTTTCTGTTTTTCCTCATTAAAAATTAAATTTGGGGAACACAGCAGGCACCTCATTGCCTCTTGCTCTCATTGGAGGAGTGCTCACATTCTCAGGAAGCCGCACATGAGAGGGGCGCTTTCGCAGAAGCCAGTGGCGTCTGGTCCAGCCTCCTCTGGGAGCAGGCAGGTGGCAACCCCATGCTAACCCTCGCAACTCTGTGCCGATCCCCGAATTCTCACACGGTGCAGGGACAGCCGTGTGACTGACAGGGTGTTGGTGCTCTGGGCATGTGTCAGACCTGTGGCAATGAGGTGGGAGAGCTGAGTTCAGGACATTGGTCCACCAAAGACCTCCGAGCTCCACGTAATATTAAATGGCAAAAGCTCTCCCAGAGATCTCCACCTCAATGCTAAGACCCAACTCCACTCAACCACCAGCAAGCTACAGTGCTTGACACCATATGGCAAAAAAACTAGCAAGACAGGAACACAACCCCACCCATTAGCAAAGAGACTGCCTAAGATCATAATAAGGCCACAGACACACCAAAACACATCACCAGATGCCATCCTGCCCACCAGAAAGACAAGATCCACCCTCATCCTCCAGAACACAGACACCAGTTCCCTCCGCCAGGAAGCCTACACAACCCACTGAACCAACCTTACCCACTGGGAGCAGACACCAAAAAAAATGGGAACTATGAGCCTGAAGCCTGTGAAAAGGAGACCCCAAACACAGTAAGTTAAGCAAAATGAGAAGACAGAGAAACACACAGCAGATGAAAGAGCAAGGTAAAAACCCACGAGACCAAACAAATGAAGAGGAAATAAGCAATCTACCTGAAAAACAAGTCAGAGTAATACTACTAAAGATGATCCAAAATCTTGGAAGTAGAATGGAGAAAATACAAGAAACGTTTAACAAGGACCTAGAAGAACTAAAGAGCAAACAAACAATGATGAACAACACAATAAATGAAATTAAAAATTCTTTGGAAGGAATCAATAGCAGAATAACTGAGGCAGAAGAACAGATAACTGACCTGGAAGATAAAATAGTGGAAATTACTACTGCAGAGCAGTATAAAGGAAAAAGAATGAAAAGAATTGAGGACAGTCTCAGAGACCTGTGGGACAATATTAAACACACCAACATTCGAATTATATGGGTCCCAGAAGAAGAAGAGAGAAAGAAAGGGACGGAGAAAATACTTGAAGAGATTATAGTTGAAAACTTCCGTAATAATGGGAAAGGAAATAGTTAATCAAGTCCAGGAAGTCCAGACAGTCCCATACAGGATAAATCCAAAGAGAAACACACCAAGACACATATTAATCAAACTATCAAAAATTAAATACAAAGAAAAAATATTAAAAGCAGCAAGGGAAAAACAACAAATAACATACAAAGGAATCCACATAAGGTTAACAGCTGATCTTTCAGCAGAAACTCTGCAAGCCAGAAGGCACTGGCAGGACATATTTAAAGTGATGAAAGGGAAAAACCTACAACCAAGATTACTCATCCCAGCAAGGATCTCATTCAGATTCGATGGAGAAATTAAAACCCTTACAGACAAGCAAAAGCTCAGCACCACCAAAGCAACTTTACAACAAATGCTAAAGGAACTTCTCTAGGCAGGAAACACAAGAGAAGGAAAAGACCTACAATAACAAACACAAAACAATTAAGAAAATGGTAATAGGAACATACATATCGATAACTACCTTAAATGTAAATGGATTAAATGCTCCAACCCAAAGACATAGATTGGCTGAATGGATACAAAAACAAGACCTGTATATGGGTCTACAGGAGACCCACTTCAACCTAGGGACACATACAGACTGAAAGTGAGGGGATGGAAAAAGATATTCCATGCAAATGGAAATCAAAAGAAAGCTGGAGTAGCAATTCTCATATCAGACAAAATAGACTTTAAAATAAAGACTATTACAAGAGACAAAGAAAGACACTACAGAATGATCAAGGGATCAATCCAGGAAGAAGATATAACAATTGTAAATATTTATGCACCCAACATAGGAGCACCTCAATACGTAAGGCAAATGCTAACAGCCATAAATGGGGAAATCGACAGTAACACAATCATAGTAGAGGACTTTAACACCCCACTTTCAACAGTAGACAGATCATCCAAAATGAAAATAAATAAGGAAACAAAATCTTTAACTGATATATTAAACAAGATGGACTTAATTGATATTTATAGGACATTCCATCCAAAAACAACAGAATACACATTTTTCTCAAGTGCTCATAGAACATTCTCCAGGATAGATCATATCTTGGGTCACAAATCAAGCCTTGGTAAATTTAAGAAAATTGAAATCATATCCAGTATCTTTTCCGACTACAATGCTATGAGACTAGATATCAACTACAGGAAAAAGTTTGTAAAAAATACAAATACATAGAGGCTAAACAATACACTACTTAATAACCAAGAGATCACTGAAGAAATCAAAGAGGAAATCAAAATACACCTAGAAACAAATGCCAGTGAAAACATGATGACCCCAACCAAACTTATGGGATGCAGCAAAAGCAGTTCTAAGGGGGAAGTTTAGAGCAATACAATCCTGCCTCAAGAAACAAGAAACATCTCAAATAAACAACCTAACCTTACACTTAAAGGAATTAGAGAAAGAAGAACAAAAAACCCCCAAAGTTAGCAGAAGTAAAGAAATCATAAAGATCAGATCAGAAATAAATGAAAAAGAAATGAAGGAAATGCTAGCAAAGATCAACAAAACTAAAAGCTGCTTCTTTGAGAAGATAAGCAAAAATGATAAACCCTTAGCCAGACTCATCAAGAAAAAAAGGGAGAAGACAGAAATCAATAGAATTAGAAATAAAAAAGGAGAAGTAACAGCTGATACTGCAGAAATACAAAGGATCATGAGAGATTACTACAAGCAACTATATGCCAATAAAATGGACAACCTGGAAGATATGGACACATTCTTAGAAAAGCACAACCTTCCCAGACTGAACCAGGAAGAAATAGAAAATATATACAGATGAATCACAAGCACTGAAATTGAGACTGTGATTAAAACTCTTCCAAAAAGCAAAACCCCAGGACCAGATGGCTTCACAGGTGAATTCTATCAAACATTTAGAGAAGAGCTAACACCTATCCTTCTCAAACTCTTCCAAAATATAGCAGAGGGAGGAACACTACCAAACTCATTCTACAAGGCCACTATCACCGTGATACCAAAACCAGACAAAGATGTCACAAACAAAGATAACTACAGGCCAATATCACTGATGAACATAGATGCAAAAATCCTCCACAAAATACTAGCAAACAGAATCCAACAGCACATTAAAAGGATCATACACTGTGATCAAGTGGGGTTTATCCCAGGAATGCAAGGATTCTTCAATATACGCAAATCAAGAATGTGATACATAATATTAACAAATTGAAGAAGAAAAACCATATGATCATCTCAATAGATGCAGAAAAAGCTTTTGACAAAATTCAACACCCATTTATGGTAAAAACCCTCCAAAAAGTAGGCGTAGAGGGAGCTTACCTCAACATAATAAAGGCCATATATGACAAATGCAGAGCCAACATTGTTCTCAATGGTGAAATAGTGAAAAAATTTCCACTAAGATCAGGAACAAGGCAAAGCTGGCCACTCTCACCACCATTATTCAACATATTTGGAATTTTTAACCACAGCAAACAGAGAAGAAAAAGAAATGAAAGGAATCCAAATCTGAAAAGAAGAAGTAAAGCTGTCACTGTTTGCAGACGACATGATACTATACACAGAGAATCCTAAAGACACTGCCAGAAAACTACTAGAGCTAATCAATGAATTTGGTAAAGTAGCACGATACAAAATTAATGCACAGAAATCTCTGGCATTCCTATACACTAATGATGAAAAATCTGAAAGAGAAATTAAGGAAACACTCTCATTTACTATTGCAACGAAAAGAATAAAATACCTAGAAATAAACCTACCTACCGAGACAAAAGACCTGTATGCAAAAGCTATAAGACACTAATGAAAGACATTAAAGATGATACAAACAGATGGAGAGATATACCATGTTCTTGGATTGGAAGAATCAACATTGTGAAAATGACTATTCTACCCAAAGCGATCTACAGATTCAATGCAATCCCTATCCAACTACCAATGGCATTTTTTACAGAACTAGAACAAAAATGTGCACAGTTTGTATGGAAACACAAAAGACCCCGAATAGCCAAAGCAATATTGAGAAAGAAAAACAGAGCTGGAGGAATCAGGCTCCTGGACTTCACACTATACTACAAAGCCACAGTAATCAAGACAGTATGGTACTGGCACAGAAACAGAAATATAGATCAATGGAACAGTATAGAAAGCCCAGAGATAAACCCACGCACATATGGTCACCTTATCTTTGATAACAAAGGCAAGAATATACAATGAAGAAAACACAGCCTCTTCAATAAGTGGTGCTGGGAAAACTGGACAGCTACATGTAAAAGAATGAAATTAGAACACTTCCTAATACCATACACAAAATAAACTCAAAATGGATTAAAGACCTGAATGTAAGGCCAGACACTCTAAAGCTCTTAGAGGAAAACATAGGCAGAACACTCTATGACATAAATCATAGCAAGATCCTTTTTGACCCACCTCCTATAGGAAGGGAAATAAAAACAAAAATAAACAAATGGGACCTAATGAAACTTAAAAGCTTTTGCACAGCAAAGGAAACCATAAACAAGGTGAAAAGACAACCCTCAGAACGGAAGAAGATATTTGCAAATGAAGCAACTGACAAAGGATTAATCTCCAAAATTTACAAGCAGCTCATGCAGCTCAATATCAAAAAAACAAACAACCCAATCCAAAAATGGGCAGAAGACCTAAATAGACATTTCTCCAAAGAAGATATACAGATTGCCAACAAACACATGAAAGGATGCTCAACATCACTAATCATTAGAGAAATGCAAATCAAAACTACAATGAGGTATCACCTCACACCAGTCAGAATGGCCATCATCAAAAAATCTACAAACAATAAATGCTGGAAAGGGTGTGGAGAAGAGGAAACCCTCTTGCACTGTTGGTGGGAATGTAAATTGATACAGCCACTATGGAGAACAATATGGAGGTTCCTTAAAAAACTACAAATAGAACTACCATATGACCCAGCAATCCCACTACTGGGCATATACCCTGAGAAAACCATAATTCAAGAAGAATCATGTCCCACGATGTTCATTGCAGCTCTATTTACAATAGCCATGACATGGAAGCAACCTAAGTGTCCATCGATAGATGAATGGATAGAGAAGATGTGGCATACATGTAAAATGGAATATTACTCAGCCATGAAAAGAAATGAAATTGGGTCATTTGTAAGAAGTGGATGGACCTAGAGTCTGTCATAGTGAGTGAAGTAAGTCAGAAAGAGAAAAACAAATACTGTAGGCTAACACATATATATGGAATCTAAAAAAAAAAAATGTTTATGAAGAACCTAGGGGCAGGACAGGAATATAGACGCAGATGTAGAGAATGGACTTGAGGACACAAGGAAGGAGAAGAGTAAGCTGGGACGAAGTGATAGAGTGGCATGGACTAATATATACTACCAAATGTAAAATAGATAGCTAGTGGGAAGCAGCCGCACAGCCCGGGGAGATCAGCTCGGTGCTTTGTGCCCACCTAGAGAGGTGGGATAAGGAGGGTGGGAGGGAGACACAAGAGGTAGGAGATATGGGGATATATTTATATGTATATAGCTGATTCACTTTGTTATAAAACAGAAACTAATGTACCATTGTAAAGCAGTTATACTCCAATAAAGGTGTTTAAGAAAAAAAAATTAAATTTTACTCTATAGTTTGACATAAACATAATCTGAGTCTTTTCATGTTTAACCAACATTCCACCAAAAGGAACTTTTTCTGGCATAGTACAGTAATAAAATGTGAGAAAATGTGGAAAATATTAATTTTCAGGAATGTTAAACACTCTTGTCTCTTCAGACAGCATCAAGAATTTTCTCTTGCTTATGTCATATTCTGCTGAGATCTTTCATCATCTGTTAGTACTAACTAGACTGCTCCTGGCTAATTTGCTGGCTTCCCTCACCAATCCCCACTTTTTTTTTTTTTTTTGAAAACATGGCATGGTTGAGCTAATGCTTTTAGAACAAGTAAGCCAGGAAAAGATTGCTCATGGCTGGATGGGTTGGGTTATGGAGGGAAAAAAAAAAAAAAAAAAACCCAGCTCCATGCAAGTTTCCCACCATATATACTCCCATGGCTGGCAAACTTTGTCTGTTGACCAAAGGGTTAGCATTGTTACTATCGTTATGAAGTAGGAAAACACTGCAAATGGAAATTTCTTTTACTAAAGCCAATGTCAAGTTCAAGTGTATGGCACTGAACTGTAAATACAGTTCATGGAATTTATCTGAAGTCTTCTGCATGATGAATCTCTATTGAAGCATGGTAATTCATCCGTAGCAAAGCATGTTAATAACAGGGCTGCATTCATATGACTCAACCCTTTTTTGCTTTGTTTTGTTTGGACTTGAGCTCTAATAATTGTCTATATGTGTGTATGTATCAATCTTGTAGGTGATTAAATAGGCAAGGACTACAAGAATTTCTCAAATAAAATCAAAGTTTTAAAGTCTTAGAGCTAAGTGTTCAATCTTTCCTTCTCTTATTAATAGTAAAAACCCACATTTTTTCCTGGGAAATTTTTATCTTTTACAGTAGATTATGCTGTATTATTTATAACTTTTGCAGAATGCTGTTTCCACATGTGGTTATTTGTTCACCACTATCTAGAGATGGGAGCCTCCTTAGAAAGCTAGTACTATAGCCCAGGCAGAAGGGTATGGACCTATTCTCAGGCAGTGACAGAGGAGCTGGAAAAGAGGTACAGAGATCAAGAGATATTTTAGAGCTAAAATTAAAGAGGTATAATAACCATTTGTATATAGTTGATGAAGGAGATGAGAAAATGAAGGCAACTCCAAGGAGGGCTACAGCTACCTAAGCGTGATCTCATTTCCTTTCCTTCATCCCAAGTCTTGCCCTTATACATTCTTCAACATGTTTGCCAAATGGTTTGGGTACTGCCCCGAAGGGCTGAATAACTCATTATATATAATCAGGATATATAGTATATATATATAGTATATATATATATTGATTTCCTTTGTGGTTTTGTAGAAATTGCATAACCTCTGGGATTCATGGGTTTTGTTTATTTTTTAATCTAAAAAGGAGCTTATACTGGATGAAAGTATCATACAGTGATAATAATACATGGATTCCATGTTTTCTTCAGCCTGCAAATAAAGTGGTATGCATAAGGATTGAGTAGTTTCCAGGGCCAGATCATCTGGGTTCATATCCATTTTCTGTGCTTCACCACTTACATCTTTGCTAAGACATTAAATCATTCAGTGATCCAGTTTCCTCATCTATAAAACGGGGACAACAATAGCACCTACATTGTATGGTTATTATAAAAATTAAACTAAATTAATGTATGTAAAGCACTTCGGAGAATTTCTGTGCATAGCAGCTGCACAATAGATGTTAGTTGTTTTGATTGCTCTCCTCACACTCTAAGTGGCCTTTCCCATGTTGTTCATGGTGGTTAAACATACCGCAAAAGGGAATCCCGGTCTTTGATAACTTGGAGATAACTTTGAGAAATGTTGTGTTAAGCAATGTTGAAAGAATTATTTACTGCAGGCCTCTTCAGAACTCTGGTGCATGCTAATAGGAAACATAATTCTCCAATATCACTTCCCGAATTCATTGTATCATGAAATACTTTTTTTTCCCCTCTATCTGGGGAGTCTTGGGTGAGCAGTTCACACTGGCAATACTCCTCTAGGTCAAGCCCATAGACCAGTGATGGGAGATGATATATCCATTCTCTTTATACAGGCCACTTCTTTCTCAGAGAGGGCAATGTTTGAACCATGGAAAAGCAGGAGTTAAGAAGCAATAAATCTTTGTTTACATAGTGGCACAGGCTTTTGAAGCAGTTTACATAAGTAATGTTGTTTCCTTTGCAGTGATGCTGTGAGGTAGTGAAATCAGGTATCTTAAAAGCTATGGAATATAAATTTTAACTTGCCCACATCCTACAGTGAGTAGGGGTAGTACTAACCAGAGCTTGAATCTAAGTGACTGAATTCTTCACACCGCTTCAAGTTAGCCCTTTGAACTTGTACCGGTAAACAGGAATTCTTGAGAACCTGTACAGAGAATTCCTACTATAGTAAGACAGTTTATATTTCAAAGAAACATTGATGGTATTTGTAACAACAAAAACAGCAATGAGCTAGCTACAAGTTCCATTGACATGATTTTTATCACACAACCATTATTTCCCTCTTCCTCATAAAAATATTTCATAAACATACAAATTGTGATCAGGTTAAGAAAACTCTGGAGGCTCTTCTCTGTAGAGTTATGATACAAAATATGAAATAATAAAGTAACCATGTCCTTGTTTAAATAGGATCCTGTCATGTAATTTCACAGCTCTGATCAAAATTGAAATAGTGTCTTAGGGTCACTATATTTAAGGTATTCTTATGACCATGTTTTTCTATTAGTAAGATTCATTGCCTAAACTATAAGCCAGAAAAAATATATGGTAATAAAATTCCAGGTAGTCCTCCCTTATTTTATAGAAAGTGTAAATTATTGATTTATATGGTGCTATGCCAGTTATATCCATTTCTCTCAGATAAAGTACATTGTCTAGCAGTGTTTTTTCCCCCTCTGAAATATGGATGGAAGGGAAAAACCTCGAGAGTGATGTATTAGATCACTGCATTATTATTTCTCCAAGAGTACGTTATGTAGACATGAGTTTGTTTGTTTGCTTTTAAGAAGGCAGAATTAATCGTGGAAAGCACCTCCCCAGCCCTAATACTGCTTGGATAATTGTATTTCTTTGTAGTTGTTCTTGGACATCTAAATCTGCCAGGCTGAGTGGTCCTAATTCCTATCCACCTTTAGTTGCAATTATCTGTGCAGGTGGTTTTTTAACAGTGGAAAACTTAAATGTGAGATTACAGGTCATTACTCTTTTCTTCTAAATATGGTTTATGTTAAGTGTGTCTTTAGCATTTCCATTTATTAGTAATATTAATTCTCTTTACATTCTTATCTTTCAGATAAATCTGGTTTTGGTCTCATTGTGCCACTCTAAACCATTTTCATTAAAAAGTGAATGCAAAGAGCAGACTGTTGGAATGTTTCCATAGATTTCCCATTTCCTACTTGTGACCTCCATGATCACAAGTAGGAAAAGGGGCCTTGGAGCACTCCCTCCTTACTCTGATAGTTTTCTCGATTATTTGTCCTTTTGTGGAGTGGATTCTCCAAGGAGATATAGTACAATAGTGCATTGCTTCTCTGTCTTTTTTTTTTTTTTAACTTAACTATCCTAAGTGTCAAGGCAAAGTGAAGACATTCTTCCCAGGTCACATGGGGCATAAGACAAACCCTAAAGGAAAAAGTTCTTTGAAGAATCTTATTTCATTTGAAAATTTTATGCACATGTTGCATTCTGCTACATTGTATTTCTCTTAATTTTTTTATTGAAGTACAGTTGATTTTCAATGTTATGTTACCTTCAGGTATACAGCAAAGTGATTCAGTTATACATACATGTGTATCTATTTTTTTCAGATTCTTTTCCCTTTTAGGTTATTATGAAATACTGAGTATAGTTCCCTGTGCTATATAGTAAGTAGGTCCTTGTTGGTTATCTATTTTATATATAGTAAAGTGTATATATTAATCCCAAACTCCGGGATTAACATAATTTTGAATACCTAATTTTTCATCCCCATGTTGTTCTTTAAGAAAAAAGTGATAACATTACTGATAGTGATATAAGGACATATAGCATTTATGATGTGTTAGGCACTGTTCTAACTGCTTTACATATATTCATTCAGAAATATGCACATTTCTTTTGTGGCATATATCCTCATAACTTCAATTTGATAAATAGTGGACTTCTAATAAAAGACTTCAGTTTAAACCCCAGAGCTGCCATTTATTTCTTATATAGTGTATGGCAAGTCAGCTCATTCCCCAGAGTCTTTATCTATCACCTGTCAAATAGCAATAACAGTATCTCCAAGATAGGGTTGGGTTATAGATTTCATGAGAATAAATAGAAAGCCTTTCACAAGATGCCTGGCAAATGTGAAGTTCTCAACTTTTGTGCCCCACCTCCACCCCACTGGACTACACTTTACTTGAAACAGGAACCGTTTATTTTGGTATTGAATCCTCAGGACCTAACATATGACATGTAATCAATATCTATTGGTTCAGTGAATGAATGAATACTTAGGTAAACAAAATGAGCAAACCAACAAATGAACAGTTAAATAGGTGCTCTGTATATAATGTTGAAAATTGCTGTTGTTTTGTAGGAATTGAATTTCAGTGCTTATTGTTGACTCTCCTTGGTCTAATCTGTTAGTAAGATTAATATTATTATCATCTGACTAATCCTTTTTTTTCTGTTTTTTTGCTATCTTCATATCCTTAAAAACTGATTATTTTTTAGAAATGATTTATTTTTAAAAATTTAGTTTGCTTTCAAAACATTGCAATGTCTTTGACAACATTTCTCATGTACAATGAGACCTACTTCATAAAATACCAGTTGTTTTCCTATCTAATTCTTACAACTCCTGGATTGTGCTCATCACCATGACCAAGTGACCTCATCTGCCACCGAAGTCCCTTCATTCTTGCTTGAGTTAGCTTTCCCACCCATTGTTCTTTCCTTTCAAATATCCTTGCTTTCTTTCTAAAACATGTTTAGTAATCACTTCTTTTTGATGCGCCCCCCCCCCCCCGATAGTAATCTCACTTTCCTTCATCAACTTGCCATCATTTCTTCATCTGGAGCCTCAGGGTTCCCTACCTGGCATCACAGCTCAGAGAGGTGACCCTGGAGCTGGCCTCGGGTTCTGACCTTTCTATTTCAGCATCTGGAAGGAATAAGGAGCGATATCCTGAGATGCTGGCTGACCTTTCCGGCCACTCCCCCTCTTCCTTCCCCTCCTCACATTGGAGCTCTGTAGCTTTGTCCGTCCAGCAGAACAGCTGTCAGTGCCTAAGGGTCAGCTGGCAAAAGATCTATAGGAGGAGCTGCGTCACCTGCTCCAAACTGGAGTCTAAATCTCTATAGAGATCTCTGTCCATGTACGTACTGTGGTTTTCAGAGAGGGACATATCAAGCCCCTCTGCTCACTCAGAATTAGCCTAAGGTCTAGTTCTTAACCATCTGGCAAGTGAATATCTAGCCAGAAATCATACTTTTTCCTTCTCTTCTCTTTTAATCTACTACTTCTGTAATTGAGGACAGTGCTGTAAGTCATCCAGATAAACAGGAAAAGAACACATGGATAATGAAAACCACACAGAGTGGGGTTTTTCCCTGTATGTTCCAGTCTCTGTATACCCAAAAATTCCTTATAATTCTTCTTAGGGTGGACACTCAATGTCTCACATATATAAATCTTACAATGTTAGCATCTTAATGATACAACAGGAGCTCAGAGGGCTTGCATATTCAGAATCCTTCTAGAAAACATAGTAAGATGTTCTTGTTCTTTTTGCCTTTTTACATTAATTTTGTCTTTATAATTGGTTTATAAAGCACACAAAAAATGTCATTAATCTATCCTATTTACCAGATTTGACTCAGAATTATTTGGAGCTTATTTCCAAAAATCACACTCCAACTCAAAAATGAAGATTCTGACACATCAGATATACTGAAATAGATGAGTTACAGAATCTGACCATAATATAAAAAATATTTTAAGCAATAATAGTATCTTATAAATAGCTATTGCCTTGTCTCAATTCTATACAGAGGTAATACAGATTTTTTTTGAGTCAGAAACTTTGAACAAATGGTTAGTTTTCTGCTGAGTTAAATAACATGAAATTCTTGTTCTCTAGGCTCAAACTAGAAAATACAAGTGTTTGGGTTTTTATTTTGTCCATCTATTGTGAAAATATGAAATTGTATTCGTGAGAATAGGTTGAGGGCTATGCAGTCCAACCATGCCCCTGGCTGTGCCCTGTCCGGTGTGGTAGCCACTAACTATGTAGGGCTATTTAAATTTCAATTAACTAGAATTAATGTAAAATTAAAATTTAACTCCTTAGTCACATGACTACATTTCAGGTGTTTAATAGGCACATTGGCTAATAGCTGCCATATTGATATACAACATTTTAACCATCAAAAAAAATTCTATTGGACAGAACACCTAGATAAATGAAATTTTACTCCTAAAACTCTGGAATACATTCTTTACACACACACACACACACACACTTCAAAAATGCTTTTAACTGAAATGTTTTTTGATATGACATACTGAGAGATGTTATAAATAACAAACTGAAAATTTTGGTAGCATATTTATTACTGAAATCTCATGGGAGAAATGGTCTACTGTATCATCTACTATATCACCCTTTCTTATTGGATAAATTCCTCAGACTTTAGTACCCAAAACAGCTCTATTTTATGAATAATATTACTCTTAGGACATTTAATTTTCCTTCTTGCTTTGGCCTTGACCTCTCAAATCTGAATTCATGGGCCACCTTTAATAATGGTGCAAGTCAGTATTACATTGCTTTCACTATACTAATCCTTTGTGTTTGGCATGATATTCACTTTCCCCAGGGTTTCTTGATTTCTTTATCTCATTTCACTGTGTGCTACACAGAATACCCTAGTAGTTAAAAGCACAGATTCTGGAACGAAACTGCCTGAGTCCAATTCCCAGCAGCCCATTTATTTAGCTGTGTGGCATTGGGAAAGCTGTTTTGTGTTTGGGTGCCTTCAGACTAAGGCTTGACTATGATAATAATGTAAAGTATCTAACACGTTATGTAAGACATCCAGATCTTGTAAAAGCATCCTAGAAAGGAAGGAGACAGGGAAAGTCGATAGTAGAAAAGAAATAGGTCAAGAAGGATAATACAGCGTGATGGTATAGTATATAGACTATTTGTACAATATATGAATGGGTTCATTTCTTTGTTTTATCTCACATTTTTCCAAGGTATATTTATAATGGTTTACAAAAACATACAAAATATAATAAAATATCAGGGGTTAACAATGGACCTTGTGCAAGTTAGAAAAGACATTTAGTTAAGTATGTAAATTCTAAAATCTTTATTTAAAAAGTTATATAACCTTAGCCTCATACTTCATAAGGTGCCTTGAATCAGAGAAAAACCTGCTTTTGAAGGCCAAACGGTGCCCAGCTTTTTGTTCTCTGGAAAATCATGTCTCTGGGTTTGCAGGAAATTTACATAGTAGCATTCTGAATGCAATTTTTTAATGTATTAAGCAAGATTGATCAATGAAGATTAATATTGATCAAGATTGTCTCATGATCTTACATGGATGGATTATTTTTCACCTGATGACAGGACATACTGAAATGCTTCTTGACTTCTTCCAAGATAATCCCCTTAGTAGTAGGAGAAATCATAATATATACTTTGTTTCCATATTCCTTCCTCCCCCCCCCCCGGCTCTCTTTCTGTCTCTCAACACACACACACACACACACACACACACACACACACACACACACACACACACACACGAGAGCCCAGAGGAGGAAAGGAAGGAAGGAAAGGTAGAATTGTATATACCATCAAAATCCGTGAAATAAAGACATTGAAGCCCCCTGGCTCTCTTTCTGTCTCTCAACACACACACACACACACACACACACACACACACACACACACACACACGAGAGCCCAGAGGAGGAAAGGAAGGAAGGAAAGGTAGAATTGTATATACCATCAAAATCCGTGAAATAAAGACATTGAAGCCCCCTGGCTCTCTTTCTGTCTCTCAACACACACACACACACACACACACACACACACACACACACACACACACACGAGAGCCCAGAGGAGGAAAGGAAGGAAGGAAAGGTAGAATTGTATGTACCATCAAAATCCGTGAAATAAAGTCATTGTAGCCTGCCTGTGTTGACAAAGGCCAGTTGGAGAATGGCTACTGAATGGCTATCTGAAGACTTCGTGGACATGAATTATTTTTGCTTGAGGTAAAGGATTGGGCTTCACTTGAAAAGCTGCCAAATATCCCTTTTTGATGTTCCATGATTGGTAGCACATAGCACTTCAATTCAATAACTCAGCCGTGCTACCATCTGCCCAGCACTCTCATTTTGCTGGTTGGCATGTCGTTTATTTGCTTTTAACATGCCACCCATATAAAAATCCCTCGTAATCTGCCAAAATTAGAAATGCAGCTGTTTTAAGTCTTAAACGGCAATAGACTATTCATTTTGCCAGTATGGAGGAATAAAATAGAAAGATGTATTTGAAAAGAGCAATACTATACCAGAATGTATTTGTACCTCCACTTCTAAGAATTTTTAAGACATCTATATACTGTTAGCAGTGTTGACTTCAAAAAGAAGTCTACACACAAATATACTAAGTACCTCTTTTCCTACATATACTTTAATACAAGAATTGGGATTTGAGTCAAACACTGAATTCTTTTTTTTTTCATGTTATGAAGCAATTTCAGCATTTTGATTTCTAGAAAATGAAAAATTCCTAGCTAACTCTGGGTCTCATCTTATTCTATTTTTATTTTCCCCAGGAGTTTTTTGAGGTTCTGATCATTATAACTTGTTAATCCTGAGAATGTGATAATGTAGAGCTGTGTGGAGAATTCTCAATGAGAACAAGCAGTTGGTCCTCTGTTTAAAAAAAAAAAAAAAAGATGAAGAGAAAAAAAATTTTCCCCATATAGTAATCCTGATGCTGAAAAAAACAAAAACAAAAACAAAACAAAATTAAAACAAATACTACCCCTTGTTTCACTATGTTATCCACAATCAGATTATTTAGGAATGATGGACATGAGGAAACAATAAAGGTCTGGTATGAATCACTCTATCCAGAAGCATCTTTCCTCACATTGACTAGACATAACCATTCTGAAACTCAAGTTGGATAGTTTGAAATTGTTTTGCTCCAGCCTTTACACTTCGACGTTCATATCAGTAAAGGTCTAAGTTGAATTCATTTGGTTACATGTTATGTTGCCCCCACATGAGACCTTACACCGTGTGAGTTTTGAACGCTTAAAAAAAAATCATTTATATTTTTGAGAACTGACCTGTAAAAAATTACATCCTGTGGAATCAGGGCATGAAAAGCAACAATAGAGCAAGACACAAGTTTGCTAAAATGAATGTATTGATATGCATTTATCTTATGTATCCAACAAGATTAATAATACTAAAGAACAGGGACAATATGTTACAGTTCTTCAAAAATATGTATAACAATTAGCTCAGTGCCAGACATATAGTAGTCACTCTGTAACTACTTGTTCATGATATACTTAGCTTGGCAACTTAAGCCTTCATAAATGGATCTCAATTTGAAGGGAAAAATTTAATTTTGGTTTTAAGGAGTTAAAATGTTTGGGTAATTCCAAAGTTAAAAGACACACTAGACCTTATGACATGTTGTTATAACAATTATTTTGAAAATTTTAATGAAAAATATTTGTTTAATTCTATAGCCTTAATATACTACCCTTTCCCCAAGAACAAATGTGTAATGTTTATATATCCAGCCAGATAGATTTATCTTGTCCTTCAAGCTTAACAGCAACCTCAGTATTATCTCATGTGTAAATCTCCACTCTTGCTGGTTTTATGCTTTCAAAACATTTAGTGCTGAGCAGAGGTCTTGGTTTGCTATCGCTAATGACTGAAATCTATTTTTGGTCTCCTGGAATACTTAACATGCAGAACAAGTGAGACAAGCACAAATGCATCTTTCCCACTTTGAAATCAGACTGGCCTCCTTAGATGATACCACTCTAGCAAGTGAATCAGTAGTCAAGCATGATAGATTTTTAACTAAACTTTTTATTTTTTGAATAGTTATAGAATTACAGAAAAGTTACAAAGACAGTACAGAAAGTTCATCTCACTCGGATTTACTTTCCTCCAATGTTATCACCTTACATTGTCATGGTACATTTATCAAAACTAAGAAATCAACATTGGTCAAGGATTTGAACTTAGCAGTGTTTTCCCATTAATGTCCTGTTTCTGCTCCAGGACCCAATCCGGAGTATCACATTGCATTTAGTTGTTAACGTTTCTTCCAGTTTCCTCTGGTCTGCCTCAGTTTCTCAGACTTTCCTTATTTTTCATGACCTTGGTGGTTTTGAGATTTATCTCTTCTCCATTTATTTATTCAAAACCCAATTTTAGGTGTTTATTCTTTTGCTACATTTGATAACACAAGTTCTAATGTCACTTGTCACAGTAATATCTTTGAGTTCAGCTTTTTTTATTAAACGTATAAAGAGGATACACACACATATATATGTATAGTTCAAAGAGATAATTCTGAACACCGGTGAATACCAGTGTAACCAACCATGATGGTTAATTTTATATGTCAGTTTGAATGGGCCATGGGTGCCCATATACTTGGTTAAACATTATTCTGGGTGTGTCAGTGAGGTTGTTTCTGGATGAGGTTAAAATTTGAATCAATAGACTAAGTAAAGCCAATTGCTCTCCCCAGGGTCGGTGGACCTCATCTAGTCCCTCATAAGCCTGATTAGAACAAAAAGGCAGGGCAAGGGAGGACAGTCTGCCTGACTGCGTTTGAGCTTGGACATTGGTCTACTTCTGCCTTTAGTCTGGGACTAGAACTAAATCATTGGCTCCCCAGTTTGCTGATTGCTGATCCTGGGACTTGTTAGCCTCCATAATTGTGTGAGCCAGTGCTCTTTCTCTATAGACAGACATAGAAATAGAGATAATCTTCATCCTGTTGATTCTTTTTCTCTGGAAAGAACTCTGTTTATTATACCAACCATCCCACTGAAGAATTAAAGAAATACCATAAACCTGAAAACCCTTTGTGTGCCTCTTCCCTGACTCGATCCCTTGCTATACTCCTGAAATTTAAGTTAATTATCTCCTTGCATTTATTGTTTTATGTGATGATATTTTACAACTTATAAATTGGAATTCTTCTGAGATGGATAAGTAGGTAAGGTTCTTAGTCAGCAAAAGCTATAAAATAATTTTCTTTACACTTTGAGTTTGACTTTTCCCTTTTATTTAGGGGGATAAAAGGCATCTCTTCCTTAATTCTTTAGTAGTAAAGATGATGAATCAAACCCTGTGTACTGAATAAATTAACTCTTATGGAGTTTCTTTACTCCATAACTGATCTGTTTCTGATGCAGGTACTAATCAATGGGTAAGGATCCTCTTATCTTTAGATCTGAAATTGCCATAAAAAAAGAAACTTAGCTTAAGAACAATTTTTTCAAGTAGTGCAGTGCAAATTGAAGAAACTTGACACATTAATACTACAGTAAAAGTTAAGTTGCATAAAAATATGTCTTGGTATAAATATATAAATGTTTACTATCTTGCTGTAGAAGGAGTGATTGTAGCTTTATCTCAATTTAAAGACCTAGAGTTTTTTATAAAATAAATATTATAATATAAAGATGCTTGGTGTCTTTACCTTACCATGACTAGTAGGTAAGG
Source organism: Mesoplodon mirus (assembly GCF_964341445.2). NCBI lineage: Eukaryota > Metazoa > Chordata > Mammalia > Artiodactyla > Ziphiidae > Mesoplodon > Mesoplodon mirus. The sequence goes on along the minus strand of NC_138979.1, from coordinate 120,096,943 downwards.
AAAGAATACTAAAATCTCTTATTTGACATCATGGCCACCGTATAAATTTTGAAATAAATTTTTTAAAAAATTCAAATATTTATGCACTTATAACAGTGGTCATACAATCACTAAAACAAAGTCTTGCAGGGTTTAAACCCTAATAGTTATCTCAACTCTCTAAATCATTTAAGTTTGCCCACCGAAGACTGCAAAATTATCCTAATTATACTTTTTAATGTCATCCTTTAAATACTTAATCCCCTAAAGTCTCCTCTTTTCTGGGATGTGTTTTCTTTTATTTTTTCATTTTGCAGGTACAATTTACTTCTTCTTTATGCTTTACTCCCACTGCCTAGAACAGAGCCTGACAACTAGTAAACACAATACATATAAGTTAAATGAATGAATGAATGTAATAAATTGGGAAGTTCTGTGGATATTACCTTTTACTAAACATCTGCATCTCTTACTGTTTTCTAGTTCAGGTCACCATACTTGCCCACATGTATCATTGGAATAGTTTCCTAATTGGTTTCCTTGCCTCTAGTCTTGTCCCTTCTCTTTCATTCTCTTCCATCTTGCAACCCTAGTAAATTCTAAAGCCTAAACTGGATCATGCCATTCCTCTGTATAATAGCCTTCAATAGCACAAGGATAAATCCTCCTACATGCTTTAGGAAACTGTGATTTGCCTTCTGCTATTTCTGCAGCCACATGGCCCCCTATTCCACTCCGTACCCTACCCAACTCTAGAATATGGACGTATGGAACTTCTTTCATTTCATCCAATGTTTATAATATCCTGTTTTACTTCCAGTGCCCCTTTATACCTATTAGTCTTACAACCTGTGCTATTCATATGCACTTCCATCCTCTTTTGACTTGCCTGGCCAACTTCTGTTCATCTTTTATGACTGGGTATATGTATCCTCCTCCAGGAAGTCTTACCTGAAACACCAGGTTTGGGTCAGGCAGCTCTTCCTACCAGGTGCTCCCTTCACTAACACTATGTTTATAACAACATGTTTATTGGTTTTAAAGTAAATGATACCCTGTGAGTAAAAGGGCCATGGTTATCTAATATGAAAATGTAATAGTAATATTATAGGACAATTGGTAAAGATTATATGAGATACAACTCTCAACTTCTTACATGTTTTAACTTTTCTTCTGATTATTATCATCTTCAGTGCCTTGTGCACCATATGGCAATAAATGTTCACTAAGTAATTATCATTGAATATATTAAAATTCCACACTTATTATCATCATGAGCACTTAAGTCAGATTTGGATTTAAATATGATATGGATGATAATCAGTTTAGAACATGATCATTATTACTTGTCAACCCAAAGAGAAATTTTTCAAATGAATGTTTATGTGGGTTTTTAAAATTCATATCTTGAATAGCATCTAACAACAGTGTTCCTAAAAAGCACTCATCAGTGAACAAGAATAAAGAACATATGGAATGAGTCTCCATTGAAGTTAAAAAGCTTAAAAAGAAGTGGGGAAACCAAATTAAAAACGGGCAAAAAATTTGAATAGATATTTCTCCAAGGGGTTACATAAATGACCAATAAGCACATGAAAATATGCTCAACATCATCAGTCTTTAGGGAAATGCAAATCAAAAGCATGTGAGGTACCACTTCATACCTACTAGAATGGCTGTAATCAAATAGGCAAAACAAGTTTGGGCAAAAATATAGAAAAATTGGAACCTTCATATATTGCTGATGGAAATGTAAAATGATGTGGCTGCTTTGGAAAAGAGTTTAGCATTTCCTCAAAATTTCTCAGCAATTCTGCTCCTAGGTATATACCCAAGAGAAAACACATTCACGCCAAATCTTGAACACAAATATTCATAGCAGCATTATTCATTGTAACCAAACAATAGGAAAAAAAACAAATTTTCATTAACCAATGAATGGATAAATAAAACGTGGTATATCCATTCAATAAAAATGAATGAAGTTCTGATACATGCTACATCATGAATGAACCTTGAAAACATTATCCTAAATGAAAGAAACCAGATGCAAGTCTGGCGTAGTGTATGATTCCATTTATACGAAATGTCCAGAATAGGAACAATTTTAGAGAGAGAAAGTAGATGAAAAATAAAAGAAAAAATAAAAATAAGAGAATTTGGCTTTTCTGTTCACCTAGAGGATAAAGGTTTGGTGAAGGGAGGATAAGGAAGATATTAGTGTATAAAAAATACCATGGGGGTTTTTCATACACAACTTCAATTGCCCTAAGGGCTTTTAATTGCTTACAATCTGTAGAATATAAGGATTAAAGAGTCAAGAAGTTGAAAATAAGCTTTATTTCTGGGAACCTACTTAATGAAGGATCATTATTCAAGTTATCCTCTTCTGAGGATAGCCTGTTAATATAATTCAAAGGATTTGGCTGTAGCATCTTGCAGTTCTGAAGTACAATATGCTTTGATTCTTTTGCAGCAGAGATTTTCCATTCTTGCCAATGCAAAGCTCTCTCATCTCCTTAACTTATACATGTTTATGCAGTGATATGATATTCTTTATAGAACAATACAACATCTTTAGCTTTGACAGGACAAAAATTGCATGGACTGAATTGTGTGTTAGTCTGTGCATGCATGTGTGTGTGTATGTGTGTGTACAATAATTAGTTGGTACTCCGTTTCCAGTGGTGTTTAACAGGTATTTATTTTTTCTTTTTCACTCTGTCTTTGTTTTACATATTATGAGCTCACAGACTTTTATATGTTCATTTCAGTTAAGAGCACTGGAAACACCCCCAAAATCCAATGGAGTATGATGATTCACATGTAGCACTCTGCATGATCTGCATATCAAAACAGTGGCCACATAATTTACTTGCCATACTTGATGTAGTGGGGGGCTTCACAAAGGTGAAGTAGATTTCTTGAAGGATGAAAGGCAGAAAGTAAAAAGGAGACATTAGCTTTAGTCCACAATCTGGTAGATTTAGTCATAAATGTTATCATCGTTTTTATATGGAAGGTGATGGGAGACCTCTGGATTTAAATGGGATAGCTCCATGAGCTGAGGATCAGTAAATGGAGGCAAGGTAGCTAAAAAGAAAGCACAGACAAAGGATGATCAAAAACCCATGGGAAAAAATCAGGGATTGACTACATGGCAAAAAAAAAAAAAAAAAAAATCTTAATAAATTCCTCAGAGTAGAAACCATCCAAGCTATGTTCCTTAACCTCAGTGCAATAAGATAAAATAAAAATCTAAAGGACAAACAAAATCTATCAACTTGGAAATTTTAGAAGATTGTACTAGAAATGCAAGTTAAAGAAAAAAGCAAGCAATGAAATGATAGACTATTTGGAAATGACTGGTAGAGAGCACTGTACATCATGTACTTTTAGGATATTGCCAGTACGGTCTTAAGAAGAAAATATATATTCTTAAATTCATTTATTAGAATACAAGAATGTTTAGAAATAATGAATTCATCATTCCACTCAAGAACATGTAAAGGGAACAAGAAAATAAGGGAATTGCAAAATATTAAAGAAGCTACTATGCATTATTCTTACTAATACGTTTGAAAATCTAAATGGGGTTTATTCTAGGAGTGAAGGACTGCACACTTTCTAGAGATTTATTGATATAATTTCTTACATTAATAGATTAAGAGAGAATAAATGATATAATCAGCTCAACAGGTACTGGAAAAGCTTTGCATCCATTTATGCAATAAATCTAGCAAGTTTGGAATAAAGGTAAACCTCCTTAACTTTATAATGCATATTTTAAGAAACCTGTATCAGGCATCTCATGTAACAGTAGAGTGAGAAAGAATCATTCTCATAAAAATCTGAAATAAAACACAGTAGACTGGTCTAATGCCATCATTATTAAATATTGTACAAGAGGTCTTTGCTAACGACCTATGTAAAACAAATTGTATATAAGTATTGAAAAGAAAACCAACTATTATTTTTTAAAACAATTTGATTCTCTAATAGTTAAATCTAAGGAATTTAACTGAAAAGCTCTTAGAGTGATTAGAGGGTTTAGAATAAGGTGAGATAATAGACCATAAGTCATGGGAGAAATCCATAAAGCACACAGGAGTACACCTTAGAAATGTTAGTGCCTCTAAAAGAAAACTATTATACATTGCTGAAAGGCATTAAAAGGAAGAGCAAAGGAGATAGTTCCATATTCCTAGATAGGAAGTTTCAATAAAATAAACATTTCAGTTCTTCCCAGAGTAACCATGAATTTATTGCAATCTTAATAATGTTTAAGAGACTTTGATTTAATCTGAAAAGCTGATTTAGAAGGGAAAGCGTGCAAGTATAAGACTATTTGGCGGGGCTTCCCTGGTGGTGCAGTGGTTAAGAATCCGCCTGCCAATTCAGGGAACACGGGTTCAAGCCCTGGTCCAGGAAGATCCCACATGCCGCAGAGCAACAAAGCCCGTGTGCCACAACTACTGAGTCTGTGCTCTAGAGCCCGCGAACCACAACTACTGAGCGCACGTGCCACAACTGCTGAAGCCCACGTGCCTAGAGCCCGTGCTCCGCAACAAGAGAAGCCACCGCAATGAGAAGCCTGTGCACCGCAACGAAGAGAAGCCCCCGCTCCCCACAGAGAAAAGCCCATGCGCAGCAACGAAGATCCAGTGCAGCCAAAAACAATAAATAAGTAAAATTATTTTTAAAAAAAAGACTATTCGGCATATTCAGATTATGGCCTTTTTAGGTGATTCTTAGAATGTTGGAGGATTTATGTCTGAGACAGGAAATATACAAGATAGGCCGTTGATATTTCATTGTGCCAGGAAGTAAAGAAGTTATCAAAAACTAATGAGTCTTGTCAGAAAGATACAGGAGCCAACATGAAGAGTTTCCCATTGAGTAAATGTGGCACAATTTAAACATCAAAAAGCAATAAGTCCCATTTATGGAAACACTGAATATATAAAAAAAATCTATGAGCTCATGATATTTAAGACAAACCTAGAGTAAAAAAAGAAAAAAATAAATAAATAGTTATTGAACACTGCTGGAAATAAATAGGGCACTAACTAGTTATGAAAAATAATAGCAAGTAAAAGGAAAGAATTAGGAATTTATTTTGCCTTCCCTATACTGACTGCAATGCGAAATAGCCAGATAACACTAGTTTATGAGGAAAAGATATTCTTTATAGAAATATTCCAACTAACAATGTAGAATGAATGATAGAATTAAAATCACTATTTTGCAGCCTCTAATTTGATCATTGATTCAGGCAGTGTTCGTCAATGGATGAAACCATTACAGCATCAGTTCTGAAAATTTTAGTGTGCATCAAAGTCTCCCAAGGAAATTGTTAAAATACAGATTGTTGGGCTTCACCTCCAGAATCTCTGATTTAGAATGTTTAAGGTATGGCCAAGAATATGCATTTCTAACATGTTTCCAAGTGATGCTGATGCTGCCGGTCTGAGGACCACACTTTGAGAGCCTCTGCATTAGGTGAAATTTTGGTGGGGAACCAAAATGGAAAAATCAGGCTGTCATCAACTGAATCTATGCATCAGTCAGCATAACTAAAGTAGGGCAACCAGATACTGTTAGTCTCCAGATGTCATGCAGAAGAAGTACATAGTACTGAACTATATGGACAGGGTTCACCAAAGAAACATAACCAATAGAGAGATTGATTTTAAGGAACTGGCTCATGTGATTGAGGTGGCAAGTCCAAAATCTTCAGGGTAGGCCAGCAGGCTGGAGACCCAGGGAAGAGCTGATGTTTTAGTTTAAGTCCAAAGGCAGTCTGCTGGCATAATTCCCTCTTTCTTCATGGGAGGTCAGTCTTTTCCTGTTAAGGCCTTCAGCTGATTGGATGAGGCCCACCCACATTATGGAGGGTCATCTGCTTTACTCAGAGTCTACTGATGTTAATGTTAGTTTCACCTTTAAAATACCTTTACAGAAACATCTAGAATAAATGTTTGCTCAAATATCTGGGTACTGTGCCCTAGCCAAGTTGACATATAAAAGTAACCAGCACCTGAACATAAAGTGTTCTTGCCAACAAAGTTGAACCTGGATCCAATCAAGCCTCCAGAGCTAACTTTTCCTAATAAGAAATATGGAAGAAAGTGGAATAAGTTAAATGAGAAAACAAGATGTCGAAATGATTAGGCTTCTTCAATGTATCAGTGGTATGAAAGAAAGAAGGAAGGAAGGAGGGGAAGAAGGAAGGAAAGGAAAAGGAGGGGGATCTGCCCTCAACCAAGAGATTTAAGAGACATAACAACCACATATGATGTATTGAATTAGTTTGGACTTATTCAAACAAATCAATTGTAAAAAGAAGTTTTGAAACTATTGGAGACATTTGTTTATGGAATAGAAATGACCAAGAAATGAAGTTGTTGTTAGTTTCATTTAGATGTTATTATGGCATTTGTGATTACGTATGAAAATGTCATTTTTATTTTAAGGAATTCACTCTGAAATTCTCAGGGCTGTAATGACAAAATGTATGGAATTTGCTTTAAAATACTTCAGTAGAAGTAAAAACAAGAATTGAAAGGGATAGGTGAAGCAAATGTAGCAAACTCTTGATAGTTTTTGAATCTCGTGTTGGGAATGGAAGTTTACTGTACTATTTTTTCTTCAGGCTTAAAAATTTTCATAATAAAAATTTTTAAATACCTTGTAAAAGAAAAATAATAGAGGGGCAGGGCATTTACTCCTCCAGATATCAAAACATACTATACATCTACATAATTAAACAATGTGATTTTAACTTGTGGAAGGCAGATCAGTAGAAAAATATAGTCAAGAAGAGACATATTTGTGTAGGAAAATTTAGTTTAATTTTGAATCAATAGAAAAAAGAATGGATTATACAATAGGTGATGTTGGAACAATTGGATATCCACTTAGAAAATAAATTTAAACAGTCAAGAGCTAAGAAGCAAATCTATAAATTTTAGGTAAAGGCTTCTAAAGTGTGACACAAAACTCTAAATCCATAAGGGTAATTATTGCCAGATTCGAACTTATTAAAATATTTAACTTCTGGGGGCTTCCCTCGTGGCGCAGTGGTTGAGAGTCCGCCTGCCGATGCAGGGGACATGGGTTTGTGCCCCAGTCCGGGAGGATCCCACATGCCGCGGAGCGGCTGGGCCCATGAGCCATGGCTGCTGAGCATGCGCGTCTGGAGCCTGTGCTCCGCAACGGGAGAGGCCACAGCAGTGAGAGGCCCTCGAACCGCAAAAAAATAAAATAAATAAATAAATATTTAACTTCTGAACAATTAAAAAGCCATAAATATAAAGCACTGATGCAAGGATTGGAGAATGTTTTGCCATAATAGAGGATTGAGAGTTTGGATATTTGTGGAGCTCCTTCAGAAATCAGAACAAGAGAAATTAATCAAAGGAAAAGTATGCAAAGATCTGGATAGCTCACAAAAGAAGAACTAAAAATATATGCAAACAAATGGGGGACTATTAATAAACATTTGAAGTGATGTTCAACCTCATTTTTAATCTAAGAAATGCACATTAATATAATATAGCCTTCATCTAGCAGATTGTCCAGACTTAAAATCCGGGGGAATTCCCTGGTGGTCCAGTGGTTAGGACTCCGAGCTTCTATTGCAGGGGGCCTGGGTTTGATCCCTGGTCGGGGAACTAAGATTCCACAAGCCGCGAGGTGTAGCCAAAAAAAAGCCAGGCAATGTTCAGTACATATGAGGCTCAGAGAAGTGTGCAACCTCACATATTGTTGGTTGGAAAACAAATTGGTAAAGTTCTTTTGGTGTCAACTTGGTAGTTCCTTTCAAAAATCTTTAGAAAGCAAACTCATTGACCAAGCAATTCTACTTCTAGCAAAACCTTTTTTAGAAATACTCTCACATGTAGAAATACTCTTTCAAGGTTATTAGCAACCAGTTAGAAATCCACTATAATAAGTCCTTAATGACCCAATAAATTTTGATACTTCATTGCCAGGAAACATTATTTAATAATTAGAATGTAGAATTAAGGAGATCTATATTTACTGACACGGAAATATTCATAATATTGAATTAAGTGAAAAAAAGTCAGCAAATTTTATCCTGAGTTATGCTCTTTGCTAAAAAGCTGCACTTGACCACATGAATCTATATTTGAACTTTAGCATCTAACAGAAAAAGACCTTCCTCATTTGTCCCAAACAAAATTTCTTCTGCTTCATGAGGGCAGTACAGGCTGAGCTTTGTGTTTCGTGATTTTTTATGGAGTCCTAGCTGCTGTTGATTTTGTCCTTAATTTTAGGGCAAGTGGATCATGATTAAGTCGACTGTCAGGACTCACAAACTAGCAGTCAGTGCTGTGAGATACAGCATGGAGCTGTGTCTGGAAGGCCTTTGCATTGTCAAATGGCTCTACGTGCTTTCAGGCAGAGGGTTAGGATGATGTTCTTCCAATAAGCAGGGTAGACCCTCTCCCAATTTTAAGAGTAATAAATGTTTCATGATTAGAGAGCTACAAAGGAATTGGAAAAGCCAAGATTTCCTTGTAGCACTGAAACTTCATTGGCAACCTGGGAAGGCAGAAGTTAATTCAAACGGCCAAACTATCTACCATCTTAGATTTTTTGTAATAGACCATTTTCTGTTATCTCATTCCTTCCCTGTCAAGCTTGATAGAGCTTGATAAAGCTTGCTTTACAAAATTTCAAAACTGTAAAAAGCTTTCCTTATAAATAACACTGTTAAACTTGTTACTTTGCTCTCTTCATTAAAAAATGACATCCTAGGGAACTATGTCTACTTTACTTAGTTTTAGTAATTTAAAAGGTTTTATATAGTATCTCATGATCCAAATTATAGTAATTAGAAACATTTATTTATGTTTGAATATCATTTTTCAATTTTCCCAAAATTTAGTTCCAAATATCCAAATCTTTGAAGTGAGGAAACACTGGGCTATTGCTCCAAATATTGATGCTTGACAGATCCCATGTCATTAATGATAACAGGTTTTAGAAAAATTTGAAATATAGGGTGTAATCAGAAGGGCATATTTCAGTAAATTTTTTGAGGATCTCTTGTTTCCTTGTGAATTTTGACCTCAGGTTACTTTAGAAATGCATAATACTGCTTCAGATATTGCTCTGCAAGTTTGAATAGGCATTTATTCTCAGGTGCTCTGTCTTCTCTGGCATATAAAATTACAGTGTTCTTATATAATATCAAAAAAGTAGAAAGCTGTGGGAGTTATACAATTTTGTTACGTCATACAGGAAGACATTAAGGCTTACTGTTTGTTAAAGTTAAAAATGCATTTGCTGAAATTACTGGAGAAATTCAAGCACAATCATGTGAAAAAAAAAAAGTAAAAAAGAACTGAAGTGTGATTACCTAAAATTATTTTAGTCCAGTTCATGAAACAGAATTTTATATTACTACCTTATTACCTCTCCTCCAAAGTTATTTTGCACATAGATTTTAATAAAATAGTTGTTTGCAGTGGGAGAAAATACTGTTAATCAGGGGCTGCCCTAAAACATTTTGCTTCATGAAATTTAAAATGTTACTAAAAGCAAATCTGCATACATGATACAGACATCCTTATTTTAGAAAATAATAATTCAAATGACATTTTGACTTTTTATTAAATGTTTAATCTTACATTTATGTATTCAATTATGCTGTTGTAATGCTGGGAGGTGTGTTGGTGCTATCATTTGCCAACTGAGTAGAAGTGGCCACCTCCCTTGGAGCACAGTGTAAGAATAGTTTTCAAAAGATGCAGCCCCACGTTTTAGCTCTTAATACTGAGATTTTAAATTATCTAGTCAGAGTAGGAGTGGACTTAAATATGGGCACATGATTTTTATTTTCTTTGACTATGTATCAAAATGTGGCAACAAACTGGCAGTGCATGGGCCAGATACAACCTGTAGACATGCTTTATTGAGCCAACAAAATTTTGTTTTTTCCAGAAGCTTAGAGCAGACATTTCAAAATACAGAGATTTCACATAAAATCTGGATTCCAGAATTTTCTTGAAAATCCAGAAGGCCTGGCACTCAGGCTCAACATTCCATGGCAGCTACTACTCAGAGCAGGCAGCCTCTCTTCTGATGGATCTTCCACTCTGCTGTCATCTCCACTCTCTGTTGTCTTCCTGGCACTGAGGCTGAGTGTCCGTTACCACTAATCTTTGCAATTGCAAATTGTATGTCTCGTAATTCAGAAATATTTAGTGGCAACTATATCTCTAGCAAATGACAGAAAACAAAAAATTGAAATGGCTGAATGTTTCAAGCAGAATGTGTTGAAATAATATAAATGATTCACTTCATTTATTTTTGTTTATTTTCTGCCAGGTCTTATATACATTTAAAAATATCTTTATTGACATATAAATCATATACCATAAAAGTCAGTCATTTAAAATGCATAATTAATGGTATTCGGTATATTTACAAAATTGTGCATCCATCACCGTCTAATTTTAGAGATTTTCGTCACCTCCGAAAGAAACCTTATAACCATTAGCAGTCTTTATAGACATCTAAAAGTATGAACCTAGTAGAAGATGTGAAACAAAGGAATCAGCTTTAGTCTGTAATCTAGATTTTATTTCAAAATTTGGGGAACTCAATTTTCATGTCTCATAAACACCTGGCCTTTCCTAACTTTGTATGTACTTCAGATTTCATTTCTCCATCCAAAATAATGATTTGAAAAAAAAGCAAAACCAAAAAAATCTTGTACATGTGCACAAATATAGATAAGTACTTGGCTTAATGGAGTATGACTAGATGCTTTCCTAGTGATACATATGAATTCATTAATCAGCAGTTTATGTGTTTAAAGTTCAGCCCGTATTTTTTTGTTTGTTTTTTAATTTATTGAGCTAACCCAAGACACACTAACGTGTGTTTTGCAGAAAACAAGATGCTTTGTGCTCTGGTTATTCCCTTGTCTTCCTGTATACACCAAAAAGAACACTTACTCCTAAGACGAAGTGAATTTATTTGGCTGAAATGAATGAACTGATCACTATTTTTGTTTCCCTCAGGGCTTCCAACTTGTCTAATAATCCAATAAGAAATTTATATTGTAAAGCTACTGGTTTATCATTTTCCCACTTTCTCCCCGCCCCCCTTTTTTTTTTGGCGGTACGCGGGCCTCTCACTGTTGTGGCCTCTCCCGTTGCGAAGCACAGGCTCCGGACGTGCAGGCTCAGTGGCCATGGCTCACGGGCCCAGCCGCTCCGCGGCATGTGGGATCTTCCTGGACCGGGGCACGAACCCGCGTCCCCTGCATCGGCAGGCAGACTCTCAACCACTGTGCCACCAGGGAAGCCCTCTTCCCCCTTTTTAAGATCTAGGATAATATGTGCCAGTTTTCATTGCCTGGCAATCTTCCTCTTTTCTGACATTTCCCTACAGATTCACTCTAAACATTTTCCAGTTTGAATATGTCCCCCCTGAACTCCAGACTGTCATATCCACCTGCCTCCTCAGCATCTTCATCTGCAATGTCTAATAAACTTTGCAAAGGCAACACATCTAAAACTGGACTCCTCTTAGTTTCCTCTAGATGTGCTGCTCTCATACTCTTCCCTTCTGGTTGAATGGCAACTCCATGCTTTCTGTTGCTCAGGCTATGAATTTGGAGTCATCTTTGCTTTCTCTCTTTCATACCCTACCTCTGCTCATCAATCATAATCTATTCTGCCTTCAACATATATCCAAGTTCCGATCACATCTCCCTTTCTCTACTGCCTTCACCCTGGTTCAAGCCAACATCATCTCTTACCTGCTTCTGCCCTTGATCCCATACAGTCTGCTCACAATATAACAGCTAGATGATCTAATTAAATTCTAGAATTCAGTGCTTGTGGAGTAGCATTCAGGGTATCCTGAATTGGAGGAAGTCGAAGACAGTGGATAAGTGTCATATCAGGCCCTGCCATCCTTATTTAAAAAAAAAAAAAGAAAACAACCCACAGTGCACATTTCCAGTAATTTACATTCATACTAAACTTTCATTACAAAAATAAAATATTCTGGTTGCCCCGCTAATCAAACATTTTAAATTTCCTTTTTCTGATGGCCACCAAATTTTGCATTTCTTTTTCTCCTGCCTCTAAATAAAAATAATCCTTTCCCTAGAAGCAACCCCAAGAACAGTCATTCTGTGAAGTTTTCCCTGATTAAAACCCAGTCCTTAAGGTACAGCACTCTCTTGCTTCTAAGAACACAAATGAGGTTAAGTGCTAAGACAACCTAAAGTTCTAAGGATATTTAATTTTTATTTAACTGTGTACACTGAGAGATTTAAAGGCAGGGATTAAATCATCCAACAGGTACACTTGGACTAAAGGCTTGCTGGGACACTTCATTTTCTTTTGAGCAGAATTTTTTAAAATGAGTGGGAAGTCTGTTGTGAACTCCATTTGAAGACATTTTTAAATTCCTAAAATGCCCCTCCCAAATTATTGTAATGGGGATAACTTATAAGGTCACTTATCTCAAGCACACAGTATCATCATAGGAAGATTTAAGTTGTACTCAAAGCTTGGCTGTGTGGCTTAAGTTTTACATTTAAAATATTGCATTTATATGCATCCATGAAAATTTAACATGTTAGTTATTCTGGTGGAACACTTACCTAGAATTGTATATGTGCATCTTTAAAAGCCTTAGAGGAAGGCTGCTTCTTCATTAAGGTAGGCAATGGGGAGGGGAAAACATCTTTTTTAAATAAGCTCTCATAGCTATATGCAAATGCTGTTGGAGAAATGGCACCTATAGACTTGCTGGACACAGGGTTGCCACAAACCTTTAATTTGTAAAAATCAAACTGATGAGTTTGACTTTGAATATACAACATCTAAGGCTCCTGTGAACTGAACAAATGAACTGTGGAATAGTAGCTGGTCATACAAATCTAACAGTCATAACAGATGTTGGGTCTAGGGATGACTTGGGGAGTATAAACATTCATAGGATAATTAAACCAGGGGAGTGGATGACATTCAGAACGTGAGAAGAGAGAGGAGCCTGGATTTAAAAATTTCAGGAGTAAAGGAGTTATTAGTGGGCATCCCTGTCCAATACCAGTACGTTGGACATCAGTATAACTAGGTTATAGTTCTGGCTTTGCCACTTCTTATAACTATGCCATGGGCAAGTGATTAAATGGTTCTCTTTTCATTTTCCTAATCCATTCCTGGAAAAACCTCTGCCTCCACCTTTGGTAATCCTCCATCAAAGTTGTCTATGTCCTAATCCCTGGAACTTGTGAAAATGTCAGGTTACATTGCAAAGGAAAATTAAGCTTGCAGATGGAACTAAAGTTGCTAATCAGCTGACTCTAAAATAAGGAGATTATCCTGGATTATCCTGGTGGACCCAATATAATCACAAGGGTCCTTAAATGCAGAGGAGAGAGGCAAGAAAGAGAGAACCAGAGATAGCATCATGAAGAGAACTTGGCCTGAGTTACTGGCTTTGAAGATGGAAGAGTGAGCCATGAGCCGAGGAATGCTGGCCACCTCCAGAAGCTGGAAAGGCAAGAAAACTGATTCTCTCCTGGGAACTCCAGGAGGAATGCCACTTTCTGACACCTTTGATTTTAGCCCACTGAGGCTCATTTTGGACTTCTGACTTCCAAAACAATAAGATAATAAATGTGTGTTGCTTTAAACCACTGCGTTTGTAGTACAACAGCACAAACTTAGTGGAAACTAAGGAAACTTGTATTAGGAAACTAATACAAGTGATGGGCAGATGAAATGAGATTATGGATATGAAATAATTTTAAAGACAGCAAATGGATATACAAATGGATATGCTTATGAGGCATGTTTATGTTTTCCTCTACTGATTTCAGTGACAGATATTGAGCACTAGGTAGGGGTGAATTGTGCCAGATGTGATTGGTTTTAACATTAGACTTGTAAGCAGTTACTAAGTAACAGGGAAAATGATCAGAAGACAGATGTCACATGAATATGTAATCGATGATGATAATGCTGGTATTGAGATATCTGTGAAGTGCCAGGTAGTGTGTCAGAGTGGTTGTGATAACTGAAGACAGCTTCTCTACCCCACTCAAGGGCTGTCCACATTCAGGGCCCCCTTTCCACCTACAACAAATTGTGCTGGAGTCTTGGGCGAACTTGGGCCTCATGCTGTTGACCCTGAAGAAATTAGCAAAACATTTTGAGCCTACAGTGATACTAGCCTGTGGAGCTGTTGTAAAGAGATAAGTATATACATGATTAATCCCTTTTCCCTCTTTCTCTCCTCTCCACTCTTCAACCAGTTTCTCTTCCCACCAAAAATATGAAGACAACCAGTTTCAACTGGGCTTTAGCACAGCTGGTAAAATAGCTTCAAGTACTTTTCTTTTGTTATCAGTATATCATCATAAGAGACTAAAGTGTGTTTTCTAAGAATACACAAGAAGTTTTCTATTCTGATAAAATGTTTAAGTCTGTATTATGAAAAGAAATATGTTGTAGATGGTGACATCAGCCTCAAGAAATGCCAAAGAGTCGGGGTGGCTGAATGCTTAGGAGGGCTCAGGCTAGCAGGTCTTAGAACCTGGGGCCGGGAATGGGTAGTCAAGGTCAGGCTGTAGCGAACAAAGTAAAACAGACTGAGCTTTAGGAATGGGATGGAAGGCTCTGACAACAATACCGTGGTGCATTCTTAACAGTCAGCTGGTAGTAAGTTCTTTGCCATGTCAGCATCAACCCTGTTTAACCTCAGGTAGAAAGAAGGGTAGTGATAATGGATTTCCTTCTTGAGTATTTAACTGAGTGCCAAGTATTGTCTTAATTATATTACAAAGAATCCTCAAAATATTCTGTTAGGTAGGTAACGTGATGATCATTCACATTTTTACAGATGGAAAAACTGAGGCACAGAGAAGTTTATGAATCCGGCCAAGGTCACATAGCTGGTAGTTGGCTAGTAGAGTTACCTGGCCTACAGACAAACCCCTCGACTGGGAATCCAGAACATCTGTCAGATAATAGCAAGGCCCCAGCCCCTGATTAGTGTCTGTGGCTAACCAGTGAGGGGAAAACTGGCAAAATCAAGATGGGGCAACAGATGTAGAGGGGATTGTCTGTATCCTAGTAACAGACAATGGGGAAAAAGATCCAGCCATCAGAATTGGATGCTTAGAGTACTCTGAGTGTGGAGAAGAAGACTGAAGAAGTATGTTTGTCTCAATTGACTGACTCACAGGGGTAGCTAGATATCACCTCAGAGCGTAGAGCACCAGCTTAAAGCCCCCAACCCTTTCCCAACTGACCACACTTCCTGTAGTCACTCCCCTAAATGCCTCCACCCAGAGACCTTGTGAGAATCCTGGTGTTTGCTAGTTCACCCAGGGTCAGGCAAGTCAAGCAAGCATGTCACCAGCTGAATTGGGGAGCACCTCTCCCCTCAAACAAGAAAGTACCCCAAAGGATACAAATTAAGAGGAGGAGGGTAAGAGGAGGAGGTTTCAAGCCACCAGTGGGACAGGAGCTCTGTATCCCATTTCACAAAGCCAATAAAGAAAGTAGGAAGCCCCTTGAAGAATTGTGCAAACTGAATCTAAAACTGCATTATGCCTTCCCCCCTGGTAATACTGTTACTGTGGAAAGTTATTATATGTGTGTCTTTGAAGACTTTAAAATGGAAATAAACATTTTCCCCAAATCAGCTGTCATCATCAAAATGAGAATCTGTCTTACTGTTAGAAATTCTGAGTTTAAAAAGTTTCTATTTCTAAAACTAAGTGCTGATGAGAGCTATACAGTCCAAAATAGAAACATTTTTTTCTCCTAAGAATAAACATCTGAAGTTCGAGTTATAGTTAGCTGGTCCAGTATTGCATAGAAAAGACTGTTAATACACACACATTCAGAGTGAGCATAAAGATACATCTTTGTTCATTGTCTGAATTATAACTATCCATCTTTCTAAAGTATTAAACTAAAGATCCACAAAGGATGCTATTTGCTTCCAAAGGTTTATCACCTTTCCTGGAAAATATGTCAGAATGTTGATCACAGGATTGGGAATTTTAACCGCCCACATTTTTGTTCACTTGAACAAGATGGAGCTAAAGCTGAATAAGATGGTCCCCTTGTCGTAACAGAGTTTGTGATGCCAGATTCATTTCCATGCAATTAAAGGAACACTTTACTTTTTTTCCTTGGAGAGGATATAAAACTGTGCTTGTGTAAGAACACTGTTCAGTTTAATATTTCAGAGAGATAATCGCTGATTATTTATGGAAAATTTTAAGATAAAAGCTTGTGGTGTATGAGGAAAGTTCAGTTGTAAAAAGCTTCACTGCTAGTCTTTTTTTCACCAAAATGAAACTTTTTAGATGTTTGCATGTACTATACTATCATTTCTATCAAACCGAAGTTCCATTGCAGATGATGAAAGGAAGAGTGGTTTTAAATGCATTTAGTTTGGCCTTTGCTTTCTCAGATACACTTGGAATAATATTATGGAGTATATTTAAACAAGCTGAAAACAAGCACTCAAAGCAGGGGGAAGACGTACTTTCTAGCAGTTGTCAAGTTAGATGTTCTGGATACAAATAAGGTGTCCCTAGTCCCAAGGGCAGTCAAGCTTTTGCCGAGTGGGCAGCTCCTTTGCCCTCTGAGTGGAAAAGAAGTCACGTTGAGTCTGTACCTGAGAAGTGCTGCCGGATGGAGACAAGCCAGGGAACTGGAGGGGCTTACATTTTGGAGTTGGTCTCAATCTTACTCTAAAGAGGACTTCATCTTTGTTTTTTACCAAAAAAAAAAAAAGTAAAGTTTTGTTTGAGAGACTTTTTTTTTTTTTTTTGTAGAATACTCCCTAGAAAGGGGAAATTTTCTTTCAGATTTCGGAAACCAAAGAATGAAAGGCAAGAAAGCCTTCTAAAATAAATTTAAACGTCTCAACCGTTGGAAAGATTGTATGCCATAATTTGCTAAGTTTCAGGGGTCTGATAACTGTGTGAGAAGCCAGGTATAATTTTAGAGCTTCTAGCTTGGAACAGCCCTCCTCAGCCCCACCCAATGTGCAGGGTCTTTCCTTCCTAGTTGTTGTCCATTCAAGCTTTTTGGTGGGCTGACTATATCTTTCTGCTCTCTTAGAACCATCCTGGTAAATCCATATAACTGAGAACATTTCTGCTCACTTAACCCTCAGCACAATTCTGATTTCTTTTAGAGTTTGGAGAAATGGGTTAATTCACGACAAATATTTCCTCACTGGGTATACCACACCTCTCACTGACAAATTGCTTTGTTGGGTACAGAAGAAAGATACAAGGTGATAAATCTCTGTCTGAAGGCACCAGCTACTTAGCTGAGGAGAAAACAATGCACTTAAATCTTTGGTGCATAACATAGGATGTTACATAAAACTAGTTGGTCTTCTACGTCTTGAAAAGTAAAATGCTGTGAATGTTATAAAGAGGATATTTGGAGAGTCAGAGTTATGGGAACGATGGCTCTTGAATTAAGCTCTGAGGGCTGGTTTTGAGGAGTGAGGAACATTTTAGCTAAAGAAACCTCACAGCAGTGGGGCATGTGGGCCCAAGGACTTTGTTAACTGTGAGAAAATGATCATCGGGGTCCAACCGCCCTGAATGCATCCCTGCTCTGCCAATAAAAACTAGCATTATGTCTTCAGACAAGATGCTTAAATTCCGAAAGCCTTACTTTTTTTATCTGTACAACGACAGTAGAATCTACCTGTTGTGATTTGGTGTCAGGAATAAATGAGATCGTACCCAGAAATTGTTTAACGTAGCGCCTGATGTATGCTATGCGTGTAATAAATGTTTGTTATTATTTCTCAGTCTGTATCCTACTCCATAGTCGTCTTTGCAGTATTTGATAGTGGTTTAAAAACTGTTCAATTTGGACATCACTTCTTCCTTAGCTTCCATTGAACTCCTGCCCCCTCTTTGACCATGGCTCTTCCATCCCTTAGAGGACCTCCAAATGGCCTCTTTACTCTTTCTGTTGGTGACCTTTTCACTCCCATGCCTTTAGGAACTACCTGTGTGGTGGGTGACTTCTCCAATCCTGAAGCACATTTCTAACCACTTGCTGATATTGCCACTTGGATATCCTACTGGCACTCGTGGCTCAATATATCCAGGACAGAACTCACTGTTCCTCCTCCTCAGCTCGCACCTGTTGGTCATCTGCCATCATTAATGGTGCCAGCTGGTTTCCAGTCAGTTGTGAGGGTTCAGTGTCACCACTGACTGCTTTTCTCAGTAACTTCTCATTGCATAAGTTGTCAGGTCTGTAGCACACATTTGTTTTTCTCTTTGCTTCCACTGCTAGAATCCCTGTAACTCCTTCTGGCTAGTGTCCTTGCCCCTCTGCAGTCCCTCTTCTCTGAAGACCATTGACATATTAATCTTCCAAAAACCTGGCCATGATCTGATACCACCTCTGCTCCAAGGCTTCTGTTTCCTCCCTGTTCACTGTCTGCTGAATACAGCTTCCCTAAGCAAGTGTCCAGTCCACACAAGTCCTGACTCACCTTCCACATCTTCCCTGGCACACTTCTGTACATCCCCTTTGGGTATTCCATGATCCAATCAAACTGAATGGCTATGCTCTAAACTGCCCTTTGCTTTTCTGATTCTGGACATTTCTTTCTGCCTGGAATACCTGCCTCTTTCTAGCTTTGCCTCTCACTTTATATTTCCCCGTCAAGATCCACCTGAGATCCCAAACTCTGCATGAAGTTCTCCCTCTTCTGTTACAGTATTTGTCACATTCTACCTAGTGTAATTTTATGCACATTTTTTGTCTTCTACTAGACCATAAGCACCTGAACCATATTTTACTTCTCCTCTGTTAATATCCCCACCTCTCCTTTCCTGCCCACTTCCTAGCCTATGTCTTCTGTATAGTTGCTGTTCAGCAAATGTTTCTCGAATCAGTAGTGCAGTGAGAAACATAAAGCCATTTCATTTTAAGCAAGGGATGGGTAGTGATGAAAATGGTATTGGAGGAAGATTAGTCTGATACTAATTACATGAGGGATCTGAGCTATGTTTTCAGAATATTTGAAACTTAAAAAGGGAAGTCAAATTATTTTATTGAGACCCTGAATCCAATTTATCCTTTCAGGCATAGGGAAGGCCTAGAAAAAGCCTTTGAGATAGAGGTTAAAGGAAATTTCTGTAATTTGTACCTTTTATCCTACTGATGTGCATAGTTCAGTATCTCCACTTTAACAAATGCTAAATAAATAAGTGCATAATCATTACCAAACCTTGTTGATATTCTCAGACATGACATTCACATTTTAGATGACCTAGTATGATAGAGAACCCTAAGTCAAATCTCCTACCTAAATTCTTAATTACATGAATACTCATACACACAGACACACTACTTTATAATCAGTGGGTATCAAATTATGCACTATGATCCGTGGTCATTTTGCTAGTTTTTACTTTCCATTTGTTCATTATCTTCAGGTTCAGTGTATTTTTTTTGCCATGGAAAATGTCATTGGTAGTGTAATTGAGAATTACATCTATACTCAGCAATTTTGAAAGCTTAACTGCTCATTTTCCCAGCATCCTCTTAGTGTTATTGGCTTGAACTGATCCTTCTGGAAGAATTTCACCATTATGTGAATTCTTGAATACAATTTGTGCCACCTTGCAGGTTTAGAATCAAAATCACAGAATCAAAACTATGATCCATGAGGGCAAGTTTTGGTTTTACACAAAAGACAATGTAACTATGACAAAAGGGAAACATCTCTCAGAGATACTATTTTTTCTTATTTTACTTAAAGATATTAAAGTATATAATTACTTGACGTGTCTAAGTGCCCTGCTAATAATTTCAGCGTAATAAGTCTCTGCTTCTTCACCTTACTCAGAATGCAATGGAGAATAATGCCTGTCAGAATGACTTTTCAAATACACACTGAATGGGGACATGAGGAGGGCAGGGTTGGTCCCCTGTGGACATTATAGCAGTGACACAGACAGTTTATTCACCTTTCCCTTCCCCCAGTGTGAAAGTATTACCCATCTCTGTTATGGACACATGTAAATATAATTAATTTATGATTACTCAGAAACAGAACGAATTTTCCAGGATACTAGGTTCTTCCCTCTTTTTTCTTTTTATTGTTGAACTTTTTAATTCATCCCATATTCTCATTTTCATGAAAAGACAAAGGATCGGGAAGCAGACTTGAAAGTAACACAGAAAACTTTAAATTTTACTGTGGGAAAAAATTGAGGGCAGTAGCTAAATAAGGTTTGGGGATTTTTTTAATGCATTAGTCTTCCATTTTTGAAAGCAAGAAAATATGAAAGAGAGCAGGCAAGCAAGAAGTAATACCTTATGTGCAGCAGGAAATTTGTCCCAAAATACCAGTATAGGACTCTACAGAGCTAAACTGAAATACATGGAACAGTGCTTCTCTGTATTAGTTTTCTTTTGCTGCTTTAACAAATTACCAGAAACTAATTGGCTTAAAACAGCATAAATTTCTCTTAACAGTTCTGCAGATCAGAAGTCCAAATGGGTCTCACTGGGCTAAAATGAAGGTGTTGGCAAGGCTGCATTTCTTTCTGGAGGCTTTAGGGGAGAATATGCTTCCTTGCTTTTTCCAGTTTCTATAGGCTGCCTGCCTGCAGCACTTGGCCCATGGCCACCCCACCATCTTTAAAGCCAGCAATGAAGAATTGAGTCCTTCTCATTTTGCATCATTCTGCCTTTGACTCTTGCTTCTTTCTTCCATATTTAAGGACCATTGTTATTACATTGGGGATTAGATAATCCAAAATAATCTCACTATCTAAGATCAGCTGATTAGCAACCTTAATTCCAGCTACTACCTTAACTTCTCTGTGCCATTATACATTCACAGGTTTGGGAGATTTAGATGTGAACATCTTTGGGGAAGGGGTGATAATTCTGCTTATCACAGGTTTCCCTCTGTCTCAAAAAGAGTCACGTTCATCCCACATCCCAAGATCCTCAGAAGTCATTGTAGAATCAACTCAAAGCCCAAAGCCTCGTCAGCTCCCTCAAAAGCCCCAAATCTCATGTGTATTTGAATCCACTGGTTATCTTGTTAAAATGTAGATACTGATTCAGTATGTCTAGCAGGGCAGGGATAGGGGTGAAGGGTGTGGATGACTGTGATTCTGTGTTTCTAATAAGCTCCCAGGTGATGTTATATTGATGCTGTAGATGCATGGACCACATTTAAAATAGCAAGAATTTGACTTCTCTTCTAAAATGCTTGGTGGCTATTCTTAGAAAACTATTCCTGAAATTTGGGTGTAGACTTTTAGATTGAATACATAGAGCAGGTCTTTGACAAACTTTAATACTATGGTATCTCACACACACACACACACACACACACACACACACACACACAGACCCTCAAGTAAAGAAAGGAAGGGAGGGAGAGAAGGAGGGAGGAAGTAAAGAAAAAAAAGATTATAAACAACAACAAAAAGTAGTTTATACTTGCTGCATGTTTACTGTTTGCCAGGCACTGTTCTAAGAGCTCATTCAAACCTCAAAACCAACTGCATCTTATTTTTTATTCTCAACTCCTTTGTCACATGAGGAAACTGAGGCACAGAGAAATATGTAACTCACCTAAGGTTACCTAGCAGATGAGTGATGGAGGGGCCAAAGGTGTATGCCCAGGGCTCTGACCCCAAAGCACGTGCTCTTTGGCTGTATCTTAGATCTCTCGTATTTGCTCTACTCCCATATTTGCTATAGTGCAATGGATATACTAGCTTCAAATAAGATCAAATTGATGAGGGCAGTAGTTTACGCCACAGGCGGCCGCAACAGACTAGAGAGAATACCATGGAAGGCTGTCCTCACCTCTCACCTGCAAGGTAGGCTGCAAGGAAGACTGGAGAGAAGAGACCACACCCCTGCCCGTAACAGACTTTAATCTTCTGAATGTCACATTGGCCAAGAGCCAAGTGTGTATGTTAGAATCCAGAGAGGGGACTTAGTTGTCCTAGCAGCTAATTAAGGTAGAGATGGCAGGTAAGGAATAGTACATGTATGGCCCATGTTCTGCCATCAGCACTTCCTATTCTTGTGGGAGAAGTTCACAGCATTGCCTGTGGAGAGTAGTTGCTGAATTCACAGGCAAACACTGACCAGTTGGTAAAGAATGCATGGAAGATTAAAGAAGTTCACTCCACGCTTCGTTGCTTTATAGTCTCACCAGGCTTATGTTAAGCTAGAATATTCTCTCCCATACTTTGAAGAGTAGCATCAGGCATATAGTTTTGACTGTGTTAGCTCCCATTATTGTCATCATACAATTCAGCTCTGAGTCATGTATGTCTTTTGATGTTCTTAAAATTGTTATATAGAATGTTGTTTTATTTCTCCATCTAGCAAATTATGGATGGCAATCACATCTTGCTTTAAATATGCTCCTTAATACCTTGAAAAATAATGAACCAATGCTAGGTTCTAAGACTTTGTTAATTGAATGACTTTTGGAGACCCATGAAAATCAGTGAGGTCACTCTTAAGCAGTGATTCTCACCCTGAGCACTCATGAGAGTTAATATATATATATTAATTATAATGTATAATTATATTAATTATATATAAATTATATAAATATATAATATATATTAATTATATATATATATATATATATATATATATACACACTCTCTAACCCAGAACAATTCAATCAGATTTTCTAGAGGTCAGGTCCAAAGCTTTCCATTGGTTTAAAGCTTCCCAGGTGATTTTAATGCACAGCCAAGGTCAAGAATTTCTGCACTAGATAACAGGCAGTTTGTGAGAAGGAGGCGTAGGGAGGTTTAGGAAAGGCCAACTGCTTTGGCAATTGAATAGGAAATATGTATTGGTTTTTGTTTCTTCTTCTTAAGGCGTGAAGAGGCTGGAAGGAGAGAGAGGTGATGAATGTCTCAGCACTGCTCTGGGCTTATTCTAGGTGCCAGAGGGCTGTTTATGGGTTTCCGCAGCAGAAATATCATTACATGGCTACAATCCAAGGAAATTTCCTCTTCCTCCCATGACCCGAAGGGATCGCTGTGGACTTCTGCTGCCCTTTAATGCCAGTTACTGTGGATAAGAGAAGCTTAAATGTATGACATTCCTTTGGAATTCTAAGTGAGGGAAGAAGTCCCTGCACAATCACTTTCTCTTTTTCATCCTTTTCTTTGTCAGCTTCCGTCAGCCTGGACTCTGCCCCTCTACTCCCTCACAAAAGTCTCCAACTGACTTGATGTTAAAAAATATGCAGGTGTGTTCTCAGGCCGCACAACTCGCCCTTCTCCCAAAGCTGTCGTCTTTACTTGCCTGTGACACAGAGTGCTTCTGTTACCCCTCTGCCCTGTGTTTCTACTTCTGACAATCCCTCCATCTGGTTCCTTCTTAGCTCTCAAGCCTCAGATCTTAACTCTTTACTTCTTACTTCTCATAAGGCTCATGTAGTCTCAAATTATTCAGCAGGTATTTGGGGAAATTATTTCTTGAACCCCTATCCTTCACCTTGGCTTCATTGTGCATTTTCTTCTACTGATGTAGTTTTCACACTTAAATGTTTCATTCCCTCAACTATGGATCTAAAATACAGGCTTTCCCTTCAAACCTTCCTCTCTTTTCCTGTTTCTATTAGGGGTACCAATATTTTGTTTCATTAACGCCAGAACAAGTCAAATTAAAACAACTTCAAAAATAAACAAGCAAAACAAACACAAGAGATTGAGTCATTTGCCTTCCAATTTTTTCATAACAGTATACTATAGGTTTTTCCTTTCTTCTATACTCCCACTTCTCCTTTCTTAGTCTAAGGCCCCCAGGATTCGTATTGCTCTCTAAAGCATGTCTTTTTTTTTTTTTTTTTTTTTTTTTTTTTTTGCGGTACGCGGGCCTCTCACTACTGTGGCCTCTCCCGTTGTGGAGCACAGGCTCCGGACGCGCAGGCTCAGCGGCCATGGCTCACGGGCCTAGCCGCTCCGCGGCATGTGGGATCTTCCTGGACCGGGGCACGAACCTGTGTCCCCTGCATCGGCAGACGGACTCTCAACCACTGCGCCACCGGGGAAGCCCTAAAGCATGTCTTTTTGTGTCTCCCTGGAAATGCTCCTGAACATACTTGACTAATCTCACCAAAACACAGACACTTCTCTACTTAATCCACCTACCTGAGAAAGAGATCATAAGGCAGCCTCAGAGGTAATGGTGATTTTTCTTTTTCTTCAGTTCGATGGAAATTACAATGGCTGTTTATTATTACACTTTAAACTACACATATGTTACCTATGCTCATTTCTGTATGTGATATTTTTTAACTAAAATGAATTACAGTCATTTTTTTTTAAAGTCCAAACTGTGTCTTATTGTATTCTAGAGCCTAAGTTTGAAATACCAGTTGGCCATCAGCTAATCTCAAATAAACTGTCCCCTTTCTCACTGCTTGGCGATAGTAACCTTCCCTTCCAGTCACATTAATTCCTTCAGTATCCCTCACTTCCCACATACGTTTCCTCTTCTGAACCTTATTCCCACTGTTTTTCTATCTGAGAAATTCTGTTCCTTCTTCATTCCAAGATTGATATTTTCCTTCATCTTTCATAGCACAAATTTCTGTACACTCTCCCTTCTCCTTGCCTGGAACCCTTCCTGATCGTCAAATCTCCAAATCTATGTTTGGTCACATGCTGTGTTATAGTCTAACTGACCTAGTTTGTTTTTTAGTATATTTATCATCTTTCCTCAGTTAGAATATAAAATCCTAGAGGGCTGACCATGAATCTTATGCTACTTTGTTTTAAATATGCTGGAGTATGCTGTTTTTGTTTGGTCTAATCATGTCGAGTGTCGAAATAATTTGGAGAATGTTACCGTAAATGTGGAGTGAGCCAAAAAATGTTGAAGGCCAGATACAGTCTTTAAGTGTCAAAAACAATGGCCTTTGAAAATGAATTCAAAGCTTTACCAAGTGTAATAATCCTGCAGGCAAAATCACCTTTTGGAACGTTTTGTTCAGAGTCACTTGTGCTAATGTTATGTTTATAACACACTTTAGGAAGATGGGCTAAAGTTGCCATATGGTACATGTTTATTCTCTGCTTATCATCAAATCAGTTTTCTTCCATTTTAAATTTCTATTTTTAGGTTCATTTCATCAGCTTTTTTGATAAACATGGCACATGACTTGGTTTCTGAATTTTGTACTATTTTTCTTTATCATTTTCATCTAGGAACATTACTTAAAAGTGTCCAGGAAAATGACTGCATTCTCTCCTGCCAATGTGGCCTTCTGATTAACAGGCAGCTTTTAATAATGGCTGAAGCTTTTAACTCACCTAAACCTGAAAGTTGATGTACAAATTGTCCTTTGTTTTTAATGTTTGTCTTAATGCTTACTTATTATCATTTCAAATAATGTTTGTTTTAATGCTTATTATCATTTCAAGTATCATTTCAAATAATATCTTATGATTTAAGATGAGGATTATCATGTTAAATATATGCTAATTGTGTTGTGACCCAAATATTCAGTTTATTAATTTAAATCTGACCGTTTATGTTAAAATTCATTATTTTTATAAGAGATACAATTAAAATCAATTACTGAAATACATTTTAAAAGTAAGGTATCCACTATATGATTTTGGTTCTAAGAAATTATTGGAATGTCCTCTTTACTCCCTGGTAAACATACACACACACACACACACACACACACACACACTTTTTGATAGAAAATGAAATTTGCTCAAGATGTACAAAGTACCCAAATTTTCCCTCAAAAAAAAAAAAAGAAACCCCACATTGTGTAGGCAATTTTTATTTATTTTTGGCTGTGTTGAGTCTTCGTTGACGTGCATGGCCTTTCTCTAGTTGTGGCGAGTGCAGGCTTCTCTTGTTGTGGTGGCTTCTCTTGTTGCAGAGCACAGGCTCTAGGCACACGGGCTTCAGTAGTTGTGGCACATGGGCTCAGTAGTTGTGGCTCGCGGGCTCTAGAGCACAGACTCAGTAGTTGTGGTGCACGGCTTAGTTGCTCTGCGGCATGTGGGATCTTCCCAGACCAGGGCTTGAACCCATGTCCCCTGCATTGGCAGGTGGATTCTTAACCACTGTGCCACCAGAGAAGTCCTAACTAATCTTTTTATTGTATTTTTATAAATTTATTTATGTATTTATTTCTGGCTGCTTTGGGTTTTTGTTGCTGTGCATGGGCTTCCTCTAGTTGCAGCGAATGGGGGCTACTCTTCGTTGCGATGCATGAGCTTCTCATTGCAGTGGCTTCTCTTGTTGCGCAGCACGGGCGGTAGGCGTGCGGGCTTCAGTACTTGTGGCTCATGGGCTCTATAGCGTGGGACCATATGCTTCGTGGCATGTGGGATCTTCCCAGATCAGGGCTCGAACCTGTGTCCCCTGCATTGGTAGGCGGATTCTTACCACTGTGTCACCAGGGAAGCCCGTGTAGGCAATTTTAAGTGAGATTTCTGTCAAACACTTAAGCAGAAACTATTTCAGAACACATAAAAGTTGAATATCTTGTCCAATATGTTATCTAAATCTAGCAAAATTTTAATACTGAAACCTCGAGAAGAAAGTATACAAAAGAAAGGGAAATTGCAATGGATTGAATGTTTTTGTCCCCCAAAATTCATGTTGAAATCCTAACCCCCAAGTGATGGTATCAGGAGGCAGAGCCTTTGGGAGGTGATTGTGTCAAGAGGACCCCACCCTCATGGCTTTAGTGCCCTTTCAAAGAGAACCCAGAGAGCAGAGCAAGAGCACCCTCTCCCCTGCTGTGTGAGGTAAGAGAGAAAGAAAGTCGTCTTTCAACCAGGAAACAGGTCTTCACCAGACACCAAATCTACTGGAGCCTTTATCTTGGGCTTCTGAGCCTCTAGAACTATTGTTTGTAAGCTCCACAGTCTGTAATATTTTGTTATAGCATCCCACATGGACTAAGACAGAAAGAAAACTGTAGACTATATGCACTAATGTAATGGTTAATGTTTTTGAGTGTTTACTATTCACTAGGCACTATGATAAGCCTTTTTCAGAGGTGTAGAGGCATTAAGTAATTTGCCAGGAGTCGCCAAATTACTTAGTAGTAAAATTGTACATAAAACCCAGGAATATCTGAAATCAGAACCCATTAATCCGGCAAAATGAAGTATTATTTTTGCTTCCTGGATACAAAAGTTTAAAATAAATTGTTGGGAAAAATAGAATCCGTAAGAAATCAAAAGAATAATACAAAATAGCCAAGGAAGTTTATTCTAAGAATAAAAGGATGGTTTGGCATTGTTAGTAAATTAATTCATTGTCATGAATTGTATTACTCTTTTAAAGTAATAAGGAATAGCTAACTCACATCAACAGCATCATATGAGGTATAGTCCGATCAAGCTTAAGAAGAAAAGAGCTGTCTTTACTGGAATTCAGCATTGTTCAGGAAGTTCTTAGCAAATGTGATAATGCCACAAAAAGAAATGAATTGGAAATATTGGAGAGGAACAGCCAAAGTGATACTTACTTGCAGTTGATATGATGACTTGGAAAAATCCATATATAAGTCTGGATTCAAATTGATCTAAATTATTCTCCAGAACTTCTCTGTTATTAGTTTGTAGCCTAATTTGTCCACAAAGTCTTAATCTCTTCATCTATAAAATGATGGTAATAATAGCACTCATTTTGTGAATTTGGGAGATTAAATGAAATAAATAATATATTGCTTTTAGCATGGAACCTGACTAAAAGTAAGTGCTCAATAAATGTTAGCCTATTATTACTAAGTGCAATACTTATAAAGCTTGAGAATAAAAATGAAACATAAGCTTAGAAAATACATGTAGAAAAATCACTCTGTGTTTTATGTGCCAGCTACAAGATCCTTTTACTTTGCTAAATGCTCTCTCTAGAGCAGTGCTGTTCAATACAGTTTTCTGCAAAAAGTTTTCAAAACCCGAACGAACTTTTTGGCCAACCCAATAGCCACTGGTCACCTGTGACTATTGAGAACTTGATATGTAGCTACTGTGTCTGAATTTTTTTTGTTTTGTTTTGTTTTTGTTTTGTTTTTGCGGTATGCGGGCCTCTCACTGTTGTGGCCTCTCCCGTTGCGGAGCACAGGCTCCGGACGCGCAGGCTCAGTGGCCATGGCTCACGGGCCCAGCCGCTCCGCGGCATGTGGGATCTTCCCAGACCGGGGCACGAACCCGTGTCTCCTGCATCGGCAGGCGGACTCTCAACCACTGCGCCACCAGGGAAGCCCTGAATTTTTAATTTTATTAAATTTGAACAAATTTAAATCAGAATAACAAGATGTGGCTGGTGGCTACCATACTGGAAGTTAAAGCTCGAGAGGATCTCATAAATTCATATGGTTTTAATTACTGTTGTTATGCTGTCGATTCCCAAATTAACCCTTCAGCCCACACCTCACTCTAAACCTCATCGTGTATCCATTTGCCTACTCCTCACCTACCTCTGCTTGTATTTCTCCGGTTTTCTCAGTTGCGCCTTGCTCTTAGCAGATCCAATATTGAACTCAGGAATTGATCTCACTGATGTTCAAGGAAATGAAAAAAATGTTTAAAAGTCCACTGTGAAAGAGACTAGTTGCCTCCCAGTATCCATCTGCTCTTCCTTCTTTAGCCATATGAACCCCCCCCTTTTTTTTTTTGGACACATTTTCTGCAGGGTTCCTTGCAGTTGGTGGCTTCCAGCAAGTGTGAGTAAAGGGAGTTGGGCTGTCCTATCTCTCTATCCTGCTGCCTACAACTAATGTCCATTTTGGAGCTGGAGGAAAAACCAACTGAGGAGATACTCAGGTGGTCAGCTGGAAGGAGCATAGGTTCATGGAGTAGCCATAGCAACATGGAGCTTCCTACCTCTTTGTGAGAGTGTAACACATTCTCATGTTGTTTATGCCACTGTTATTTTGGGTTCCTTTGAAATAAACATATGAACATAATCCCATCCTAAAACAAGAACAGGACCACCATTATAAAAACATTAAGGACTTAAAAAATTGAATAAATGGAAATTCATACAAAATAACAATAATAATGATCATCATATTAATGTTTGACACCTAAACTGAAGATATAATGTTTAAATAAATTTTTATTTATCTCAGCAACAATAAATACTTGTTGAATGAATGAAAATTCCTTTGAGAAAGATAGAGATAATGCATTTGTTCAACATATATCTACTGAGTAGCTGAAATGCCAGGCAATGTGCCATTTTAAGAATAAAAATTAAACAAAAGAAAACAAAGACAAACAAAACAAAAACAGGGAAGTAAGATCCAGTACCTTGGTATAGTTCTTTTCCTTGATGATTTGCAAATTTTGACTAGAGAGTTAGCTGGGATAAACTTTCAATTTAGAAACAGCATTTAAAAAATTACTCTATGAAAGCTGAATGAAAAATTGTTACACTGTTTCATGTCTGCGATATTCACATAACATAAAAACAAATGAATTATAAAATGAATATGGGAGAGACCTTCAAGATGGCGGAGGAGTAAGGCATGGAGTTCACCTTCCTCCCCACAAATACATCAAAAATACATCTACATGTGGGACAACTCCTACATAACACCTACTGAACGCTGGCAGAAGACCTCAGACTTCCCAAAAGGCAAGAAACTCCCCATGTACCTGGATAGGGCAAAAGGAACAAGAAAAAACAGAGACAAAAGAATAGGGACAGGGACCTGCACCTCTGGGAGGGAGCTGTGAAGGAGGAAAAGTTTCCACACACTATGAAGCCCCTTCACTGGCAGAGACGGGGTGTGACGGAGGGGAAGATTCAGAGCCATGGAGGAGAGCACAGCAACAGGGGTGCGGAGGGCAAAACGGAGAGATTCCCGCACAGAGGATCGGTGCCAACCAGCACTCACCAGCCCGAGAGACTTGTCTGCTCACCCTCCAGGATGGGCGGGGGCTGGGAGCTGAGGCTCAGGTTTCAGAGGTCAGATCCCAGGGAGAGGACTGCAGTTGCCTGAGTGAACACAGCCTGAAGGGGGCTAGTGTGGCACAACTAGTCAGGGGGTAGTCCAGGAAAAAGTCTGGACCTGCCTAAGAGGCAAGAGACCATTGTTTCAGGGTTCACGAGGGGAGAGGATTCAGAGCAGTGCCTAAACAGGCCCCAGAGAGGGGCACGAGCCGTGGTTATCAGCGCGGACACCAGAGACAGGCAAGAAATGCTAAGGCTGCTGCTGCAGCCACCAAGGCACCTGTGTACAAGCAGAGGTCACTATCCACACCTCCCCTCCCGGGAGCCTGTGCAGCCCGCCACTACCAGGGTCCCATGATCCAGGGACAAGTTCCCTGGGAGAATGCACAGCACGCCTCAGGCTGTTGCAACATCACGCCAGCCTCTGACGCAGCAGGCTCGCCCCACATTCCGTACCCCTCCCTTCCCTGGCCTGAGTGAGTCAGAGCCCCCTAATCAGCCCCATCCTGTCTGGGTGGGGAACAGCGCCCCAGGTGACATACATGCAGAGGCGGGGCCAAATCTAAAGCTGAACCCCAGGAGCTGTGTGAACAAAGAAGAGAAAGGGAAATTTTTCCCAGCAGCCTCAGGAGCAGCGGATTAAATTCCCACAATCAACTTGATGTACCCTGCATCTCTGGAATAACTAAATGGACAATGAATCATCCAAAAATTGAACTGGTGGACTTTGGGAGCATCTGTAGACTAGAGTTGGGGTTTGCTTTCTGCATCTACTTTGTTTTTGGTTTTATGTTTATCTTAGTTTAGTATTTAGAGTTTATTATCATTGGTAGATTTGTTTATTGATTTCATTGCTCTCTTCCTTTTTTTTATATATAGATGTATATTTTTTTCCTTTTTCTCTTTTTTTTTTTTTTTTTGCGTTACGTGGGCCTCTCACCGTTGTGGCCTCTCCCGTTGTGGAGCACAGGCTCCGGACACGCAGGCTCAGCGGCCATGGCTCACGGGCCCAGCCGCTCCGTGGCATGTGGGATCTTCCCGGACCGGGGCACGAACCCGTGTCTCCTGCATTGGCAGGCGGACTCTCAACCACTGCGCCACCAGGGAAGCCCCCCTTTTTCTCTTTTTGTGAGTGTATATGTGTATGCTTCTTTGTGTGATTTTGTCTGTATAGCTTTGCTTTTACCATTTGTCCTACGGTTCT
Organism: Mesoplodon mirus; assembly: GCF_964341445.2. NCBI lineage: Eukaryota > Metazoa > Chordata > Mammalia > Artiodactyla > Ziphiidae > Mesoplodon > Mesoplodon mirus. The sequence goes on along the minus strand of NC_138979.1, from coordinate 120,065,746 downwards.
ATCTGTCGTTTTTTTGTGTGTGTTTTTTTAACTATAGTTTTTAGTGCTGGTTATCATTGGTGAATTTGTTTTTTGGTTTGCTTGCTCTCTTCTTTCTTTTTTTTTTTCTTTTTTTATTACTTTTAATTTTTTTTATTTTTAATTTTTTAATTTCTAATTTTAATAACTTTTATTTTTATTATTTTTTTCTTTTTTTCTCCCTTTTCTTCTGAGCTGTGTGGCTGACAGGGTCTAGGTGCTCCGGCCGTGTGTCAGGCCTGTGCCTCTGAGGTGAGAGAGCCCAGTTCAGGACATTGGTCCACCAGAGACCTCCCAGCTCCATATAATATCAAATGGCGAAAGCTCTCCCAGAGATCTCCATCTCAACGCTAAGACGCAGCTCCACTCAGTGATCAGCAAGATACAGTGCTGGACACCGTATGCCAAACAACTAGCAAGACAGGAACACACCACAATCATTAGCAAAGAGGCTGCCTAAAATCCCAGTAAGGTCACAGATACCCCAAAACACACCACCAGATACAGTCCTGCCCACCAGAAAGACAAGATCCAACCTCATCCACCAGAATACAGGCACTAGTCCCCTCCACCAGGAAGCCTACACTACCCACTGAACCAACCTTAGCCACTGGGGGCAGACACCAAAAACAAAGGGAGCTATGAACCTGCAGCCTACGAAAAGGACACCCCAAACACAGTAAGTGAAGCAAAATGAGAAGACAAAGAAACACACAGTAGATGAAGTAGAAAGGTAAAAAACCACCAAGCCAAAGAAATGAAGAGGAAATACACAGTCTACCTGAAAAAGAATTCAGAGTAATGATAGTAAACATGATCCAAAATCTCAGAAATAGAATGGAGAAAATCCAAGAAACATTTAACAAGGACCTAGAAGAACTAAAGAGCAAACAATGATGAACAACACAATAAATGAAATTAAAAATTCTCTAGAAGGAATCAATAGCAGAATAACTGAGGCAGAAGAATGGAGGAGTGACCTGGAAGATAAAATAGTGGAAATAACTACTGCAGAGCAGAATAAAGAAAAAAGAATGAAAAGAATTGAGGACAGTCTTAGAGACCTCTGGGACAACATGAAACGCACCAACATTCGAATTATAGGGGTTCCAGAAGAAGAAGAGAAAAGAAAGACACTGAGAAAATATTTGAAGAGATTATAGTTGAAAACTTCCATAATATAGGAAAGGAAATAGTCGTTCAAGACCAGGAAGCGCAGTGAGTCCCATGCAGGATGAATCCAAGGAGAAACACGCCAAGACACATATTAATCAAACTATCAAAAATTAAGTACAAAGAAAAAATATTAAAAAGCAGCAAGGGAAAAATAACATACAAGGGAATCCCCATAAGGTTAACAGCTGATCTTTCAGCAGAAACTCTGCAAGCCAGAAGGCATTGGCAGGACATATTTAAAGTGATGAAAGGGAAAAACCTACAACCAAGATTACTCTACCCAACAAGGATCTCATTCAGATTTGACAGAGGAATTAAAACCTTTACAGACAAGCAAAACCTAACAGAATTCAGCACCACCAAAGCAGCTTTACAACAAATGATACAGGAATTTCTCTAGGCAGGAAACAAAAGAGAAGGGAAAGACCTACAATAACAAACCCAAGACAATTAAGAAAATGGTAATAGGAACATACATATTGATAATTACCTTAAATGTAAATGGATTAAATGCTCCAGCCAAAAGAAATAGACTGGCTGAATGGATACAAAAACAAGACCTGTATATATGCTGTCTGCAAGGGACCCACTCCAGACCTAGGGACACATACAGACTGAAAGTGAGGGGTTGGAAAAAGATATTCCATGTAAATGGAAATCAAAAGAAAGCTGGAGTAGCAATTCTCATATCAGACAAAATAGATTTTAAAATAAAGACTATTACAAGAGACAAAGAAGGACACTACATAATAATCAAGGGAGCAATCCAAGAAGAAGATATAACAATTATAAATATTTCTGCACCCAACATAGGAGCACCTCAATACATAAGGCAAATGCTAACAGCCGTAAATGGGGAAATTGACAGTAACACAATCATAGTAGGGGACTTTAACACCCCACTTTCACCAATGGACAGATCATCCAAAATGAAAATAAATAAGGAAACAGAAGATTAAAAGGATACATTTTAAAAATGGACTTAGTTGATATTTATAGGACATTCTATCCAAAAACAACAGAATACACTTTCTTCTCAAGTGCTCATGGAACATTCTCCAGGATAGATCATATCTTGGGTCACAAATCAAGCCTTCGTAAATTTAAGAAAATTGAAATCATATCAAGCATCTTTTGTGACCACAACGCTATGAGACTACATATCAATTAAAGGAAAAGCACAGTAAAAAAACACAAATACATGGAGGCTAAACTGTGCACTGCTAAATAACCAAAAGATGACTGAAGAAATCAAAGAGGAAATCAAAAAATACCTAGAAACAAATGACAATGAAAACATGATGATCCAAAATGTATGGGATACAGCAAAAGCAGTTCTAAGAGGGAAGTTTATAGCAATACAAGCCTACCTCAAGAAACAAGAAACATCTCAAATAAACAACCTAACCCTACACCTAAAGCAATTAGAGAAAGAAGAACAAAAAAACCCCAAAGTTAGCAGGAGGAAGGAAATCATACAGATCAGAAATAAATGAAAAAGAAATGAAGGAAACAATAGTAAAGATCAATAAAACTAAAAGCTGGTTCTTTGAGAAGATAAAGTTGATAAACCATTAGCCAGTCTCATCAAGAAAAAAAGGGAGAAGACTCAAATCAATAGAATTAGAAATAAAAAAGGAGAAGTAACACCTGACACTGCAGAAATACAAAGGACCATGAGAGATTACTACAAGGAACTATATGCCAATAAAATGGACAACCTGGAAGAAATGGAAAAATTCTTAGAAAAGCACAACCTTCCCAGACTGAACCAGGCAGAAATAGAAAATCTAAACAGACCAATCACAAGCCCTGAAATTGAAACTGTGATTAAAAATCTTCCAACAAACAAAAGCCCAGGACCAGATGGCTTCCCAGCGAATTCTACCAAACATTTAGAGGAGAGCTAACACCTATCCTCTCAAACTCTTCCAAAATATAGCATACGGAGGAACACTTCCAAACTCATTCTAGGAGGCCACCATCACCCTGGTACCAAAACCAGACAATGATGTCACAAAGAAAGAAAACTACAGGCCAATATCATTGATGAACATAGATGCAAAAATCCTCAAAAAAATACTATCAAACAGAATCCTGCAGCACATTGAAACGATCATACACCATGATCAATGGGATTCATCCCGGGAATGCTAGGATTCCTCAATATATGCAAATCAATCAATGTGAAAGACCATATTAACAAATTGAAGGAGAAAAACCATATGATCATCTCAATACATGCAGAAAAAGCTTTTGACAAAATTCAACACCCATTTATGATAAAGCATGTCCAGAAATTAGGCATAGTGGGAACTTACCTCAACATAATAAAGGCCATATATGATAGACCCACAGCCTACATCTTTCTCAATGGTGAAAAACTGAAACCATTTCCTCTAAGATCAGGAACAAGACTAGGTTGTCCACTCTCACCACTATTATTCAACATAGTTTCGGAAGTTTTAGCCAGAGCAATCAGAGAAGAAAAGGAAATAAAAGGAATCCAAATCAAAAAAGAAGAAGTAAAGCTGTCACTCTTTGCAGATGACATGATACTGTACATAGAGTATTCTAAAGATGGTACCAGAAAACTGCTAGAGCTTATCAATGAATTTGGTAAAGTAACAGGATACAAAATTAATGCACAGAAATCTCTTGCATTCCTATACACTAATGATGAAAAATCTGAAAGAGAAATTAAGGAAACACTCTCATTTACCATTGCAACAAAAAGAATAAAATACCTAGGAATAAACCTACCTAAGGAGACAAAAGACCTTTATGTAGAAAACTACGAGACACTGATGAAAGAAATTAAAGATGATACAAACAGATGGAGAGATGTTCTTGGACTGGAAGATTCAACATTGTGCAAATGACTATACTACCCAAAGCAATCTAGAGATTCAATGCAATCCCTATCAAACCACCACTGGCATTTTTTACAGAACTAGAACAAAAAATTTCACAATTTGTATGGAAACACAAAAGACCCCTATTAGCCAAAGCAATCTTCAGAAAGAAAAATGGAGCTGAAGGAATCAGGCTCCCAGACTTCAGACTATACTACAAATCTATAGTAATCAAGACAGTATGGTACTGGCACAAAAACAGAAATATAGATCAATGGAACAGGATAGAAAGCCCAGAGATCAACCCACGCACATATGGTCACCTTATTTTGATAAAGGAGGCAAAAACATACAATGGGGAAAAGACAGCCTCTTCAATAAGTGGTGCTGGGAAAACTGGACAACTACATGTAAAAAAATGAAATTACAACATTCCCTAACACCATACACAAAAATAAACTCAAAATGCAATAAAGACCTAAATGTAAGGCCAGAAACTATTAAACTCTTAGAGCAAAACAGACAGAACACTCTATGAGATAAATCACAGCAAGATCCTTTTTGAGCCCCCTCCTAGAGAAATGGAAATAAAACAAAAATAAACAAATGGAACCTAATGAAACTTAAAAGCTTTTGCACAGCAAAGGATACCATAAACAAGACAAAAAGACAACTCTCAGAATGGCAGAAAATATTTGCAAACTAATCAAGTGACAAAGGATTAATCTCCAAAATATACAAGCGGCTCATGCAGCTCAATATCAAAAAAAACTCAACCCAATCCAAAAATGGGCAGAAGACCTAAATAGACATTTCTCCAAGGAAGATATACAGATTGCCAAGAAACATGAAAGGATGCTCAACATCACTAACCATTAGAGAAATGCAAATCAAAACTACAATGAGGTATCATCTCACACCAGTCAGAATGGCCATCATCAAAAAAAATCTACAAACAATAAATGCTGGAGAGGGTGTGAAGAAAAGGGAACCCTCTTGCACTGTTGGTGGGAATGTAAATTGATACAGCCACTATGGAGACCAGTATGGAGGTTCCTTAACTAAAAATAGAACTACCATAGGACCCAGCAATCCCACTACTGGGCATATACCCTGAGATAACCATAATACAAAAAAGTCATGTACCACAGTGTTCTTTGCAGATCTATTTACAATAGCCAGGACATGGAAGCAACCTAAGTGTCCATCGACAGATGAATGGATAAAGAAGATGTGGCACGTATATACAATGGAATATTATTCAGCCATTAAAAGAAATGAAATTGAGTTATTTTTAGTGAGGTGGCTGGACCTAGAGTCTATCATACAGAGTGAAGTAAGTCAGAGAGTGAAAAACAAATACTGTGTTAACACAAATATATGGAATCTAATAAGAAAAAAAATGGTACTGAAAAACCTGGGGGCAGGACAGGAATAAAGACACAGACTTAGAGAATGGACTTGAGGACTTGGGGAAGGGGATGGGGAAGCTGGGAAGAAGTAAGAGTGTATCTTTGACATATATACACTACCAAATGTAAAATAGATAGCCAGTGGGAAGCAGCCACATAGCACAGGGAGATCAGCTCGGTGCTTTGTGACCACCTAGAGGGGTGGGATAGGGAGGGTGGGAGGGAGATGCAAGAGGGAGGAGATATGGGGATATATGTATATGTATAGCTGATTCACTTTGTTATAAAGTAGAAACTAACACACCATTATAAAGCAATTATACTCCAATAAAGATGTTTAAAAAAATGAATACAGACAGAGACATAGTAAGCTAGACAGGACAAGCTCACTTTGCAAATATCATAGTATGATAACAATAACTTTAAAGTGAGACGAGAGAAGCAAAATATTTCCTAAATCTTAGCAAACATTTTGTATAAGGTTATTACATGCTAGGCACTGGTCTAAATGCTTATATACATATTGAATATTTCAGCAGTCCTGAGGGAATTTCTTTTATATTCATCACTCTCATTTTACAGATGTGGTAACTAAGACCTATGCAGTTAAGGAATATAACCAGGCTCAGACACTTAGTGAAGGTGGATTTCAAAACCCGGCATTCCTGCTCCAGAACTAGCGTTCCTAACCCATTACATGGAATGAAACCACACAGTCCTTTCTGCCTCCATGTTATCTACATGTTCAGCACAAAGTAAACTCTGCTATCACATGGAATAATAATCAGTCACAGGAGAATATTCCTCTGGACCAGGAAATCAACTGCTATCATAATTTCAAGGGTAGATACATAGTTTGAAAACTGCTTTGTTCCCTTCCCTCCCAATTCTGGAACATCACTGGGAAAATATTACTACTGTGTGAGAATCACTTACCTAAACAAACCATAAAAGGAAACATCAAATTTAGATAAAAATTTACATCTCTCTCCTTTAAAAATTTTTCCTACGCTGTTTATCCTTTATTGTCCTGAAACCACTGAATTTAGAATTGTGGTAGAGAATTTATATGATAATGAAATTAACCCCTTGTTGTTTTTTAATAATAATGACATTGTGATTTGTGATTTTAAAAAGGGAGAAAGGATAGTATTAAATACTAAAATCAGGTATGACTGTATTAGAATAAGGTGAGAATAAAGTACATATTAAATGATTAAATGAACAAAGTTGAAATAATAATTCACTTACCATACACATGCAGAGCATTTTGATAATCAAAAAATGAATGTTGTTATACAAAATTAATTAAAGGCTATCCAAACATAGTTAATTTTATATTAAAAACCATAACCTGCAATTACTTGTAATGTTTTCTAAAGATTGTTTGGCAATGATGTCTTGATCTTCCAAAATATTCTCTTAAGTAGGACCATAGTTTGTGATTTCAGTTACAGAGATGGAATATGGTATAATGTCCTAGGACAGATATAGATTGCCCTGTATATGGGTGAGTTATATCCCCAAATGTATTAATTTGTAAGTTAAATATTTAGAACATGAATGATTTTGGATTGAAAAAGTTTCATAAATGGTGATAATGATCCCAAACTAGTTTACTAAAAACCACTGAACCCCAGTGTAGTGCAGTGAACTAGGTTTCATGTGCTTCTTTGCCATCCATGTAGCTTCTTTGTTCAACTTGTCTTTTCAGACCTTTTGCCTATTTTTAGTTGGTTCTTTTCTTAATATTGTTGAGAGTTTTTAATGTAATCTGGATACAAGTCCTTTATCAGAAATATATTTTGCAAATATTTTTTCCCAGATTGTAGCTTTTCTCTTCATTTTTAAACAGGTTTTTTGAAGACTAGAAATTTGTAATTTTGGTAGTCTATTGATTTTTATTTTATTTTATGTTCTGCTTTATTATTTTCATTTTATATTGGAGTATAGTTGATTAACAATTTTGTGTTAGTTTTCAGGTGTACAGCAAAGTGATTCGGTTAAAACATATACATGTATCTATTCTTTTTCAAATTATTTTCCCATTTAGGTTATTATAGAATGTTGAGCAGAGTCCCCTGTGCTATACAGTAGGTCCTTGTTGGTTATCTATTTTAAATATAGCAGTGTGTACATGTCAGTCTCAAACTCCCAATCTATCCCCCCACCGATAACCATAGATTCATTCTCTAAGTCTGTGAGTCTGTTTCTGTTTTGTAAATAGGTTCATTTGTGTCATTGTTTTTAGATTCCACATATAAACAATATCATATGATATTTGTCTTTCTCTGTATGACTTCACTTAGTACGATAATCTCCAAGTCCATCCATATTGCTGCAAAGAGCATTATTTCATTCTTTCTAATGGCTGCGTAATACTCCATTGTATGTATGTACCACATCTTCTTTATCCATTCATCTGTCGATGGACATTTAGGTTGCTTCCATGTCTTGGCTATTGTAAACAGCGCTGCAATGAACATTGGGTGCACATATCCTTTCAAACCATGTTTTTCTCCGGATATATTTCCAAAAGTGGGATTGCTGGATCATATGGTAGCTCTATTTTTAGTTTTTAAGGAACCTCCATACTGTTCTCCATAGTGGCTATACCAATTTATACTCCCACCAACAGTGTAGGAGGGTTCCCTTTTCTCCACACCCTCTCCAGCATTTATTGTTTGTACATTTTTTGAAGATGGCCATTCTGACTGCTGTGAGGTGATATCTCATTGTAGTTTTGATTTACACTTCTCTAATAATTAGTGATGTTGAGCATCTTTTCATGTGCCTCTTGGCCTTCTGTATGTCTTTGGAGAAATGTCTATTTAGGTCTTCTGCCCATTTTTTGATTGGGTTATCTGTTTTTATGATACTGAGCCACGTGAGCTGATTGTAAATTTTGGAGACTAATCCTTTGAAAAAGTAAAGCAAGACCCTATTGATTTTTTTGTGTTTTTTTGGATATTTATTTATTTATTTTTGAATTTTATTTTATTTTATTTTTAGAGAGCATGTTCTTATTAGTTATCTGTTTTATACATATTAGTATATATATGTCAATCCCAATCTCCCAATTCATCTGACCACCCCCTCCCCCCTCCTGCTTTCCCCCCTTGGTGTCCATATGTTTGTTGTCTACATCTGTGTCTTTATTTCTGCCTTACAAACCAGATCATCTGTACCATTTTTCTACATTCCACATATGTGCATTAATATACGATATATTTTTTTCTGACTTACTTCACTCTGTATGACAGTCTCTAGGTCCATCCATGTCTCTACAAATGACCCAATTTCATTCCTTTTTATGGCTGAGTAATATTCCATTGTATATATGTACCACATATGCTTTATCCATTCATCTGTCGATGGGCATTTAGGTTGCTTCCATGACCTGGCTGTTGTCAGTAGTGCTGCAGTGAACATTGGGGAGCATGTGTCTTTTTGAATTATGGTATTCTCTGGGTATATGCCCAGTAGTGGGATTGCTGGGTCATATGGTAGTTCTGTTTTTAGTTTTTTAAGGAACCTCCATACTGTTCTCCATAGTGGCTGTATCAATTTACATTCCCACCAACAGTGCAAGAGGGTTCCCTTTTCTCCACACCCTCTCCAGCATTTGTTGTTTGTAAGTTTTCTGTTGATGCCCATTCTAACCGGTATGAGGTGATACCTCATTGTAGTTTTGATTTACATTTCTCTAATAATTAGTGATATTGAGCATCTTTTCATGTGTTTGTTGGCCATCTGTATGTCTTCTTTGGAGAAATGTCTATTTAGGTCTTCTGCCCATTTTTTGATTGGGTTGTTTGTTTTTTTAATATTGAGCTGCATGAGCTGTTTATATATTTTGGAGATTAATCCTTTCTCCATTGATTCATTTGCAAATATTTTCTCCCATTCTGAGGGTTGTCTTTTCGTCTTCTTTATAGTTTCCTTTGCTGTGCAAAAGCTTTTAAGTTTCATTAGGTCCCATTGTTTATTTTTGTTTTTATTTCCATTACTCTAGGACATGGGTCAGAAAGGATCTTGCTGTGATTTATGTCAAAGAGTGTTCTTCGTATGTTTTCCTCTAAGAGTTTTATAGTGTCCAGTCTTACATTTAGGCCTTTATTCCATTTTGAGTTCATTTTTGTGTATGGTGTTAAGGAGTGTTCTAATTTCATTCTTTTACATGTAGCCGTCCAGTTTTCCCAGCACAATTTATTGAACAGACTGTCTTTTCTCCATTGTATATCCTTGCCTCCTTTGTCATAGATAAGGTTACCATAGGTGAGTAGGTTTACCTCTGGGCTTTCACCCTGTTCCATTGATCTATATTTCTGTTTCTGTGCCAGTACCATGTTCTCTTGATTACTGTAGCTTTGTAGTATAATCTGAAGTCAGAGAGTCTCATTCCTCCAGCTCTGTTTTTTTCCCTCAAGATTGCTTTGGCTATTCGGGGTCTTTTGTGTCTCCATACAAATTTTAAGATTTTTTGTTCTAGCTCCATAAAAAATGCTGTTGGTAATTTGATAGGGATTGCATTGGATCTGTAGATTGCTTTGGGTAGTATACTCATTTTCACAGTGTTAATTCTTCCAATCCAAGAACATGATATATCTCTCCATCTGTTGGTATCATCTTTAATTTCTTTCATCAGTGTCTTATAATTTTCTTCATACAGGTCTTTTGTCTCCCTAGGTAGGTTTATTCCTAGGTAATTTATCTTTCTGTTACAGTGGTAAATGGGAGTGTTTCCTTAATTTCTCTCAGATTTTTCATCATTAGTATATAGGAATGCAAGAGATTTCTGTGCATTAATTTTGTATCCTGAAACATTACCAAATTCATTGATTAGCTCTTGTAGTTTTCTGGTGGCATCTTTAGGATTCTCTATGTATAGTATCATGTCATCTACAAACAATGACAGTTTTACTTCTTCTTTTCCAATTTGGATTCCTTTTATTTCTTTTTCTTCTCTGATTGCCATGGCTAAGACTTCCAAAACTATGTTGAATGAGAGTGACGAGAGTGGACATCCTTGTCTTGCTCCTGATTTTAGAGGAAATGCTTTCAGTTTTTCACCATTGAGATTGATGTTTGTTGTGGGTTTGTCATATGTGGCCTTTATTATGTTCCCTCTATGCCCACTTTCTGGCGAGTTTTTATCATAAATGGGTGTTGAATTTTGTCAAAAGCTTTTTCTGTACCTAATGAGATGATCATATGGTTTTTGTAGTTCAACTGGTTAGTATGGTATGTCACATTGATTGATTTATGTATATTGAAGAATCCTTGCATCCCTGGGATAAATCCCACTTGATCATGGTGTGTGATCCTTTTAATGTGTTGTTGGACTCTGTTTGCTAGTATTCTGTTGGGGATTTTTGCATCTATACTCATCAGTGGTAATGGTCTGTAATTTTCTTTTTTTGTAGTATCTGTGTCTGGTTTTGGTATCAGGGTGATGGTGGCCTGATAGAATGAGTTTGGGTGTGTTCCTTCCTCTGCAGTTTTTTGGAAGAGTTTGAGAAGGATGGGTGTTAGCTCTTCTCTAAGTGTTTGATAGATTTCACCTGTGAAGCCATCTGGTCCTGGACTTTTGTTTTTTGGAAGATTTTTAATCACAGTTTCAATTTCATTTCTTGTGATTGATCTGTTCATATTTTCTATTTCTTCCTGATTCAGTCTTGGAAGGTTATACCTTTCTAATAATTTGTCCATTTCTTCCAGATTATCCATTTTATTGGCATAGAGTTCCTTGTAGTAGTCGCTTGTGATCCTTTGTATGTCTGCAGTGTCCGTTGTAACCTATCCTTTTTCATTTCTAATTTTTTTGATTTGAGTCCTCTTCCTCTTTTTCTTGGTAAGTCTGGCTAAAGTTTTATCGATTTTGTTTATCTTCTAAAAGAACCAGCTTTTAGTTTTATTGATCTTTGCTATTGTTTCTATTTCATTTATTTCTGCTTTGATGTTTATGATTTCTTTCCTTCTACTAATTTTGGGTTTTGTTTGTTGTCCTTTCTCTATTTCCTTTAGGTGTAAGGTTAGATTGTTTGAGATTTTTCTTGTTTCTTGAGGTAGGGTTGTGTTGCTCTAAACTTCCCTCTTAGAACTGCTTTTGGTGCATCCTATAGCTTTTGGATCATCATGTTTTCATTGTCATTTGTCTCTAGGTATTTTTTGATTTCCTCTTTGATATCTTCAGTGATCTCTTGTTTATTTCATATCGTATTGTTTAGCTTCCATGTGTTTGTGTTTTTTCCTTTTTTTTCCCTGTAATTTATTTCTAATCTCATAGTGTTGTGGTTGGAAAAGATGCTTGATATTATTTCAGTTTTCTTAAATTTACCAAGGCTTTATTTGTGATCCAAGATGTGATCTCTCCTGGATAATGTTCTGTGTGCACTTGAGAAGATAGTGTAATCTGCTGTTTTCCGGTGAAATGTCCTATAATCATCAGTTAAATCTATCTGTCTATTGTGTAATTTAAAGCTTGTGTTTCCTTATTAATTTTCTATCTGGATGATCTGTCCATTGGTGTAAGTGAGGTGTTAAAGTCCCCCACTATTATTGTGTTACTCTTGATTTCCTCTTTTATAGCTGTTAGCAGTTGCCTTACATATTGTGGTGCTCCTATGTTGGGTGCATATATATTTATAATTGTTATATCTTCTTCTTGGATTGATCCCTTGATCATTATGTAGTGTCCTTCCTTGTCCCTTGTAACATTCTTTACTTTAAAGTCTATTTTATCTGATATGAGTATTGCCACTCCAGCTTTCTTTTGATTTCCATTTGCATGGTATATCTTTTTCCATCCCCTCACTTTCAGTCTGTATCTGACCCTAGGTGAAGTGGGTCTCTTGTAGACAACATATATATGGGTCTTGTTTTTGTATCCATTCAGCAAACCTGTTTCTTTTGGTTGGAACATTTAATCCATTCAGATTTAAGGTAATTATCTATATGTATGTTCCTATTACCATTTTCTTAATTGTTTTGGGTTTGTTTTTGTAGGTCCTTTTCTTCTCTTGTGTTTCCCACTAAAGGAGAAGTTCCTTTAGCATGTGTTGTAGAGATGGTCTGGTGGTGCTGAATTCTCTTAGGTTTTGATTGTCTGTAAAGCTTTTGATTTCTCCATCGAATCTATATGAGATCCTTGCCGGGTAGAGTAATCTTATTTATAGGTTCTTCCCTTTCATCACTTTAAATATGTCATGCCACTCACTTCTGGCTTTTAGAGTTTCTGCTGAGAAATCAGCTGTTAACCTTTTGGGAGTTCCCTTTTATGTTATTTGTTGTTTTTCCCTTGTTGCTTTTAATAATTTTTCTTTATCTTTAATTTTTGTCAGTTTGATCACTGTGTGTCTCAACGTGTTTCTCCTTGGGTTTATCCTGCCTGGGACTCTCTGTGCTTCCTGGACTTGGGTGGCTGTTTCCTTTCCCATGTTAGGGATGTTTTTGACTATAATCACTTAAGATATTTTCTCAGGTACTATCTCTCTGTCTTCTCCTTCTGGGACCTCTATAATGTGAATGTTGGTGCGTTTAATGTTGTTCCAGAAGTCTCTTAGGCTGTCTTCATTTCTTTTCATTCTTTCTTCTTTATTCTGTTCTGAAGCAGTGAATTCCACCTTTCTATCTTCCAGGTCACTTATCCGTTCTTCTGCCTCAGTTATTCTGCTATTGATTCCTTCTAGTATGTTTTTCATTTCAGTTATTGTATTGTTCATCTCTGTTTGTTTGTTCTTTAGTTCTTCTAGGTGTTCATTCTTTAATTCTTCTAAGTCTTTGTTAAACATTTCTTACATCTTCTTGATCTTTACCTCCATTCTTTTTCTGAGGTCCTGGATCATCGCACTATCATTATTCTGAATTCTTTTTCTAGAAGGTTGCTTACCTCTACTTCATTTAATTGTTTTTCTGGGGTTTTATCTTGTTCGTTCACCTGGTACATAGTCCTCTGCCTTTTCATTTTGTCTATCTTTCTGTGAATGTTGTTTTCATTCTACAGGCTGCAGGATTGTAGTTCTTCTTGCTTTTGCTGTCTCCCCTCTGGTGGATGAGGCTATCTAAGAGGCTTCTGCAAGCTTCCTGATGGGAGGGACTGGTGGTGGGTAGAGCTGGGTATTGCTCTGGTGGGCAGAGCTCAGTACAACTTTAATCCACTTGTCTGCTGATGGATGGGGCTGAGTTCCCTCCCTGTTGGTTGTTTGTCCTGAGGCAACCCAGCACTGCAGGCTACAGGCTCTTTGGTGGGGCTAATGGCAGACTCTGGGAGGACTCATGCAAAGGAGTACTTCCCAGAACTTCTATTGCCAGTGTCCTTGTCCCTGCGGTGAGCCACAGCCACCCCCCACTGTGGAGGGTTGGAGACCCTCCAACACTAGCAGGTGGGCCTGGTTCAGTCTCCTTTGAGGTCACTGCTCCTTCCCCCTGGGTCCCAGTGTGCACACTACTTTCTGTGTGCCCTCCTAGAGTGGAGTCCCTGTTTCCCCCAGTCCTGTTGAAGTCCTGCAATCAAATCCCACTAGCCTTCAAAGTCTGATTCTCTGGGAATTCCTCCTCCCATTGCCGGACCCCCAGTTTGGGAAGCCTTACATGGGGCTCAGAACCTTCACTGCAGTGGATGGACTTCTGTGGTATAAGTGTTCTCCAGTTTGTGAGTCACCCACCCAGTGGTTATGGGATTTGATTTTATAGTGATTGTGCCCCCTCCTACCATCTCATTGTGGTTTCTCCTTTGTCTTTCGATGTGAGGTATCTTTTTTGGTGAGTTCCATTGTCTTCCTGTCAATGATTGTTCAGCAGTTAGTTGTGATTCCAGTGCTCTTGCAAGAGGGAATGAGCGCATGTCCTTCTACTCTGCCATCTTGAACCAATCCCGGGCCTATTGATTTTTTTAAATGAGGTATATTTTTGGCGTTGTATCTAAGACATCTTTGCTTAAACCAAGCTTATAAACATTTTCTCTGAGGTTCTCTTCTAGAGTTTTTATAGTTAGGTTTTATATTTAGGTCTATTTTGAGTTAATTTTTGCAAATAATGCAAAAATGTAAGATTATCTTAAGTCTTCATATGCATATTTGAGAAAATGTCTAGTGTGTTTTACCATATTTTGTGCACTACCACAGTGTAGTGCCAGTTATTTACAATGCTGTTATTTTAAAATATTTTCTCAATGAAATGATTTTGCAACTATTCTTTGAGTTAATAATTATTCCCATTTCAAAGATGAGGGAAGTGAGATGCAGAGAGATCTTGCAGCCTAAAAGTGGTAGGTGGAAACAGCAGTGAAGCCACTTTATTTCACTCTAAAAGTTATATGCTGTCCACTGTTGTAAAAAGAAAATTGTTTTCAACGATAAAGTTCCCATGCTGTGAATGACCTGTTCAGATCACAGATTATTTCTTTCCACCTCTTCCTCCCTACTGGAGCCTGGGCTGTGCACCCTAGATCCCTACTGCCCTCAAACCCAGCATGACCCTTGGCTCTAATGCCCAGATGAATGGATAAACTGATGCCCTTTTGAAAAGATTCAACTGGTGAATGGATAAGCAAACTGTAGCATATCAGCCGAATGGAATTTGACTCAGCACACAAGGATGAATTTCAAATGCATTATGCTGATAGGGGCTACACTCAAAAGACTACATTTATATGACATTTTGGAAAAAGGACAGAAAATAAATCAGTGGTTGCCAGGGAATGGGGGTAGGAAAGAGTTTGTCTTCAAAGGGGCCCAGGAGAATTTGGGAACAGTTGAAAAAAATTGTTCCATATTTCGATTATGGTATTGGTTACACAATTGTATGTGTTTGTCAAAAGTGTTCACAACAAAGTGTAGATTTTACTTTAAGTAAAATATTTACTCAGTAAGTGTGACTAAAAAGCATAAAAGCAGATTTTCAATTAATAAAGCTCTTTTATTCTGATAAATCGGAGCAGACCAACTGAGTCAGTCAACCTGATTCTTCTAAAAGAATATATGGAGTCCCTTAGCAGTAAATTCCCTCCTCTGGGCACCCTTGAGCAGCAGCCAGAACTATTCCTGTTCACAGCAGGTGCCTGGTCAGCAGGCATTGAGTTGAATTCAGCCATCACTGAACTGTTGCTTCTTTGGGAGTGGGAATATCCAGCAAATTTCACAGCTTTTAAGGTTTTTGTTTGTTTGTTTATGAATCAAGAGTAAGCATCTGTTTTTAAGAAAAGTACAGTGAGACTTAAAGAAACTTGAAGCAAAGCATATAGGACCTCAGCATGTTGTCTCTATATGCAAAGGTATTTGACAACAGTGATGCTATTTGTTGCCAGAAACCCTGTTGCCTATAAGAACATTTCATTATAATCTGTACCTAACCTTTGTCTACCAGCCTTTTGTAAGTAGTCTAAAGGGCAGTTTGTATGCTGGTATTCCTCATGCAAATGAGGTCATTATCCTTTTAAAGGTATAAAGTCTCCTGTATGTAATGGAGCTTTCTAAGAAACAGGCTTGACCTTTCTTTCCCCTATTCCGGGTGCCTGCAGAGCCTGCACTCATTAGCTAGAATTTGACTCCATGACATTTTTACTTAATTTTCTTTTCCTCTATGTTGGACACATGGGGCAACCATCTATGTTCTTTCTTGACCTGAGATGCTCTCAAATCTCTTTCCAGCTGTGGCATTTTTCATTCAGGCACATCAGGATATAGTGATCCTTCTTCCCCCTCTGCAATTCCCAACTGTTAATTGTTTCATTTTAGAGAAGGGACTAGACACAGTCCTATGGACTTAGCACCATTTAATTAGCATTAACCAGAACAGTGGAAAGAAAAGCAATTTCCTCTGGAGTGGAAACATATTCTTTATGAGGTAGTAGAGGAAATGAGTAATAATAGTTTTTAAAGGCCTTAATTTTTTTATGTGCTGTGATTGATGATAGATTTAAAAGCAGTATTTCCCTCTTTTAGTATTGATGATGATGACGATAATAATATTTACAAATAACAAATAATAATTGGGATTCAAACCCAGATCTTTCTGATTACAAAGCCCATACTGTTAATTATTATGCTAAGAAATCCCTGTGGTAACCACTACCAGTATGCCAAGGACTGTGCTAATCACCTTGTGCCCTCCTCACAGCCTACCTAACAAGGTGACTAAGTCAGTTTGAGAGAGCGGGACACTGAGGTTCAGAGAGGGGAAGTAACACATCTAAGGTCACCCATTTGCTGTGACTGGGATCAGAACCCAGATATGCTCTGACACTAAGTCCGTGCTTCTCACCACTGCCTGCACCACTCTGCCTAGAGAGTGATAAGACACTAGCAAAGACATCTCTGGAAGTGTCAAGGACATTGCTAGTTACTTTTTAAAATGTGCAAATTGTGATCCACGTTATGAGTCTGATGGGCTTTGCTTTTGAACTTGAAATACTATATTTACAGATTATTAGGACTTAAAATGTAGAACCTTAGAACCGCAGGCTAGCAATATGAGTTTTAAAGGCATTGCTTCATTTATTCAACCATGGACATTAATTGATTGCTTAATGTGTGCATATGAACTCAGAGAAGGTTACTACTCTCTATCCTTCAGCAATCTCCTAATGTCAGGTGTGAATGCATAAAGGGGTAAAGGGTGTCAGTATAGCATGATACATTTTATGATACGAGTGTGCCCAGGAGCTTATCAGAACATAGAAGAGGGCGGTTAATGTCAGGTGGGGGTGGGCTTATCACTGAAGGCTTCCCAGAACAGGTGATACTGAGCTGAGTTGTGGGATGGGAAGCAGAAGGGAAGGTTTGTGTGAAGGGCAGGGAGGCATATATCAGTAATGACTGGATCAAAAAGTATGTTGAGGGGAGTGTTAATATGAGGGTCTTTGGCAACTTCTTTCTTTCTTTCTTTCTTTCTTTATTTATTTTTTATTTTATTTTTTATTTTTTTGCTTTATAACAAATTAAATCAGTTATACATATACATATGTTCCCATATCCCCTCCCTTTTGCGTCTCCCTCCCACCCTCCCTATCCCACCCCTCCAGGCGGTCACAAAGCACCGAGCTGATCTCCCTGTGCTATGCGGCTGCTTCCCACTAGCTATCTACCTTACGTTTGGTAGTGTATATATGTCCATGCCGCTCTTTCACTTTGTCACAGCTTACCCTTCCCCCTCCCCATATCCTTAGGTCCATTCTCTAGTAGTTCTGTGTCTTTATTCCTGTCTTACCCCTATGTTCTTCATGACATTTTTTTTCTTAAATTCCACATATATGTGTCAGCATACAGTATTTGTCTTTCTCTTTCTGACTTACTTCACTCTGTATGACAGACTCTAGGTCCATCCACCTCACCACAAACAGCTCAATTTCATTTCTTCCCACGGCTGAGTAATATTCCATTGTATATATGCGCCACATCTTCTCTACCCATCCATCCAATGATGGACACCTAGGCTGCCTCCATCTCTGGGCTATTGTAAATAGGGCTGCTATGAACATTTTGGTACATGTCTCCCTTTGAATTATGGCCTTCTCAGGGTATATGCCCAGTAGTGGGACCACTGGGTCATATGGTAGTTCTATTTGTAGTTTTTCAAGGAACCTCCATACCGTTCTCCATAGTGGCTGCACCAATTCACATTCCCACCAGCAGTGCAAGAGTGTTCCCTCTTTTCCACACCCTCTCCAGCATCCATTGTTTCTAGATTTTTTGATGATGGCCACTCTGACTGGTGTGAGACGATACCTCAGTGTAGTTTCGATTTGCATTTCTCTGATGAGTAAAGATGTTGAGCATCCTTTCATGTGCCCGTCGGCAGTCTGTATATCTTCTGTGGAGAAATGTCTATATAGGTCTTCTGCCCATTTTTGGATTGGGTTGTTTGTTTTTTTGTTATTGAGCTGCCTGAGCTGCTTATAAATTTTGGAGATTAATCCTTTGTCAGTTGCTTCATTTGCAAATATTTTCTCCCATTCTGAGGGTTGTCTTTTGGTCTTGTTTATGGTTTCCTTTGCTGTGCAAAAGCTTTTAAGTTTCATTAGGTCCCATGTGTTTATTTTTGTCTTTATTTCCATTTCTCTAGGAGGTGGGTCAAAAAGGATCTTGCTGTGATTTATGTCATAGAGTGTTCTGCCTATGTTTTCCTCTAAGAGTTTGATAGGGTCTGGCCTTACATTTAGGTCTTTAATCCATTTTGAGCTTATTTTTGTGTATGGTGTTAGGGAGTGATCTAATCTTATACTTTTACATGTCCCTATCCAGTTTTCCCAGCACCACTTATTGAAGAGACTGTCCTTTCTCCACTGTACATTCCTGCCTCCTTTATCAAAGATAAGGTGACCATATGTCCGTGGGTTTATCTCTGGGCTTTCTATCCTGTTCCATTGATCTATCTTTCTGTTTTTGTGCCAGTATCATACTGTCTTGATTACTGTAGCTTTGTAGTATAGTCTGAAGTCAGGGAGCCTGATTCCTCCAGCTCCATTTTTCGTTCTCAAGATTGCTTTGGCTATTCGGGGTCTTTTGTGTTTCCATACAAATTGTGAAATTTTTTGCTCTAGTTCTGTGAAAAATGCCAGTGGTAGTTTGATAGGGATTGCATTGAATCTGTAGATTGCTTTGGGTAGTAGAGTCATTTTCACAATGTTGATTCTTCCAATCCAAGAGCATGGTACATCTCTCCATCTATTTGTATCATCTTTAATTTCTTTCATCAGTGTCTTATAATTTTCTGCATACAGGTCTTTTGTCTCCTTAGGTAGGTTTATTCCTAGATATTTTATTCTTTTTGTTGCAATGGTAAATGGGAGTGTTTCCTTGATTTCACTTTCAGATTTTTCATCATTAGCATATAGGAATGCCAGAGATTTCTGTGCATTAATTTTGTACCCTGCAACTTTACCAAATTCATTGATTAGCTCTAGTAGTTTTCTGGTAGCATCTTTAGGATTCTCTATGTATAGTATCATGTCATCTGCAAACAGTGACAGCTTCACTTCTTCTTTTCCGATTTGGATTCCTTTTATTTCCTTTTCTCCTCTGATTGCTGTGGCTAAAACTTCCAAAACTATGTTGAATAAGAGTGGTGAGAGTGGGCAACCTTGTCTTGTTCCTGATCTTAGTGGAAATGGTTTCAGTTTTTCACCATTGAAGACGATGCTGGCTGTGGGTTTGTCATATATGGCCTTTATTATGTTGAGGAAAGTTCCCTCTATGCCTACTTTCTGCAGGGTTTTTATCATAAATGGGTGTTGAATTCTGTCGAAAGCTTTCTCTGCATCTATTGAGATGATCATATGGTTTTTCTCCTTCAATTTGTTAATATGGTGTATCACGTTGATTGATTTGCGTATATTGAAGAATCCTTGCATTGCTGGAATAAACCCCACTTGATCATGGTGTATGATCCTTTTAATGTGCTGTTGGATTCTGTTTGCTAGTATTTTGTTGAGGATTTTTGCATCTATGTTCATCAGTGATATTGGCCTGTAGTTTTCTTTCTTTGTGACATCCTTGTCTGGTTTTGGTATCAAGGTGATGGTGGCCTCGTAGAATGAGTTTGGGAGTGTTCCCCCCTCTGCTATATTTTGGAAGAGTTTGAGAAGGATAGGTGTTAGCTCTTCTCTAAATGCTTGATAGAATTCACCTGTGAAGCCATCTGGTCCTGGGCTTTTGTTTGTTGGAAGATTTTTAATCACAGTTTCAATTTCAGTGCTTGTGATTGGTCTGTTCATATTTTCTATTTCTTCCTGATTCAGTCTTGGCAGGTTGTGCATTTCTAAGAATTTGTCCATTTCTTCCATGTTGTCCATTTTATTGGCATAGAGTTTCTTGTAGTAATCTCTCATGATCTTTTGTATTTCTGCAGTGTCAGTTGTTACTTCTCCTTTTTCATTTCTAATTCTATTCATTTGAGTCTTCTCCCTTTTTTTCTTGATGAGTCGGGCCAATGGTTTATCAATTTTGTTTATCTTCTCAAAGAACCAGCTTTTAGTTTTATTGATCTTTGCTATCGTTTCCTTCATTTCTTTTTCATTTATTTCTGATCTGATTTTTATGATTTCTTTCCTTCTGCTAACTTTGGGATGTTTTTGTTCTTCTTTCTCTAATTGCTTTAGGTGCAAGGTTAGGTTGTTTATTCGAGATGTTTCCTGTTTCTTAAGGTGGGATTGTATTGCTATAAACTTCCCTCTTAGAACTGCTTTTGCTGCATCCCATAGGTTTTGGGTCATCATGTCTCCATTGTCATTTGTTTCTAGGTATTTTTTAATTTCCTCTTTGATTTCTTCAGTTATCACTTCATTATTAAGTAGTGTATTGTTTAGCCTCCATGTGTTTGTATTTTTTACAGCTCTTTTCCTGTAATTGATATCTAGTCTCATAGCATTGTGGTCAGAAAAGATACTTGATACAATTTCAATTTTCTTAAATTTACCAAGGCTTGATTTGTGACCCAAGATATGATCTATCCTGGAGAATGTTCCATGAGCACTTGAGAAAAATGTGTATTCTGTTGTTTTTGGATGGAATGTCCTATAAATATCAATTAAGTCCATCTTGTTTAATGTATCATTTAAAGCTTGTGTTTCCTTATTTATTTTCATTTTGGATGATCTGTCCATTGGTGAAAGTGGGGTGTTAAAGTCCCCTACTATGATTGTGTTAATGTCGATTTCTCCTTTTATGGCTGTTAGTATTTGCCTTATGTATTGAGGTGCTCCTATGTTGGGTGCATAAATATTTACAATTGTTATATCTTCTTCTTGGATCGATCCCTTGATCATTATGTAGTGTCCTTCTTTGTCTCTTCTAGTAGTCTTTATTTTAAAGTCTATTTTGTCTGATATGAGAATTGCTACTCCAGCTTTCTTTTGGTTTCCATTTGCATGGAATATCTTTTTCCATCCCTTTACTTTCAGTCTGTATGTGTCTCTAGGTCTGAAGTGGGTCTCTTGTAGACAGCATATATATGGGTCTTGTTTTTGTATCCATTCAGCCAATCTGTGTCTTTTGGTGGGAGCATTTAGTCCATTTACATTTAAGGTAATTATCAATATGTATGTTCCTATTCCCATTTTCTTAATTGTTTTGTGTTTGTTATTGTAGGTCTTTTACTTCTGTTGTGTTTCTTGCCTAGAGAAGTTCCTTTAGCATTTGTTGTAAAGCTGGTTTGGTGGTGCTGAACTCTCTCAGCTTTTGCTTGTCTGTAAACGTTTTAATTTCTCCATCAAATCTGAATGAGATCCTTGCTGGGTAGAGTAATCTTGGTTGCAGGTTTTTCTCTTTCATCACTTTAATTATGTTCTGCCACTCCCTTCTGGCTTGTAGAGTTTCTGCTGAGAGATCAGCTGTTATCCTGATGGGGATTCCCTTGTGTGTTATTTGTTGTTTTTGCCTTGCTGCTTTTAATATGATTGCTTTGTGTTTAATTTTTGACAGTTTGATTAATATGTGTCTTGGCGTATTTCTCCTTGGATTTATTCTGTATGGGACTCTCTGTGCCTCCTGGACTTGATTAACTATTTCCTTTCCCATATTAGGGAAGTTTTCAACTATAATCTCTTCAAATATTTTCTCAGTCCCTTTCTTTTTCTCTTCTTCTTCTGGAACCCCTATAATTCGAATGTTGGTGCGTTTAATGTTGTCCCAGAGGTCTCTGAGGCTGTCCTCTGTTCTTTTCATTCTTTTTTCTTTATTTTGCTCTGCATCAGTTATTTCCACTATTTTATCTTCCACCTCACTTATCCGTTCTTCTGCCTCAGTTATTCTGCTATTGATCCCATCTAGAGTATTTTTTATTTCATGTATTGTGTTTTTAATCGATGCTTGATTCATCTTTAGTTCTTCTAGGTCCTTGTTAACTGTTTCTTGCATTTTGTCTATTCTATTTCCAAGATTTTGGATCTTGGAAATAGAATCTTGGATCATCTTTACCATCATTATTCTGAATGCTTTTTCAGGTAGACTGCCTATTACCTCTTCATTTGTTAGGTCTGGTGGGTTTTTATCTTGCTCCTTCTCCTGCTGTGTGTTTTTCTGTCTTCTCATTTTGCTTATGTTACTGTGTTTGGGGTCTCCTTTTTGCAGGCTGCAGGTTCGTAGTTCCCGTTGTTTTTGGTGTCTGTCCCCAGTGGCTAAGGTTGGTTTAGTGGGTTGTGTAGGCTTCCTGGTGGAGGGTACTAGTGCCTGTGTTCTGGTGGATGAGGCTGGATCTTGTCTTTCTGGTGGGCAGGTCCACGTCTGGTGGTGTGTTTTGGGGTGTCTGCGGACTTTTTATGATTTTAGGCCACCTCTCTGCTAATGGGTGGCGTTGTGTTCCTGTCTTGCTAGTTGTTTGGCATAGGGTGTCCAGCACTGTAGCTTGCTGGTCGTTGAGTGAAGCTAGGTGCTGGTGTTGAGATGGAGATCTCTGGAAGATTTTCGCCGTTTGATATTATGTGGAGCTGGGAGGTCTCTTGTGGACCAGTGTCCTAAAGTTGGCTCTCCCACCTCAGAGGCACAGCACTGACTCCTGGCTCCTCAATTTGGGATGATTTGTTGTCTATTCATGTATTCCACAGATGCAGGGTACATCAAGTTGATTGTGGAGCTTTAATCCGCTGCTTCTGAGGCTGCTGGGAGAGGTTTCCCTTTCTCTTCTTTGTTCTCACAGCTCCTGGGTCTCAGCTTTGGATTTGGCCCCGCCTCTGCGTGTAGGTCCCCGGAGGGCGTCTGTTCTTCGCTCAGACAGGACAGGGTTAAAGGAGCAGCCTCTTCGGGGACTCTGGCTCACTCAGGCCGGGCAGGAGGGAGGGGCACAGAGTGCGGGGCGAGTCTGCAGCGGCAGAGGTCGGTGTGACGTTGCACCAGCCCGAGGCGCGCCGTGCGTTCTCCCAGGCAAGCCGCCCCTGGATCCCGGGACCCCGGCAGTGGCGGGCTGCACAGGCTCCCGGAAGGGCGGTGTGGACAGTGACCTGCACTCGCACACAGGCTTCTTGGCGGCGGCAGCAGCAGCCCCAGCGTCCCACGCCCGTCACTGGGCTCCGCGCTTTCAGTCGTGACTCGCGCCCGTCTGTGGAGCCCCTTTAAGCAGCGCTCTTAATCCCCTCTCCTCGTGCACCAGGAAACCAAGAGGGAAGAAAAAGTCTCTTGCCTCTTCGGCAGCTCCAGAGTTTTCCAGGACTCCCTGCCAGCTAGCTGTGGCACATTAGCCCCCTTCAGGCTGAGTTCTCGCCGCCAGCCCCAGTCCTCTCCCTGCGCTCTGACCGAAGCCCGAGCCTCAGCTTCCAGCGCCGCCCGCCCTCTTTGGCAACTTCTTAATATGGAGGTGGACGGATATAATAACTCGTCTTACAGCTCTCTTCCTTTAGTTACATAGAGTTCCATTTTGTATCTGTTTCATCCTAGTAGCCTTCCTGGCAGAAGACATTGCTACTACTGTAACAGTTACTCTGCAGCAGCTACAGAGCTCAGTTGCCTGAGAGGGAAACAAAGGATTGATTGCTCAGGTGTTAACTGTAACTCTCCAGGTTCATGAACAGATCCTCAACTTCTTGTGCAGAATTTTTAGCCCTGCCATCATAACTCCTACTGTCCTGTTGCTTGCCTCTGGTTAAAAAGAAAAATAAAAGAAGGCAAATAAGGATCTGTTTCCTTCTGAGAACGAAGGAATGAATACTTGTGAACTTCCCTGATTTTCATACCAGAACATAGGCCTTGTCACTTGCATGCCTGACATCTAACAAGCGTAGGGATCTCTCCTTGAATGTTTGTGATT
Organism: Mesoplodon mirus; assembly: GCF_964341445.2. Classification (NCBI taxonomy): domain Eukaryota; kingdom Metazoa; phylum Chordata; class Mammalia; order Artiodactyla; family Ziphiidae; genus Mesoplodon; species Mesoplodon mirus. The sequence continues at coordinate 120,041,550 of NC_138979.1, read as the reverse complement.
ATATTATAAATGCCTGAAAGTATTGAACCTAATTCTGTGACGTAGCACATACAATTATTATAAATAAACCTATGCTAAATAAAAGAGAATATTACATGACTCTTAGGGCACATCAGTCAGTAGTGCCTGCTACATGATCATGCTGATAAATCTTTCCCATTTGATTTTCCATCACTTTGAAGATTTATGAATTTCTTTTACTTTCTAAAGTCTTGTTTTCCTCCAGAGATTTGATAAGCACTCACTTCTGTTTCCTTCTAGTTTTTCCATGGTTTGTTATTTTAGCTTTTTACTCATCAGGTATTTTGTATATATATAGATTTATATATTTGTATAACGTAGGAGAAAAGTTTCTAAATTGTGTTCCCCCCCAAGTAGCTAAATGTTACTAATTGTTAATCATTTGTTAAATTATGTTTCCCTGCTGCATGGATTTATGATATCTCTTCTATCATATTTAAAATTCATACATAGAGTAGATTTCTACGTTATCAGCTCTCTCCTATTGATCTCTTTTGTCTTGCACATCCACCACTTACTTTTTTTTGTATAAATTTATTTTTATTTATTTTTGGCTGCATTGGGTCTTCGTTGCTGCACGCAGGCTTTCTCTAGTTGCAGCCAGCAGGGGCTGCTCTTAGTTGTGGTGTGCGGGCTTCTCATTGCCGTGGCTTCTCTTGTTGCAGAGCACAGGCTCTAGGTGTGCGGGCTTCAGTAGTTGTGGTGTGCAGGTTCAGTAGTTGTGGCTCGCGGGCTCTGGAGCACAGGCTCAGTAGTTGTGGCGCACAGGCTTAGTTGCTCTGTGGCATGTGGGATCTTCCCGGACCTGGGCTCGAACCCATGTCCCCTGCATTGGCAGGTGGATTCTTAACCACTGCACCACCAGGAAAGTCCCACCACTTACTTTTTTTTTTTTTTTTTTTTTGCTGTGTTGGGTCTTCGTTTCTGTGCAAGGGCTTTCTCTAGTTGTGGCAAGTGGGGCCCACTCTTCATCGTGGTGCGCGGGCCTCTCACTATCGCAGCCTCTCTTATTGCGAAGCACAGGCTCCAGATGCTCAGGCTCAGTAGTTGTGGCTCACGGACCTAGTTGCTCCGCGGCATGTGGGATCCTTCCAGACCGGGGCTCGAACCCGTGTCCCCTGCATTAGCAGGCAGATTCTCAACCACTGCGCCACCAGGGAAGCCCCCCACCACTTACTTTTAAATATCATAGTTTTATAGAATATTTTGATATCAACTAGGGCTAAATTTCTTCATTAACTCTCCTTTTAAACTCTTCCATTCTTATCAGAGTATTTTCTATTTTTTCTTACAGAAGGCCTTTGGCATAATTCCACAAGCCCAACAAGAGTCTGTTAGAATATTGTGGTAGATGTTTTCATAAGATTAAAAATGAATTTATATAACTCACCTGGGCCTATTGAGAACAGATCAGCTTAGATAATCTTTGTTCATCTATCCTAAACTTCGTTTCCTTCTTGAGTATATTTGAGATTTCTTCTTCCCTTTATTTATTTATTTATTTATTTATTTTTAGTTTGAATATAGATACTCCTCTTCTAGAAAAGGTAGAAGCAAAACTACTGTTGAATAGTTTAGCTTTTTCTACTTTGTCTGTTAGCATTAAACACTTTTTTCCATGGTGCAGGCCTATCTCTTCCTCATTCTTGCCACATATGACACACAGCTAAACGGCCTTTTGTTCTTTCCAGCTTTTTAAAAGCTTCAGCTTTCTCCTCCTGTTAGTCTTCTTAAGGTGGTTCTCACTGGCCAGGCCACTCTTTGCTGTTTCCCTGACTCTGCTGCTCCTTCTGTAGCTGCATTCTCTTTCTGAGTATGAGCCTAACAGAGTTCCCTGGGCAGTTATATCAGTTTCTCTAGGCACTACCCCCTCTTCTCCCTAATTAGGGTAACTTGTCATTGTGCTGTCACTCTGGCTTGTGAGACCTTTTTATTCCTCTTGGAGCCATACTTTTTTTTTTTTTTAACATCTTTATTGGAGTATAATTGCTTTACAATGGTGTGTTAGTTTCTGCTTTATAACAAAGTGAATCAGCTATACATATACATATATCCCCATATCTTCTCCCTCTTGCGTCTCCCTCCCACCCTCCCTATCCCACCCCTCTAGGTGGTCACAAAGCAGGGAGCTGATCTCCCTGTGCTATGTGGCTGCTTCCCACTAGCTATCTGTTTTACGTTTGGTAGTGTATATATGTCCATGCCACTCTCTCACTTCGTCCCAACCTACCCTTCCAACTCCCCGTGTCCTCAAGTCCATTCTCTAGTATGTCTGTGTCTTTATTCCTGTCCTGCCCCTAGGTTCTTCAGAGCTTTTTTTTTTTTTTTAGATTCCATATGTATGCATTACTATACGGTATTTGTTTTTCTCTTTCTGACTTACTTCACTCTGTATGACAGACCCTAGGTCCATCCACCTCACTACAAATAACTTCGTTTCTCTTTATGGCTGAGTAATATTCCATTGTATATATGTGCCACATCTTCTTTTTAACAGTCTGGCCATATACTTATAAAATATTTTCCCAGAACTTTCTGAGCTGCCTGATCAGCATATCTAAATACATGTTATGTTTCTTCTCTTGGCTGCTGTAATCTTTGGGATGATGTATTCACATCCTCCCAAGTTCCCATCGTTGCTCCTCACTAATGTTTTCCTGGTCATATGTGAGTGAAAAATTGAAGTTTCTGTCTTTTTTTCTCCAGTTATCTAAAAGATGCTTTTGTAAGTGTCTCAACAAGAATTTGTTTAATACTCTCGTTTCTGAATAGCTAAGGGACTTTCCCGACTCTAGACATCTCCAGGTATAACAAAAATGTGAACCGTGTGATTAATTTGAACAGTGCTTGCATGAAGGGAGTATCTGGTACAACAGTGGCTTGGAGAGACTGGGATCAATGGAGAAGCAGAAAGAAATGACCAACCTCAGGGTGTAGGTATTAGGTAGTGGAATGGGGGAAGGGAGATACACATCTGCAGGCGTAATTTTGCAGGCTCAGATATCTGGGCCACGATAGCGTGCAAATGATCTATTGTAATTTCTCGGTTACCTGTGTCATGGACAATTTGTTGGAGTCACTCTTGCTAACTTTCCTGACAGTGCACCAACGATCAAGAGCCCACAAAATTATAATTATAAAGAAATTTGTAGGTAGTCTTACACATTTTCTATAATTAAATAAAATCAGCCTATACAAAATATTTCCTTTCCTTTATCCTATTCTTTGCTTTTCAAAACACTCTTCATCCTTCAAGATTCTGTTCAGTGATTCCTCCTTGATGAAGCTTTCCCTGATAGACCCAGGCAGTCTTAGTTGCCCTTTCTTTTGTGTTTCCATCTCTGCATCTTGTATTATGATTATTTATGGGTCTCTCATCCTCATTTTGACTTTGAACCCTCAACAACAGATACTATTCCTTGTTATTTTTCTATTTCTAATATATACTATATTACAATACATATATATTACTATATAGTAGGTTCTGGATATATTAGTAAAACATAATATTAATCAACTATATGCTTGAAGGTATTAGGCCTGCTTGACTTACATGAGCTCATTTAAGAAAGACTCAAAAAAGTCTTAATTTAAATGCTTGCTTTTAGAACTATCACCTCCAAATAGAAATTACAGAGTAGTGTTTGGGACTCAATATAAAAAAAATATTTCTAATAATTTGAGATACTTACAAATACAGTAAACTGATTTGTGAATAGTTATCATTCCACTAATGAAAGCTCTCACGGAGCAGAGAATTATTTATGTGTATCTATTATGTGTGTGTATGGATGAATGATAGGATGTTAAAGTGGATATGGTTTCTTATCCACAGAATACCTTAAAACTGATGAGTATGTGTATTTATGTGGGGAGAGTGATATTCAGAAGCTATTTTCAATATTCCAGAGGTTAAGAAAAAAACAAATTTATCTACAACAAATCTTAACAATTTTTGAAAGCTTCATAATGTTTTGCTTTGGGCCAGACTTATCAATTGAATGACACTGGTTATCATGTAGACACAAAACTCTAATTGGCTGTTAGTTATTGTTACCTTTGATTTTTATAAAAATTTTAAAACCAGTTATTGTTACTAACTCCAATTTGTTTGGAGGGAGAAGGATTTCAAAAAATGGAGGGGCTTCCCTGGTGGCGCAGTGGTTGAGAGTCCGCCTGCCGATGCAGGGGACACGGGTTCGTGCCCCGGTCCGGGAAGATCCCACATGCCGTGGAGTGGCTGGGCCCGTGAGCCATGGCCGCTGAGCCTGCGCGCCCGGAGCCTGTGCTCCGCAACGGGAGAGGCCATGGCAGTGAGAGGCCCACGTACAGCAAAAAAAAAAAAAAAAAAAAAAAAAAAGGAGTATGTGCAGAAAGCATGTTAAAAGAATGTTTGATCATGAACTGAATTAATTTCATTTTATACATTATTTCATGGACTTTTTTTCCTCAGTATTTTTTGCATCTCTGAGATAAGGATGCACCTTACAATAGTGGTGTGTTGTATTTAATTGCAGTGTTTTTTAAATCTTTGCTAGTAATTCATAAAATAAAGATGCAGCTTTATAATCCACAGAATTTTGATGGTCAGAGAATATGATGATTAGATTCAGAGTGGCTGAGAGAATTTGTATGGTTCAACTGTCAGGCTGTCTGAATCAAGATCTTGTGTTACCTAGGGCAGCTCCTTAATTTTTCTGAGACACTCTTCTCATCTATAAAGTGGGGATAATAGTATCTACTTCATAGAGTCCTTGTGAAAAATTGAATGAGATGATACTTGAAATGTGTTAAGATTTTCTTCTTCTTATACCTGTTCCAACTTGGCAATGCCAGAAAGAGTTAACACTTCTCTGAAATTGCCAAAATTACCAGTAAAAAAGAATTACTGAAAATCTTGGAAGATAGGACATTAGTTGATTTTATTATGCAAATATTTTTGAGCTCCAGAGATTATTTATTTTGCTTTGGAAGCCTGATTTCTTCTGTACTGCTAACCAAACAGTTTATTCCATTTTGTGCAACAATTTATCATGAACCTTAAAAGAAGTACTGATTATCTTAGAGTTTTTGGCTCAATTACCTGTTTTAAATGCTCAGTGAGTAAGGAAAGCATGTTATTTTCTCCTCTCCTGCACCGTGGAGTATAACAATAGACTGTGAACAAAGCAAATCAAAGATACACAGGTACCAGTATAAGGGGCCCATTGTGTTTAGTTTGTAGCCCTGTCATATGGTTTTAATTTAGGTCACCTGATTGATTATGACATACTGACAGATAGCACCGTTTTTCTCTCTTGGAATCTCTAGACACTTTAGTATTTCTATTCTTATCTGTCCATTTTGCTTCCAAACCTTAAGTGAAATGGAATTACAGCATTCACTTTGTTTTCCTGTGCTAAGTGATTATCTCTGAAGTGCAATTTTGTGATTAGGCAAGATGGCATGCATACACTCAGCTAATGCTGATTTCCCCCAGGGTGCAGAAACAGGTAAATTCGTAATGAATGGATGTTGTGCTTTGATTTCAAATGCATGTGAAACCTCACCACACTTGGTAGTTTTATTTTAAAAAATGTATTTAATTATTCTAAAATTAACAGGAGAATATTAAAATTGAACTTTAGAAAATGGCATTTAAACATAAGTCAAGGGTGCTAACTGCTTATGAATGTTAATCCCCTTCAAAAAGTGAAAAAACAAACGTACCTGACATAAACTCGATTTGGGGGGCGTGGTCATTGAAAATCTTCTTTTTAATTATCTATATTCTTTCTGATTAATTCAAAAAATATCTGAACACATCTAGGTATTACTATTGTCATATTCTAACATTCCTTATTTTGAAAACTACCTTAATTATTCAACTAATTGCTATCATGGTATTGTCACCATTGTTTGGGTGACATTTGGCAGGGGTGGGAGATGGGGGCAGAGGCAGGGGAGAAGTTAGGAGTTAATGGTTGGCACCAAGTATTTTCTTTAACTATTTTCTTTGATGTTTTAAAAACAAATTTGTCCATGACTGTGAGAGACCAATTTTAAAGAAGATTTAGCATTTACAAAATTAGACACACTTTGACCAAATTATAAAAGTAGTTGATTAGAACCCAAACCATACTTTTTTACTGATTTACTTAGAATAAACGTTGACTGTAATATTGTGAAACTTGAAGTGAGAAACATAATAATACAATTTCCCAATCTTATTTCAATTGAAATCCTTTTTGTAAGGAACATTGACACTAATCAGAACTCCTTGTAGGCAATGCTAGAGCAACTTACTTGGCTGCACTTCTTTGATTAGCTCCGTCTTCCCACACTTTAATCTCTTAGTGTAGTGTCCGGTATACAGTAATAGCTAAATAAATCTTAACCTTATTATTATTCTCATTATCTTTCCATTGAGTAAAACTAGTACCTTTAATAAGTTGATGGATGATTTCCAATAGTAAAGCATGTTAATTTGGAATAAAGTACTTTTATTCAAGGTTCAAGGGAAAACTGACCCATTAAAAATTTTAATCTCTTTTTATGGTCCAGATATAGCTATCAATAATATCCTTTCTGGTTGAAGTGATTCACCTTCCTGCATGTTCTGTTGTCACTTGCCCTGAGGGATGTGATACCCTCAAAGTTGTCCTCATAATTTTGGACACCTATCTAGCAGAGATTAATCGCCTACAGTTTCAGTGTTCACTCTGTCACACCTTGCATACTTACCAAGGTAAGCACTTCATAAGTATACTCCACAGGTGAATCGTTAGCCCATACCTGCTATCCAAGACACCATCAGGAAAACTGCAGATGTTTATTTCCCTCACCATGGGGCTGTTGGATATAACTCTTTGGGTAGAGTTAGGAAAGGTAAGATGTAACACTGGTATGATGAAAAGGACAGTGGATTGGGGACAAAACACTCGTGAGTTGTAGTCTTATTTCTGTTTAGTAACTTAGGCCAAATTTTGTAGCTTCTCTGAACCTTAGAAGTTATTTTCTAGTTATTGTGGAGTTTTTTGTTTGTTTTTACCTGCCTTTCTGCTGGTCTGGTAGGCTCTGTAAAGATGTCTTACTTATCTTTACATCTTTGTCCCTGGAATAGTGCCATTGACAACATTGAAAAGGTGTTTAACAAATGTGTGTTGAAAAAGTAAGGCAAGAAGACAAACAGGAGGAAGAGAAGGGAAGGCAGAATAGAAGGATGTATTTAAGGCCTAAATTTTTCCTCAAATTCTCTTTGCATAAAACCTTATGAAATCAAGTGCATATGGTTCTATTCTAAGTTAATGGAAGTTTACACTTTAAGGGTTAGGAGAAGTCACCATTGGTCAGACCTTCTCTTTTTATGTATGGGAAACTGAGGCTTGTGATGATTAAGTGAGTTGTCAGTAAGGTAATGGCAAAGACTCATCCAGCTCTTCTCACTCGTAGGTCAGCACTCCCTGGACTATTATGGGCAGCCTTAATATCGGGCTATATGTGTAAATAGATCCAGAAAGATATAACCCTACACACTAGAATTTTGGGAAAAGAGGTGGTCTTTCACTTTCATTTCTCCATACCTTTCTATTTCTTGATTTAAACAACACCAAAAAACTGTGAACTATTTTTATAACATAATAAAAATATCATGTGGAAAAGTATAATTTTTAAAACATAATGCATTTCAGTACTCTGTACGAATACCATATGGGATAAATAACAATAAGCAATAACAAAACGTACGCTATAGCATGAATATGATTTGCTAAAGTATATTTATCAGAGTGGGCTGAAATTCACCAGTGTGTGTATTAAATCCCTCTGTTTGGCATATTGATGAAGAGGCTGCTTGTTATTTTTAGGTCAGGATTTAAATGCTTGGTTATATTGCCTAAGTGTTCAAACAACTGTATCTCCCCAAAAGAGGCTGCCCAGATTTCTTCCAGTTGGGCCCCACCCTTCTAATGTACTTCTTCAAGGTCATATTCAAGTATACTGTCTTCTGATCTGTCTAAATTCCATTCATCAAGTGTTTCCTTTCCATTAATATTTCTGAATACCTCTCTGGCTCATTTACGTAAGAGAAAAAGCAAAGTGTTTTAAAGCAACATCCCATATTTATAGATTGAAATGAGTTATTCTTTCATTCATTCTTTGTTCTAGCGTTTTGGCTATTTTTGAAGTGGCCTGAGACCTTGATAAGCAGGAAGACAAGAAAGAGGTTCCTTTGCCACCACTTGTAAAGCTGTGGTTGAGAAGAATGGAGTGGAATGGCTAAACGTCAAGCAGTGTTGCATCTTATCTTTCCTGACTTTGCCCAGTTATACCCATACTTGCATGTTAAGTATCTTGCATACTAATTATCTACAGATGAGCATATTTATTCAACTTATTTTTCAATGTTTTTATTTTCACAGCTTCCGCCACCTTTGAAGACTTTCAGATTCGTCCCCACACTCTCTTTGTTCATTCGTACAGAGCTCCAGCTTTCTGTGATCACTGTGGAGAAATGCTATGGGGGCTGGTGCGTCAAGGCCTTAAATGTGAAGGTAAGGTATTCCTTCCCCAGCCAAGTGGAATGCATGCTGGAGTTAGCTACTTATGTCGTGCCCTCTTCTGCAATGCCTTCTTTCCTTCAGATACCTTCCAGGGATCTGTGTACTGCATGGATTCTGTTCGGTTCATTTCCTATCTTCAACATGTTAGCCCTGATCTGGGAAGCCAGATTCTCCTATCTTTTCCCCTATATCATGTGAATATGTTTCTCTCCCGTAAGGTGTTGGTTATTTTGCTAACAGGCTAAACATATAATTTACATCTTAAGCCAGAACTTGGAATAGTAGGCATTCAATAAATGTTTGCTGAAAGGAGCTGAGATTCAGGAGGTTAATCAGACCATCCAAGGTCGCTCAGCTGTTGCATGGCAGCATGTACCCAGTTTCTACACCAAGATCATAGTTTTATCATCCTCCATGGACAGAAATCCTTGAAGTGCATAATTCAGGTTTATAGGATACCATGATATAATCTTAAAAACGGACCAAATCATACCTTGCTCTTTTTTGATGAAGGGTGGGGTGGGGAGGGATAGAGCTGTTTGAACTTTGACCAAAAACCCCAAGCTTTTATGATGAAATCCATAAATAAAATAACCATAATTTCTGAATTTCTATCTGTAAGAAGGGAAGTTAAGAGACAGTGATCTGGAAGAAAGTCTACCTAAAGTGTAGTTTTATGAAAATTTGTCTGGCCTGCTATGTGACACATGGGGAAATTCTGAACAGTAAGACTACGTGAGAGAACTATGAACAGTAGAAATATTGAGAGGAAAATGGTGCTTTCCTAATTATCTACCATGTAGAAACTAGCATGTGAAGTATTTTACATATTTTCTTAACAATTCTGCAAGGTAGTTATTATCCTCATTTTACAGACAGGAAAACTGAGGTGAAGTAATTTGTCCAAGGCCATGTAGACAAACAAGTTGTGGAGCCATGATTCAAATCAGTGTAAGTCAAAAGTTGTGAAGCGTTATGATTAATTTTCCCTTGCAATAGAACTTGAGGCAGCTAAAAATAGGTCATCTCACTGGAGTTTTATTGCTAGATCCCTCAAAGCCCAAGTCCCTTATGTTAGAAAACATTTTTTAAAATGATAACCAGGGTAGTTGCTGGGCTCATCCAATAAAATCAGATGTCAAAACCCAGCTTATTGACAAATTGGGAAAATAAGTCAGGAGAAGCTCAAAAGAAAATTTAAATTTTCGAATAGCCTCAAGAAACATGGAGGCAGTACTGTTTCTAAAAATTCATAATTTACAACTTATACTAAAGTAGCTTTTAATTTATAGTTGAACAAAAGTCATTTTTACTTTCTCCTTCCAGGATGTGGGCTGAATTACCACAAGAGATGTGCATTTAAAATCCCCAACAATTGCAGTGGCGTGAGGCGGAGAAGGCTCTCAAATGTTTCCCTTACTGGGCTCAGCACTGTCCGCACAGCATCTGCCGAGCTTTCCACCAGTGCCCCCGATGAGCCCCTTCTGGTATGGCCTCCTGTTTATCCATTTGCCCGTTTACATGAGAAATCTGTAGGACGATGTGGTAACAGTGGTAATCAATCCAAGACAGTGCCCTGGGAGAGAGGACACAGCCAGGGTGTTAATGACTGTGTTTCTTCAGGGCCTGTGCTGTAGATTGGTCAGTGCTTCAACAAATATCCAACAGCTTCGAGTTTGCTTTTATCTGTGAGCTTAGAGCAATTTTAAAATCTGTGAGGTTTCATCATGGTCATGGAGCCAGAGCAGCACAAACTAATGCGTAAATGTGACAAAACATAGTTTGTCAAAATTTGGAAACCAGAGATAAAAGATTTTCTTCTCTGATGATTATTAGAGTACTTCGTGGCATAGTTAACTGTTTATTCTGGGAGAAAAGCTGAACTTCGCTCATATGAAAAGATGAAAGTCTTTAATTGTTTGGCATTAAAGGCATAACGTGCTGATGTCAAAGTGACACTGGTTGACAAATGCCATGGGAAAAATAGCATTTAATACTTTAAATATTTCCATTGGCTCTAAAATATATATCTGTGGATATGGCTTAAATATTTTTCTTTAAGAAAGTTAAATTTTGATTTTCCAAACATTGAAAGCAAAGTAAAAATTGTTGCAATTATATACACTATTTAAAATAAGAACATTATTCTGAAATAAGCTAATTGTGTGAGCTTAAGTTTCCTATTTTTACTCCCTCTGCTAGTGGATATTACAAAAACTCTTTATAATCTAATAATTACAAAAATAAATTAAAGAGAAAAATAAAAATTATGAAACATTTAGGTTAGATAAATCCCTGGAGTGGAGAGGGGCAATGCATTTTGAAGCCATCTCTAAAAAGCTGTATTACTTACTCTATTGTTCGGAAAATATTTTATTGTGATCTTTAAATCACTTAAATTTTGTTACAACATAAGCCAGATGTATAACTCAAATGAATGCTTATTTTGGTAAATAGGAAAAGTCCGTACTCTGTGTTTCTGTGACTTTTTGGGGGGAGTCTGTTGTGTTTTCATGAAGCAAACCTGTTAGGGGAAGTCAGGCACTAAATCCCACCAGTAACTAGAAGTATTAATATATTATATTTTGGTGACTATTCAGAATGCATGTGTGGTTATATATTATTTTATAAAGTTGTATTAGTTAGAATTAATGATACTCTTACAGAAAGGTGCTTAAGTCAAAATCTACTTACTTTTTCAAATAACTCTCACATTATCTTTCCAACTCTGAGATTTCTTGATTTTGTTTGAAGTTTTGTAGGTAGTGATTTTATAAGTCAGCAGTTACTCTTGCTTTTAAGTACCGTCTCTGAGAGTCATACTGTTTACAGAATAGGCATTTTTAAACAAGTTTAAGAAACAAAATTATAAATTAATGTATATTGTTTTCAGTTTCACCAGGAACAGGTTTTTAAAAGTTAGTTAACGTCTCATAAGTAATCTAAAGCTGTAAACTAAAAGTTATTCATCATTAGAATAGATTAGAATCTAAGTAATTAATGCTAAAGATTCTTCCTTTAAAACTATCTCAGTTTTTCAAAAAGAATTAATAGGAATATATTTAATTAAGTTTGCCTGGAGAATTCAGACCAGACTTCCAAGATGAGGTGTTACTTAAGCTGATCTTTACTGTGCTTTTTCATTTATCGGCGGTTTGATTTTCTATATTAGGCTAAGTGTTTGATCTCTTTAAAGTCATACAAGGTAATTTAAAAATGATGGCTTTTGTGCAAAGACTTCATAAGTCAATAGAAAGAGTTGCATGTATATAATCTGTTTTAATGTGTTTCTTAATATATGCTTGATGTATTTAAAATTAATTTTGTGTGAAATTTGAATACTAAAATTAAGAAAAAACACTATCTCAGTTTTTAATAATATATACATATATGCACATATGTATGTATACATACATGTGTGTGTATATATATATATATACTTCCAAACATCACATATGTATCATTTAGATTTTATAAGTATAAATGAAATTATTATATGCATGCATATTTATAAATGTGAATGTATAATTTATATATAAATTTAATTTAGGTTACTAAAGTCTTTAAGCAGGTTTTTGTGTTTTTCAACCAAATTATTTAATTGCTTTAATTGCTTTATTTAATCAAATTACATAATTATTTAATGATTCAAATTACTTGATTACAAGCTATATTGTACATCAGATGTTGAAATTCGTTAGCACTTTATTGCTGAACGGAATTTTTTTGTAGCAGAATGCTTAAAAATGTTTTTAAAATACATTTTAAAAATCACATTTTAACTATATCTGCCAAGAATGCTTACAAAAGTTTGATCAAATCAGATATTTATGAGGCAAGAAAATATTGGGGCCACAGGATACTTTGAAAAATGTTATTATGAACTTTCATAACCTTATATAAAATGCCCTGTGGGTAACCTTTAAATGAAAAATGCCTTTGGTAATAGTGTTGGTGATACATTGGCTCTCAAATGCATGTTTTACATTCATCATAGCACTTTTTGCCCCTGTGGGGTGCCTGTATGTCTCTCTTTGCATGCTCGGAGTGCAGCTAATATGTCTCTTTTCATCCCTGTGCAAAACATAAAAGGCCAGTAACTATAGTTTAAAGGTTATAGTGAATGCCTAGTCAAAGGTAACATTATGGTAATGATAGTAAAACCTTTTAGTCCATATACAATAAACAATATTTTCCATTTCTGAAAAGGATGATGGCCTATATAAAGATGGCATTGCTAAGTAATGCCATTAGACCACCCATGTTGCAAGTCTGCCATAAGTAAAGATTTTCTCCCAAATGTAAGAAAATGATTTTCCTATTCAACACTTGATTGCTTATTTTGACTGGAAAATCACCATTTCACATATGAATTAAAATACTGGTAATTCTATTAATTTACCCATTTCTGGCAAATAAATTGAGTCTTGGATTTCTATAATGCTGCTAACATAGAAAAAAAAGTATAACAACATAGATCTTATGACAAGCTTTGTCTGTCATCAACTTCGGCACTAAACTGAATCCATTATTCCAACCGTGATGCAGTCCTTTTTTGAGAAAATCCAAAATGTAGGCAATTTATGGCATCAGAGCTCTGCAAGGGTGTATATCTTTTTGTACATCATCACCTGTGTTAGAAGGAAACAAGAAAAACTCAGTAGGTACTTAAGGAGGACACACTAATATGTTGTTTCATTATGTATAAGTATACTTATTAAGATTATATCAGTTTTATAAACTTTTAGACAATTGCATAGGAGAAGTCAAGATTAAATGATCCTATGATATCTCTATTTATCATCTAGATCTTTTTAAATATCATCTCATCTTTTAAAAAATTTACAGATGTTCTTGTGGTGTTTGGGAAAAGTTAAAGCCATTTGAAATCATGTTATACAAGGTTTAGTCTTAGGCAAAAAAGTTAATAATCTGTTCCAGAACTTCTGCTCCTAGCTATGAAGAAGCTTGTGTCAGACCACTCTCCTGTAAGGGACAATTATAAAAGCTGAATAGAGTATAACAGAACATAACAAAACAATATTTAAAGGTACCTAAGAGCAACCAAGGCAATCAGGATTTGAGGGACAAATGTCTCAGAAATAAGGAAATCACAGAGAGGTCAATGCACAGGACAGCCCCCAAACAAAGAAGTAGCTGGCTCAAAATGTCAGTAGTGCTGAGTTTGAGAACCCCTGATGTAGAACAAAGCTGGAGAATTTCCAAACATATCATAAAGCCGTAGTTAAGACAATGTGGTATTACACCAGAACAGAAAATAAACCAATGAAACAGAATAGAAGTCCAGAAACTATGTGCGTATACAGGCCAACTAAGTTATGACAACAGTACCACTGCTGTGAGAAAAGGATGGGTTTTTTCAACAAATATTTCTGGAACCAATGGGATATCTATATGGAAAATATGAATCTTGACCTTACCTTATACCATATACAAAATAAATCCTAGGTAGATTAGGAGCTTCTAGGAGATAGCATACAAGAGTATCTACAGTAACTTGGGTCATGAAAACCTTTTTCAAATAGGACTCAAATCACTGATGACAAAAGAAAAAAATTGGTAAATTGGGCATCATTAAAATTAACAAATTATTTTCAGCAAAATATACCATTAAAAGGGTGGAAAAGCAAGTCACAGAATGGGAAAAGATATTTTCAATGTATGTAATATGTATATATATCTTGTAAAAGAGTCATAGCCAAATGTATAAAGAACATCTATAAAAGTTGAAAAGACAGACAACCTTATTTAAGATATAGGCAAAGTACTTGAATGGCACTTTACAAAAGAAGACAGCCAATAAACATGAAAATGTATTTTACATCGTTATTTATCAGAGTATAAATTTAAATCTACAGTGAGATATCTCTACACCAGAATGTCTAATGTTGGGGGGAAAAAACTGACAGTAACAAGTATTGGTGAAGATACTGAGCAACTAGAACTCACATACACTACTACTAGGAATATAAATTGGTTCAGCAACTTTGGAAATCTGGTTGGCAGTTGTCTTCTAAAGCTGAACATATGCATATCATGTGACTCATCAGTTTTACTCCTAGGTATATATTCACCAGAAATGTGTATAGATATGCATGGAAAGATATGTAACAGAATTTTTAAAATTTTTTAATTTTTAAAAATACGTACCAGAATTTCTAAAAGTTTTTTAGACTTCACTTTTTTAAAGCAGTTTTGGGTTGACAGAAAAATTGAAAGGCAGGCACAGAGATTTCCCATATACCCCTTGCCACCCACACATGCATAGCCTCCCCCATTATCCTCATCACTCACCAGAATGGTACTTTTGCTAATACTGGTGAACATACGTTGACATACACATCATAATCACCCAGTCACATCATAACGAACCAAAGTCCATGGTTTGCTTTAGGGTTCGTTCATGGTGTTGTACATTCTGTGGATTTGGACAAATGCATAATGACATGTATTCATCATTATGGTATCATGCAGAGTATTTTCACTGCTCTAAAAGTCCTCTTAGTTTCATCTATTCTTCCCTCCTCCCCTCCAGCCAACCCCTACCAACTACTGATTTTTTTTACTGTCTCTATAGTTTTGCCTTTTTCAGAATGTCATATAGTTGGAAACATACAGTATGTACCCTTTCCAGTTTGGCTTCTTTTACTTAATAGTACATACTTAAGTTTCCTCCATGTCTTTTCATGGCTTGATGGCTCATTTCATTTTAGAGTAGAATAACATTCCATTGTCAAGATGTCCACAGTTCATTTATCCATTCACCTAACAAAGGACATCTTGGTTGCTTCCACGTTTTGCCAGTTATGAGTAAGGCTGCTATAAGCATCCATGTATAGGTTTTGGTGTAAACCTAAGTTTTCAGCTCTTTTGAGTAAGTATCAAGGAGTGCAATTGCTGGATCATATGATAAGATTATGTTTTGTCAGAACTGCCAAACTGTCTTCCAAAGTGGCTGCACAATTTTGCATTCCCACAGCAATGAATGAGAGTTCCTGTCGTTGCACAACCTTGTCAGCATTTGGTGTTGTCGTTATTTTGGATTTTGTGTTCTGGTAGGTGTGTGGTGGTTTCTCATTGTTTTAGTTTGCATTTCCCTGATGACATATGATGTGAAACTTCTTTTCACATGCTTATTTTCCATCTGTATATCTTTTTTGGTAAGACGTTTGTTAAGGTTTTTGGCCCATTTGTAAATTGGATTGTTTGTTTTCTTATTGTGGAATTTTAAGAGTTCTTTGTATATAGATATATTATTTAATATTTATTTATTTATTTTGGCTGCCCCTGGTCTTAGTTGCAGCATGCGGGATCTTTAGTTGTGGCAGGCGACTTCTTAGTTGTGGTATGCAAACTCTTAGTTGCAGCATGTGAACTCTTAGTTGCGGCATACATGCAGGATCTAGTTCCCCGACCAGGGATCGATCCCAGGCCCTCTGCATTGTGAGCGTGGAATCTTACCCACTGGACCACCAGGGAAGTTCCAAGAGTTCTTTGTATATTTCGGATAACAATCTTTATTAGATGTGTCTTTTGCTAATATTTTGCAAATGTTTTCTCCCTGTCTGTGGCTTGTGTTTTAATTCTCTTAACATTGTCTTCTGCAGAGCAGAAGTTTTTAATTTTAATGAAATCCAGCTTATTATTTATTTCTTTCAAGGATCATGTCTTTGGTTATGTATTTTAAAAAGCACCACCATATCCAAGGTCACCTAGGTTTTCTCCTATGTTATCTTCTAGGATTTTTATAGTGTTATGTTTTACGTTTAGGTCTATGATTCATGTAGAGTTAAATTTTTTAATTTAAATTAACTTAATTAACTTGCATTAATTTACTTTTTAATTTAAGTTAATTAAGTTAATTCATTGTAAGTTCTGTGTCTAGATTCATTTGTTTACATGTGAATCACCAGCACCATTTATTGAAGAGACCATCTTTGCTCCCTTGTATTGCCTTTGCTCCTTTGTCAAAGGTGAGTTGACTGTATTTATGGGGGCTTATTTGGGGTCTCACTGTTTTGCTTCATTGATCTATTTGTCATTCTTATACCACACTGTTTTGATTATTATAGCTTTATAGTAAGGCTTGAAGTTGGGTAGCATCAGTCCTATTCTTCTCCTTCAGTATCATGTTGGCTATTCTGGGTCTTTTGCCTCTCCATATAAACTATAAAATCACTTTGTTGATATCCATAAAATAATTTGCTGCGATTTTGATTGGGATTGCATTGAATCTATAGGTCAAGTTGGGAAGAACTGACAAATTGATAACATTGAGTCTTCCTATCTGTGAACATGGTATATCTCTCTCCATTATTTTGCTCTTTTATGTCACTCATCAGAGTTTTGTAGTTTTCCTCATATAGATCTTATTCATGTTTTGTTAGATTTACACCTAAGTATTTCACCTTGGTGGGGTGCCAGTGTGAATGGTATTGTTACAAGCATGTTTTTAACATTTTTATTCATTGTAGCTAAAAGCTAGAAACAAATAAATAGTGGTAGAGTCATACAATGGAATAGTATACAGCAATACAGCAATAGAATTGAGGAACTGTTAATTCATTCAGCAACATAAATGAATCTCACAAAATAATATTTAGGGGAAAAAAACAGACACAAAAGATTATATGCCTGTGAATCCAGTGTATGAAGTTCTAATCCAGAAAAACTGAGTTATGGTGAGAGACATCAGAATAATGGTTCCTCGTAGGTGCCCACTGAGAGAGGGAGCAAGAGAGAGCCTTTCTGGATGCTGGAAATATTCTATGTCTTGATCTGGGTAGAGGTTACATGCTTATATGCTCATGTAAAACCTCATCAAGATGTACACCTAGAATTTTCTGCACTTTATTCCATATAAATTATACCTCAATAAAAAGATTTTATTTGTTTATTTATTTATTAATATGTGGTCTTGATTAATTATTTATTTATTTATTTTTGGCGGTGTTGGGTCTTCATTTCTGTGTGAGGGCTTTCTCTAGTTGCGGCAAGTGGGGGCCACTCTTCATTGCGGTGCGTGGGCCTCTCACTATCACGGCCTCTCTTGTTGTGGAGCACAGGCTCCAGACACACAGGCTCAGTAGTCATGGCTCACAGGCCTAGTTGCTCCGCGGCATGTGGGATCTTCCCAGACCAGGGCTTGAACTCATGTCCCCTGCATTGGCAGGCAGATTCTCAACCACTGCACCACCAGGGAAGCCCAATAAAAAGGTTTTAAAATGACAATAGCAAGTTATAAAGTCATTAGGTTTCTTCATCCCAAGTCATGTGGTAAAAGAATGAAATATTATATCAGAAAAGTTAATAATTTAATTTAATTCTGAGATTCCTATCAGTCAATTTAAAGAAAATGGGGTTATAGAAATTACATTATTCAGTAACAGGAAACATAAATTCTTTGGGTGCTAAATGAAAGTAATATGCCACATCACCCTAATATATATAGTATTCATTTACATAATAAACATTTTCTACAGTAGTCTTCACCACAGATACACAACTGTGATTCATATGATCTTCTTTCAAGGGAAAAACAAAAATAAAAACAAAGCTCTAGTAAAATATTACAACCAACTACCAAAGGAATAGGTGGCTCTCTTTTTCTTGGCGACCTATGGACATTTCTGGTGATTCTAATTTGATAGCAAGGGAGAAATACAGAGGTGTGTGTTTCCCAAAATTTTTTCTTTAAAATAATGGTGCTATAAGATATTATGCAAAATATCCTTCGCCTAGTCAAATAAGATTGGGAAGTACTTCTCGGTCCATCCAAGTACTGGACATCACAATATTCATTAAACATAGTTATGGTTCTCAGAAGTCTTGCAATAATGAAATCAGTGTTCCTAAACTGACTCAACTATGGAATCCCTTTTTCTCAGGAAACCTAGGAATACCTAGTGGGAAAATAACATGCACTTTTAGAAATGGTAACTTAGAGGAATAAGTCAATTAATGCATGTTGCATAGACCATCTTCAAATATCGTGCAGTAAACCAGCACTAAGCTGGAATTGAATTCTGATGATAGCCCAGAGTAAAGACATTCAGGGCTACAAACTGGAGGAAAATCCTGAGCTTTGGATATTAGGTATGTTGATGACAAGGATAATATCTTATTTTGGAAATTGAGGAAATTTGATTTCTTCTCACAAAGGGAAAGCTTTGCCTCCTCTGTATGAAAATGTTCTATAAAAGTACATTCAAACAGGTTATAATTTCTCCTCCAAAGTCTTGTTTGGATCTGGCCAAATGGGCAATTGTTGCTCCTGAATTCTGCTCATGCTTCATGTTAATCCAGAAGTCTAACTGGTATCACTGGGTAACAGTTAATTTTAGCAGAACCTCAATCTAAATGTACATCCCTTTCCAAAGTCTCTGACAAAATGGGTTAGCTGTAGATTGCAAATTAGGATGCAGGGACTGTGAGAACAAATAATAGGATTTTTCTCAAAGTGTTATGTTTATTCAACACTGGAAATACCATGGATTTCAAAACACCGTCATGCATTTTTTGTTAAGAAAAAGAGTCAACTGTATTTTAGTTTTGATTTAATTTCTAGTTATCAGATAGGGCTAACCCACAAAGCTTGAGGGAAGAGAGATGAAAAAGAACATATTCAGAACATATTCATAAGTAGACAGATGCACGTCTACTTAACCAAAATGTTTCTTAGATTTTTCATTGATACTTCTCTTAAAAAATGTATCATAACCTTTCTACTTTTGAATTATATTTCAACCTTAAATGAAATCAGACAGAAAACAATGATATGCAGTGAAGACTCTAAAATAAGCAAAGAATACACTGTAGACATATTTCTCTCATTAAAACTCTAACCCACTATTGGACTTTTCAGGTTTGTAAAACACTGACTGATACTGATTATTCATCAACTTATTCTTGCCTGCAGGCAGATAACTATGTCACATTTGATTACTTTGATGACCTTTTTCTTTCTTTTTCCATTGAGAGTATGAATTATTGTGAAGAAAATCTGATCTTTCACTTAAAGGTCAAAATGCTTCTTTCTGAGTCTAATTTATTTTCAAGAAGGTGAATGAACCGTCTTTCATCACTGACACTGTTACAAGTAGATATTTTCTTTACCTCTACCAACTCAAAACTGTAAACTGTGTTTTTGCAATCTTAGTGTCTGTAGTTCCATTGAAATGTTAAAAAGTAGTTTCTAACCCAGATGTTTCTGTGCCTCAAAGACTGATTAGTATCACATTTTGCTTTTTCTTGAAAATATATCTATTATTTGCTAATAATATTATTGAGTAACATGCATTGCTTTCCTCCAATAACACGGTTCTCTTGTCTTTTGCCTCCCCTTTTCTGCACCTTTGTCTGCTTTTTCTCTTACAACTTCATGTTTCAGTCTCCTGTGAGTCCTGGCTTTGAGGTAGGTACTAACTCTGCCTAGGAATGTGCTTCACCATCTTTTGCAAGCCAACTTTATAATATTAAATTAACATCAGACAGTCATCTGTATTGACTCTATGAGAATACTCAGGTCATAATTTAGCTCAGAATCCCACCTGTTGAACTGCAGAAAGCCCATGGGTGGTGGTGGTGGTGGTGGTTGTCTTTTCCTGGTGTTATTGTTTAAGTTTTCACAGTCTTCAAGAAGACGAAGAGCAGTGCAGGCATTAGACCAATAGTTGGTTTATTAGATAAAATTTTGCCCTCAGATTACTTGATTCCATAACATTGGTGTCTTTTCTATGAAACTGGGCAGGCCAGTTGAGAATAGAACAGAGCACAGTCAGCACTCACTTTACCTGGTAGCATATTAACTGAAATGCCTGCATGCTGGAACTGTGTCCTGGTGCTAGGTACCATAGAACCGTGCCAAGTGAGGTCACCATCCTGATATCCAGCAGTTTTGGTTGGCGCCATAAGGCACAAAACAAGGACTGCCTGAAGAGGAGTACAACTTTTCAAGAAAGGAGCTTTGAATCCTTAATGTAGTATTACAGTCTATTTAATTACTTTTATAAAGGATGGTACTAGTGTATGTATTAAGGTCTCAATCCAAGAAGAAATTATATATGGGAAAACACACATTTCCTTCATAAAGGTTTTAAGTAAGACCCCCTCTAAAATTGGCCTTTTGTCTATCTTAAGCAATTAATAACCTAAACATGGAAAAGTCAAGCATTAAAGCAGGATATACAACAGTGATCTTCTTGTGATAACTTGTTTTGACCAGTTGACTTGTTAATGTTTCCTTTTTCTTATTTCTGTACCTCTGATGAGTTGAGAGTTGACATTGTTATTTTCTTTCATGAGACAGTAGGTTTCAAATACCATTGTTAGTGTCCATTCTAAGATGGTATTGTTAAGGTAACTCTAACATAGGAAGCAAATGAAAACACAACCAGAACATGTTCTGGGTTAAAGAAAATGAACAAGTCAAGATATCTTGATTCATAAGATGTAAAATGAAGAGATCTGCTTCAATAATAGTGAATTCCCATGTTTGAAAAATTATCCTAGTTCAAAATGTGCCGTACTTAGAAAAGTCTGGGGTGAATGCTAGGTCAGTATAACTTTTGATATCCTTGTAAATTTAAATTTTGTAATTTACAGTGCAGTCCAGACATAATTTTAGATGTGGACTAGTATCTTTCCCTTCAAATTAGCCTTTGGGAATAAAGCCAAAAAAGGGCGGGAAGCGTTTTCCACTTCCCTCTCCTGCCCTGAAATCGGAGCAGATGGTGTAAAAGCAGACTGAAGGGTAGTTTGCTTTTCTGTGGAAGTTGTACAACTTAAAGGCAGCCAGGCCTCCACGGGATAGCTCCTGAGGGAAACAAGATGCATTTTCTGCATAAGCTGTTGTTCTTGAAGTTGTTTATAGCTGGTTTGTTGAAAAGGTAACAAACTTTTCTTCTTTTCTTTATGATGTCCTGGAAGATAATTATTCATAAAATTTGACCAATATTTCAGAGAAATATTCTAGTGACCGTTTGTGAGTTGCAGAACTGTTTGAGAAACCTGGTCATGGCTCCATGTTCAGCACGTCCTAGTCACAGTTTATACTTTCAGGTTTGTAACTCAAGGATGCAAAAGTATACAAGTGTAGATCAATCCTCTGCCCTCATGGACTTGCAGGAATGGACACTATGGAAACAAAGAAATGTGTTTTTGTAAAAGCTTTCTGGTATTACATTGCAATGATATATATTAATTTACTTAATCTCCCCTATTGATTAGATTGGTTCCGTTTTTTTAAACAATGTGGAAATAGGCATCCTTGTCTGCATTTTTTGCACACTTGTAAACATATTTGTAGGTTTCTCAGTAAGTATTTATCGAATGAATCCAGTAGGTTATATCCTTAGAAGCCAAGTAGACTAAAGAATATACACTTTTTTTTTGCCAACTAGTTCTTCAAAAGGATGTAAAAGTTTAAATTTATGACTTCACTGACTGCAGTGTATGAGAGTTCCCATTTCCTCATAGTCTTCCCAACAGTCGATTTTATCAGTATTTTAAAAGGTTTTTTTTTTCACAAATTTGATGCATAGGTAAAATAATTTCTATTCCTAAATATGATTTCTTTACTGGAGAAGAGAAACAACTTTTCATATATTTATTGGACATCTGTATTTCACCTATGGTGAATTGCCTGTCTCTTTCTCTATTGAGTTGCTTTGAATATATATATATATATATATATATATATATATATATATATATATTTTAACTTAAAAAAATTTTTAACATCTTTATTGGAGTATAATTGCTTTTACAATGGTGTGTTAGTTTCTGCTGTATAACAAAGTGAATCAGCTATATGTATACATATGTCCCCATATCTCCTCCCTCTTGCGTCTCCCTCCCACCCTCCCTATCCCACCCCTCTAGGTGGTCACAAAGCACTGAGCTGATCTCCCTGTGCTATGCGGCTGCTTCCCACTAGCTATCTATTTTACGTTTGGTAGTATATGTAAGTCCATGCCACTCTCTCACTTCTTCCCAGCTTACCCTTCCCCTCCCCATGTCCTCAAGTCCATTCTCTACATCTGCATCTTTATTCCTGTCCTGCCCCTAGGTTCTTGAGAACCTTTTTTTTTAGATTCACATATATGTGTTAGCATACAGTATTTGTTTTCTCTTTCTGACATACTCCACTCTGTATGACAGACTCTAGGTCCATCCACCTCACTACAAATAACTCAATTTCGTTTCTTTTTATGGCTGAGTAATATTCCACTGCATATATGTGCCACATCTTCTTTATCCATTCATCTGTCGATGGACACTTAGGTTGCTTCCATGCCCTGGCTATTGTAAATATTGCTGCAGTGAACAGTGTGGTACATGACTCTTTTTTTGAGTTATGGTTTTCTCAGGGTGTATGCCCAGTAGTGGGATTGCTGGGTCGTATGGTAGTTCTATTTTTAGTTTTTTAAGGGACCTCCATACTGTTCTCCATAGTGGCTGTATCAATTTACATTCCCACCAGCAGTGCAAGAGGGTTCCCTTTTCTCCACACCCTCTCCAGCATTTATTGTTTCCAGATTTTTTGATGATGGCCATTCTGACTGGTGTGAGGTGATATCTCATTGTAGTTTTGATTTGCATTTCTCTAATGGTTAGTGATGTTGAGCATCCTTTCATGTGTTTGTTGGCTATCTGTATATCTTCTTTGGAGAAATGTCTGTTTAGGTCTTCTGCCCATTTTTGGATTTGGTTGTTTGTTTTTTGATGTTGAGCTGCATGAGCTGCTTGTAAATTTTGGAGATTAATCCTTTGTCAGTTGCTTCATTTACAAATATTTTCTCCCATTCTGAGGGTTGTCTTTGTGTCTTGTTTATGGTTTTCTTTGCTGTGCAAAAGCTTTGAAGTTTCATTAGGTCCCATTTGTTTATTTTTGTCTTTATTTCCATTTCTCTAGGAGGTGGGTCAAAAAGGATCTTGCTGTGATTGATGTCATAGAGTGTTCTGCCTTTGTCTTCCTCTAAGAGTTTTATAGTGTCTGGCCTTACATTTAGGTCTTTAATTGAATATATATTATGATAGTAATCCTCTATCTGTTAATCTGTGATGGATGTATATTTTCAGTTTTACATGTGTTTTTGATGGCTTTTTCCCATACTGATATTTTAATACAGAGAAAACATTTTCACTCATTATCTTACTATACATGGAATACTATTGAAAATAAATCAATGTAGGCAGATTAAACATAATATTCTTTTCAAATGATTCAAGAGAATAGTCTTTTGACGTAAATGAGCTGAAGTCAAGGTAGAAAATGAAGAAGAATTAAAGACACTGGTGTCCTTTGCAGCGACAGGATACAATTGATGACACAATATTTTTTTAAGTTAAGTAGGTCTTATGGAATTTTTTTTAAATTTAAGAACTTTACTGAAGTTATTTTAAATATTTTTAAATGTCTTTAAGGAAGCATTTACTATTATAGCTTTGAAGTTAAGAGGCTCTAGATAGAATTTTTTTTTTTTTTGGTGAAATTAAATTCTTCTAGACTAGTCTTCTTGGTAATTCTTAGCATTCAGACTGCCTTACAGTAAGATATTATTAGGAAGTAAATTGCTCACTCCAAAAGCTTTCTCTATGTTTGACTGTTTACCCTTCACATCCTTTAGTTTTTACAAAATTTGGACAATATTCAGTTTAACTTTTTATGTGAGGGTGCATATTTTCTAAATAATACTCTTCCATAAACCACTGTGATTTTTTTAAAGTTTCCTGCGTCACATTTAATTCAGACAAGTATTGTAGTAAAAGGAACTCTTGGCTGCATACTCTCCTAGAAAACCTCCCCCCAAAATGACTCATTCAGTTACTGTTTCTGTTCATTAATAAATAAGTAAAGACAAGAGAATACCACTGTTGCATTACCTATCTGTAATTGGGTATGATCCAGATACACTTTATAATAGTTAAGGCAGATTATTTTCAAATGGGCAAATATTGGGGGAAAAAGTTATTTCTAATGAAACTATGGTGAAATTTCTGGCCAAATAAATATTTTCCAGGATATTTTCCAAAGTAGCAAAAGTCTATCTAGAGGTAGACACTTTAATTGTTATGCTTGTGTTCTGGAGTTCCAGGAATCCTGGTGATTCATCTGAATTAAGAAGTCGTTTTTCCATTTGAACATGAACCATGACATCCAGTACATTAGCCAGATATTGCAAGATTTCTTTTGATGATTGTACAGACTAGTTCTCTAAATTCAAACCTGGGCAGTGTATACTTCCAGTGAGGAAAAGACATCCAAGAACTATTTAACTGGCACTTTTCCAGCTCCTGAGAGGCAGAAGAGTACGTGCAGTGGTACGTTTGTCGGGAAGGAGCCCATCAGTAAAATTAAGAGTGTGAGGCCTTCTTTGATGTGCTATTAATCAGCTGTTGCCTGATTTCATTCAATTTGTCTGGCTTGTCATCTGTACATTATTATTTCATGTTCTGAACATAGACTTCCAGATGTGGAATTCTAAATACGAACACAGCTGGAGAGTTCTTCATGAATTCCACTGGGGAAGAGGACATCATATACCACTTGTCCACAGTTACAAACATAGAGGTCTTTGGGACAAATGGATCTTTAGTGAAGTCCCTGAAGAGCCTGCACTCACATCGGGAAGGTACCTTGGCCTCCGTAACACTCCGCACTGCCATGACTTAAGACACAAAACATTGCTCTCTGCTTTAAGTTGCAAAACAACCCCCCACACATCCAGTTACCAGTAACAGGCATTTACTAAGTGGCTATCTGTGTCCATCTGATGTCATGCCAGGCCTGTCAAATTTAAGTCTCTGCTCCTTAAATTCCTCACCAATCATGACTACTAAGCTCCAAGGCAGTAATCGATGGGAAAATCTCTTTCTAGATTATTTCATTCAGCTTTCCCGTTAGCTCGTAAACCGAGGCCAGGCCCCTGTCAATTCAGTCAAGGTCAAATACTATGAGAATATGTGTCCCTAAAATCACTTTTGAATTTTCCACATGATCTGCTTACCTTCCAGTTCACTTTCTATATGGAGATCAAGTCTGACAGTCGAAGCCCTCAACTTGTTGACATGCAGAGTTGTTTTCTTCCTCAGCGGAAATGCTTTTTTCTTTTATGAATGTATGGCCTGTGGAGTTAAGGTTGCATTGCCTTCAAGTATAAGAAGAGGCAGTACTTGTATTATGTCTCCCCTTTCCTCCAGGAACCCAGAGATTTGTAAGATGTAAGTAACTGACATTTTGAAAGAACAGTGCATGTAATTTGTAATAGTTCTCCAAGGGTCTAGTGCTTTCCCTGGAAAGGGTGGGTTGCTTAAGAAAATAGTAAGGTTCCTTTATCCTTCATTTCTGTTTACTTAAAAAGAGTGAGGCAGTATAAAAGTTAATGTAACTTCCAAGACTGCTTTAGCACTCAGCAAATCCAGATCACCGTGTATTTTTAATAAGAGATTATATATGTTGTTACTATGAAATCTTTCACAAATTGCTGCAAACATTAAAAATGGATTCTCCACTGTAAAACAGCATCCATCACCACTAAGCAGGGGGCACACTTTTTTTTTATTTCTGCTCTGTGGCAGGCCTTTTCACTGTTATGAAAAGGTGTTGATTAGATTTTATTTATGCTACATATTTAGGGTATCCAACTGAGGAACCAAACTCATTTATCTGGCACACTTGGCAGGTAGTTCAAGGCCTGTAGAATCAGAATTGTAACAGAATAGCAATGAACAATTTAAAACTCGCCAAACACCCTACCCTCAGCGAATTGCAGGGCATGGCAACGTGAGTGTTCCTATGTGAACCTCAATTCCCAGGGGTCTTCAAACTTGTCTGTTGCCCAAGAACTGCTCTGTGCTGGGAAATCCTGGACTCCCCATGTTTGAGGTGAAATATTCATCTCAGTGTTGTTGACAGAAGTCGATTGTTTCTTTTTTGCTTTGTAAAATAGCCTCAGACTAAGCATTCACAGCAGTGTTTTACTAGCAGTGACAATGGGTGGCATTAGATAATCATTCCAAGTGGGATAAACAGGTTTCAGAGCATATAAAAGAAATCTCTAAGCAGTCTGAAGATTAGGAGGACTGAGTTGTCCTAAACAGAATTTTAACTGCTAATAATAGTCAACATAGTCATTGCTTGACAAGACTCACTTCAGGATCCACATCCAATGCCTCTTCTTCAGGAAACTCCTTTTCTGAATGACCCCTTTATCTCCCTCATGGAAGTGGTTTATCTTTTCTTCGAACCTTCATACATATGGGCACTTATTCTGTGTGAGGCAGTATTCCAGAAGTTGGTGATACAGTGATGAACAAAATTGTCAAGTTCCCCTTCTCATGGAACTTATATTCTACTGAAGGGAGACAGTAAAAACCTAATAAACAAAGAGGTAAATAAGATAGTTGGGCTCTGCAGTAATGGCTCTGGAGGGGACATGATGATGTGCCAGAGAGTACCACAGAGTGGAGGGGATGTGGGCAGGAAGTGAGGTGATCTGGAGGCGTCCTGGAGAAGGTGATATATGACCTGGAATCTGAAGAATGAGACAGAACCATCTTTGCCTATAGAAGGGAACAGCACATGTTGTTGATAGTAACAGTTACGTTGTGTCCAGAATTCTATTGAATAGTAAACTCATTGGGCACAGAGACTGTTATTTACTGGTCCTTGTATGTCCTGTAGCATCTGACTTGAGCCTTTAGGTAGGATTTGTCCCAGTAGGCACTTGTTAAATTAGATAGATCCATCTGGATGGCAGTAGGAGCAAACTGTTATAAGGTGCTGTTCTGCACAGTTCTTTGATAATCAAAAAATGCTAGATCTTAAAACTTCTGGAATAAAAGATTAATGTTTGGTTGGCTCTGTTTCACATAGATGTGCTGGTATCTTTTAAGCATAACAGCACCTGAACAGGAAAGTCAGCAGGCAACTGAGTGATACTTATACAATAGAGGCTGTGTATTAGGCTAATCATTATGTTCTAGAAAACATGCATGACTCAGATGCTATCCTCTGGGCACAGACAAGTTGCTTGAAAGTCTCTTCCGTAGGTCAAGGTTAAGGGGTTCACAATATTTTCACTTTGCATTTTGGCAAGTAGAACATACTATTACTTGATTTTTCTTGTTTCCTGTGAACTCTTTCTTCATGACTTAAATGAAGGGAAGAAAATACTTTCTATTTTTATATTAGCATAAAACCAGGGGATGTGAGAACTGGGAGAGGCTAAAAAGAGAGGAATCATTATTATCATCTGGAACAAGAATACCTGAGTTCATAGTTCTGCTTCCATGGGCTGTGCGATCTTGGGCAAATGATGTAGTCTCTCTATGATTCAGTTTCCTTATCTTTAAAAAACCTGGTGGTCATGAGGTTTAAATGAGTTGATGAATGTAAAGTGCTACGAAAAGAATCTGGCACATACAAAGGTTATAGAAAGTGTTTTATGTCGTTATCTAGTTCAGAGGTCTCAGACTCCCCATGACCAGATTTATTCCCCAAATCAGTTGACTGGCACAACGTTTCAGAATTTTTTCAGAGTCGCTAATGTTGAGAAATAGAGTTATTTCATAAAGCAACTAGATCTTCTGCTTGTTTTGCAAAACTAAGAGGTCTGGAAACATAGGGCTTTCATACTCACAGCCATTAGCAGTCTTTGATCCATCCCTTTTCAACCGAGCCTGTGTTCTCCGATTTACTGTAGTCTCCACCATTCCCTATTGCATCCCTGACACCCATTAATATTAGCAGCCTACAGGTATTATTGATATTTGAGCTTGCCACCTGTCCTCTATCCAGAGCAAAAGGGTTCTGACAGATTTTGTTTTCATGTTGGAGATGCCAAGTAGGGATGAGGAGCAGGCAGACAAGTACAGAGAACAGTTCCAGTGGAAAACATTCCTTAGTCAATTGTACTCTCTTAAAATTGAAACCCTGTAAAGCAAGCGTGTCAATGTTATAGTGCATGTAATACTAAATTTTTTTACAAGCTTATGTTAACAGTCTATATTTTGAACATCTCTATTGAAATGTCTCATCCATTATTTGCATGCATTTATTGCTTGAAGACATTCATTTTTGTTTAGTTCAAGCAATGCTTATTACTTATCTTTACCAGGCACTTCTTTCCATTAACAGAGGACAAACATGATTAAGACGTTGTCCTTCCCTTAGGAGCTTATTTTGTAATGATTAAGACCAAAAAGAGTCCCAAAAATGAAGAGTCCAAAAAGTGATGTCAACACGTACGCTAAAGTGTTCTCTACTTTTCTATTTCTCTTTGATTCAAGGGGAGTTTATGTCACCCCAAATCCAGTCCCCAATATGGGTCTGTGAAATGGATTTTAGTTAATAAACATAAATATCTTAATACTGGAGAAGTTTTTATTTGAATCTTGCTTTTTATACAGTGACTTTCATCTCTCAGGAAGTCTTATGTTTGATTTTCCCATAAATGACAACAAGAAACCACAAGTAAGGGCAATTTTTCCCCTCTGTTTTCTAGCTTAACTAATGAAGAGAATTCATTTTGAACTGTGAAGTGGAATATACCTTGTTGGGAAATTGTTTCAGAGTCCTGTTGAATGTTTAAAGATGGGCTGGCAGTTGGAGTTTCCATATTGTAATCTAACCAGTCATTTCCTGGGATGGTTCCAAACTTGCTGAGTCATCAATTTAGTATACCAGGTTAAAAAACAAATTCAGTCTCTAGAAAAGCAAGATGCATTGCCTCTGTAAGTAGGTGTTCAGTGCATATAGTTTTAACTTTGGCAGTCATTTCATATGAAATATTGTTAGCATGAGGATGTTACAGACACTTCAGGAAACCACAGTCTTTTAAAAAAAGTTTAATATGTATAAACTTTATTTAATATCTAATCCCGCCTTTAAATTCAGCTTTCATCATTTTTTTGTTCTCATATTCTCTCTCATCTATGATATGATACCTCTTACAATGAGAACAAGAGATCTTTATACTTTTCATCATTTATAATTTGCCAAATCCGATCATTTACATCAATCCATCCCAATACCATATTGTACAGTGATGTCAGTTCTCACAAAAGTTCCACACCTGTAATGTGATCCAAACTCCTCCACTCAGGAAAAGAACAATCCATAGGACCAGTGGCTAATGTAAAAATGTAAATTTTTAGAAGCACATCCTCCTGCAAGTGCCTACCATAATTATAAAGAGAATTTTATAGCTGTTCAGAGTTTTGAGCCAGTTTTTGCTCTGCACATAATACTGAAGCAGAATGAAACAAAATGTTGCTGTTCCCTTTCCAAAACATTTCAACTTTCCTCCTTGTTCCCTTAAAAAAAAAAAAAAAAAAAAAAACCCTCATTCTGCAGATTGCCCAGGTTCACCAAACACACAGTGCCAAACTGGAGCAGCAAGTAACAGTGGAAATGAATTTAAACACCATTTAGTTAACCTAGTAAAACTAGTGTTGATGGGTAAGAGAGAGTTTTCTCTTTACCAGAATTAAAGAAAGATTTTATTTAAAACTGTAAAGTTCCATACACATTATAATTAAGTATAAAAATATACAAATAAATAAAAAATAAAATGAAGTTAATGAAGAAATACAATGATACCATATCTCTACTTTGCATAATAATGCATAACATCCATAAAAGCTGTTATTTAAGTCAACATTACCCTTTGAATTGCTAAGTCTACTTTCATATTGAAGTTATCTTAAAGTCCAAGCTAGTTGGATTTAGATCAATGAGATTTTTTAAACCATCCCGTTTCATTTAAAATTACTAATTTCTGAATTTTTGCCTACTCTGTAGCTTGATGCATCAAACAAAAGTACTGTAATTGTGGATTTCTGGTGTATATACCTTCATAAAAATTGAAATTACAACTAGTAACTTTCTTAAAATAGTAACTGAATATGAATTATTAACCAAAATCTATCACTGATTCTGAAAATCCTTAGAAGCATTTAGTTTGCTTTCATATTATTGGAAGGAATAATTGGCAGGATTCCAGAAATGATGGTTTTTAAACATTTATGTAAACAGTGATATATAGATAGATGTTATAAATATAAATTTATATTACAGGTCAATGGCCTTGTTTCACAGGATCTTATTTTTCTGTTTGTTTTACAATCTGTTATATATCAATAAAAGGTTTTTTTCACAGTTTGAAGAACAGATAAATATCTCAATAAGCATTTACGAAGTCATCACATAATGACCCAGTCTTCTCTTTTTGTCTTAGCTCTTAGATTTGCTTCATGACAGGGAAAAGCACGTGCAAATGTATATGTGTAAACTCCCAAAACATAGAATACAATTCTGCAGACAAAACTTCCCTTTCCCAAAGTGTTTGTCTAGTAAACTTAAAAAAGTCAGTCTCCTTCCAGCAATAAATCAGTTCCCACATGCATGTACCCATCTCAAGATTTTAAAACTTTACTTTTTCATTTAGAAATAGAGGCTACATTGAAAATGACTGATTATATTTGGAACTATAAGAAAGGGGAATGATAAGTATTTCTGGTTGTGTTGCTAGTTGATTTTAATTTTAAAATGTCATAAATGACAAGAGGACACTTTATTAATGCTGTGAAAATCTTAAGTTGCTATTGTATCTTAAATGCTATTGAAGTCTTAATTTTATTTATTTATTTATTTATTTATTTTTTGCGGTACGCGGGCCTCTCTCTGTTGTGGCCTCTCCCGTTGCAGACCACAGGCTCCGGACGCGCAGGCTCAGCGGCCATGGCTCACGGGCCCAGCCGCTCCACGGCATGTGGGATCTTCCCGGACCGGGGCACAAACCCATGTCCCCTGCATCGGCAGGCGGACTCTCAACCACTGCGCCACCAGGGAAGCCCCTGAAGTCTTAATTTTTGACCCTATAAATTATGCAGTTTGTGAGTTGTTATTCTGTGCCAAGGACACATGTGGCTGTGTGAATCTCATCATTGCCTGAATACATGTGCAGTACGGACTCTGGGCCACAAAGTAACAGCCAATTTCTTTTCCCTAAACTCATGTAACATTTTAAAATTCCTTATGTAATCTTGCCTTGAAGGTAATAAATGAAATGACTTCTCAAGAATAATTCTGGTTCTTGTAGTTTATGGCAGTGTTTATGTGAATGTTATCATGTTGGATGAAAAGAAAACATTCAGATTGCTTCTTGCTCTTCTAAGTGAATTTGCCCCATGGTATACTGAGTAGTCCTACATCAAACTGGCTTTGTTAACACAGCCAAGAATTAGGTCTCTTAAATTAAGGAAAGTAACTGAAAGGTGATTTGGTCAACTTTTCATATGATTTTCCAAATCTGAGAACATTTTAAATCTGCTAAGAAAATGTGACATCACGTCAGCTTTTATTCTGAGTGTTGAAACTTTCCAACTATGGAAAAATATCACTTTTCATTTTAGTGTATGCTTAAAACTGGCCCATTGGATATAGTTAAAGCAGGGACCTAACCCTACAAATTTAATTATTTTCCAGTAATATTCAATTCCTTTGAAGATATTTATTCAATATATTTATGATTCTGGTTTGGCAAACCTTTGGCTCATCTTTACAAGTGCCCTAGATCTCTCTGCAAGAGTTGAGCCCTTCCAGAATAATTACGCTTTGTAGTTTTATTTTACAGAATTGAAATTATAAATGTAACTGTAGACATAATATCCCTAAGTAGAACCTCATCTCAAATTTCTTTTTATTGCAGCTGGTGAATCTGCAAATCAAAAATTTCCCATTTGGTAATAAATGGTATTACCTTTTGATGCAGATAAGCATTGAAAAGGATAGAAATTGTCTGTAAATATGATTTGTTTCCCATCGGTAATTATTTCAAATTAGAAATTAACTGAGTAATGTGGTAATACAAGGGCTCTAGAAGCAGACAAGTGTAGGTTCATGTTTTGGCTCCACTGTTTACTAGCATTTGACCCAAAAGAGTATATTTAAACTTTATGAGCTTAGATGCCTCAACTATAGATCACAAGGCCTGTCTTGTAAGGTGCCTAACACAGTGATTATTAAGAGTTAATACTAAGTTAAGAGCTTAATAAATGAGATATATAATTATAATAACTATTAAAAGGTAATTCAGTTCTTTTATTCCCATAATTATTTTTCCTGATGATTCCCAAGTACATTTCCATGATATCAAGAGATACCATGAAATTGTTCAAAAACATTGTAAACACAGTTAAATTTATTTTATTTTATTTTTAAAAAAAGTTTATTGGAATATAGTTGCCTTACAATATTGTGTTAGTTTCTACTGTACAGCAAAGTGACTCAGCTATACATATACATATATCCCCTGTTTTTTTGACTTCCTTCTCGTTTAGGTCATCACAGAGCATTGAGTAGAGTTCCCTGAGCTATACAGTAGGTTCTCATTAGTTATCTATTTTACACATAGTATCAATAGTGTATATATGATACTATATACAGTAGTGTATATATGTCAGTCCCAATCTCCCCATTCATCCCATCTCCCCTTTCCCCCTTGGTATCCATATGTTTGTTCTCTGTGTCTATGTCTCTGTTTCTGCTTTATAAATAAGATTGTCTATACCAACTTTTTCAGATTCCACATATATGCGTTAATATACGATTTTTTTTTCTCTCTATGACTTACTTCACTTCATTTATTTTTTTTAATCTATGTACTGGGCTGATTAATTACAAAATGAGAGACAAGAGTGCACAGAGATATAATTGTAACCGAAACATTAATATTTGTGTGTTTATATAATCCAGTAGTCACTATGTTTTTCAATTATATAAATGATAGTATAATTTTAACCCTTTACTTTTATGGTTGAGGAGTAACTTTAAATTATATTCATTTTTTTCTTGGAGGGAATCCAAAGAAGCTGTAGGCCCTGTTCAGATGAAGTACTAGATTGGACAGATTGGGGGAATTTACTTTTCATTTTTTATCTTCCTGAACTGCTTGCATTTCCTATATGTAAAACTTTAGAAAATGTCAATGAAGTAATATATGGAGTGGGATTAAGAACGATTTTTTGGTTTGCTTTCAACTTTATATTTCTGTATTAAACTAATGAAATTGAAAAACTGCAAATTATTTGAAAGTCCTAGAAATCAGGTTCAAATAGTCTGATCTCCAATTCTCTTCTTTTCATACTATAAAAACAAAGTAACTCAAAAAAGAAATTAAGGGGAAATAAATTACATTAATGAACAGAAACATAGTCTTAGTTTATTCCTCTCACATTCTTAAGGATCAAACCACTAAATACAATAGTAAAATAAAAGGCAATTTAAAAACACACAAATATATTATGCTGTGTCAGGGTCACTTGCATCTTACCATATCACTCTGAGAACATCACTACTATATGAACAGCTGGATGTGCTTTATTGGGAAAATGATTTTTCTCTTTGTGTCAGTATTTCTGCACTAGTGCTTTAGCTCAGTAATGAATATGTGAGACCTTTTGTTGGAAAATAAATAAAAATGAAAATAAAAATATATAAATATATAAATCAGAGAGTCTCTTATATCTTATTGTCCTTTATTGTTTTTCAAACATATAGCAAAAGTCACCATCAGAGTCATTCATTGGTCGAGAGAAGAGGTCGAATTCCCAGTCATACATTGGACGACCCATCCAGCTCGACAAGATCTTGCTGTCCAAAGTTAAAGTGCCGCACACTTTCGTCATCCACTCCTACACCCGGCCAACTGTGTGCCAGTACTGCAAGAAGCTTCTCAAGGGGCTCTTCAGGCAGGGCCTGCAGTGCAAAGGTAAGGACGATCTTGCTACCACGTATTTGTCAACTGCCGAAGTTTGAGCCTCACCTATTTGAAATGACTATTTTTCCCACACCTTCTCTTTCTGATGCATGCTTGCTTTTGATTTGTTTTCTTTTAAAATGATTGTGATTAGATTGCAGATTCAACTGTCATAAACGTTGTGCACCAAAAGTACCCAACAACTGCCTTGGCGAAGTGACCATTAACGGAGGTAGGTAAAAGGTCAGCTGTCACGTCTATGCTTCTTTTCCCTCTTAAGGCATGTGTCAGTTAGGACTTAGCAGGATTTTTTTACTTTTAATTTTTCCATTCAGATACTCATGACCCAGACCAAAGTAAATTACGGCCTCTGTCCTACTTTACTGTAAAAAAGCACCCATCATTGCGTTGTGATAAAGATCAGAGATTTCCTTGATTTTTACATGGTGAACCAGCTAGTACTGAAAACTTGGGTATCCAGGATTTCTTCCCCAGCTCTCTTATTTTTCTACACCTATTCTACTTCATTCAGAAACGTAGAAATTGTTGGAATGCCTCCCAGTTATAGCTATCAGTCTCGTGCTCCATCCTTTTCATTCCCAGCATTGAGACAGAAGTTAACTTTTCTTCCCTGTCTGTCAAGGAAGGGAAGAATCACAGAAATTGACCTACCGGGAAATAGTTACAACTTTCTTCCTCCACCCACTTACTATTCTCATTATGTATGTGCTTGTTAACCTGCATCTTTAATAATAATAAAAGGAACTTTAATTTAGACAATTAAAAACTACATATCCTTTTCTATATTGGGGAATATTCCTTTGGGAAAACTTTAATTGTATAAATTAAGATTGAAGGAATTCTAAGAAAAACGCTATGTCCTAAAGGAACAGCTCTCATTTTCTTCCCTCGTAGAATTCCTGATGGATTCTGACCAAAATATTTGACTTAGTGTCCCAGGCTGACTTTTTCCATAGATAGTAGACTGTGTTATATTTTCAGTCTGTTATCAGTTTGCTGATTCCTCTGGGAAGAAAACTGGTGATGAAAGACCAGAGAAACAGGTTGAGTATTTCTGTTGCTAAAATCCTGAAGAACAAGTGATTATGTATGTTCTCCAACTTTCTTCTCTAGAAGGAGAAGAGAAAGCTCTCTAGGAAAACATTCCCATAGTAGTTTCTGGCTTCAAGATGCAGAATTAGTTGCCAAAATCAAAAGCTTGGCTATCTTCCCACTTTCTGTGGCATATGGTATTGATTTTGTTCAGGCCCAGGAAATGTCAATGTGTACTTGATAACTAGAACCAAAGGGAAACAGTGTAGTTTATGTTATGTTGATTAATTTGAAATTGCATTTTTCCATACAGTCAGAAAAATCTGGAAAAATGTGCATTTTCCAAGCTTGGCAGGCTAGGGTCTCTGATCAATCTGTTTTCTAACTTTAAAGTAAGTACTTTGCCTTAGTAAGTAATTATAATTTACTACATTACCATCAGCTATATAATGACAGGATTCAGTATTACTTCGAATATCAAATATCTTAGGCTTATGTGACCATATATTAGAATCCATGATTTTAAAAGTTACTGGAATATCAAGAATCAGTGACCTTGAGTGTTCTTGCATGTCAAAGTTTCCCACATCCTCCCATGTATTTCTTTTTCCCACCAGGGCTGTACTACTGAAATAAGATTCGTATCCTCTTCACTGGTGCCTGGTATCATTTTGCTTCCTAGCACTTTGTTTCTG
Organism: Mesoplodon mirus; assembly: GCF_964341445.2. Taxonomy (NCBI): domain Eukaryota; kingdom Metazoa; phylum Chordata; class Mammalia; order Artiodactyla; family Ziphiidae; genus Mesoplodon; species Mesoplodon mirus. The sequence continues at coordinate 120,005,457 of NC_138979.1, read as the reverse complement.
TCTCACTCTTGACTTCCTTCCAAGGCTTCCCATGACTTTTCATGCTTTTAGGCTTAGGGGCACAAAAAACGAGCATCTGCTCGTAAAATTATATATTCATCCTCTCATTCATTCAGGTGACTATGAACTAAAATTTAAAAGGAAAGTGAAAGAAAAGAAAAATTCTTCACATAACTATATTTTTAGGGCTTCCAGTTGATTTGCTTTAGGATTGCCTAACTTTCTCTTAAGTCCTGGCTCCAGGATTCCAGGCTTATCTTCATGGGCGCAAAACAATTTTTTAGATTTGCTTAGCCCTGGGGCAGAGTCTGATGTAGTCATGGAAGAAGGGAGCGATGACAATGACAGTGAAAGAAACAGTGGGCTCATGGATGACATGGAAGAGGCAATGGTCCAAGATGCTGAGATGGTCATGGCAGAGTGCCAGAACGACAGTGGGGAGATGCAGGATCCAGACCCAGACCACGAGGACTCCAACAGAACCATCAGGTAAGGGCTGCAACCCCAGCCTTGGTCAAACAGGGGAACCCCAAGTGGTATGTACTTTTTAAAGCTCTGTGATATTTTAATCTGTTATAGAAGAAACTTAAAGTGTGCATTCACAGGCATACCTCGTTTTATTGCCTTATTGCACTTCACAGGTATTCCATTTTTTTTTACATATTGAAGGTTTGTGGCAACCTAGGGTAGTGCTCGTCTATCAGTGCCATTTTTTCCACAGCATTTGCTCACTTTGTGTCTCTCTGTCACATTTTGGTAATTCTTACAAGATTTCAAACTTTATTCCTTATTATTATATTAGTTAGAGTAATCTGTGTTTAGCAGTCTTTGAGGTTACTATTGTAATTGTTTTGGGACACCACAAACCATGCCAGTATAATACAGTATACTTAATCGATAAATGGTGTGTGTGTTCTGACTGCCCCACCAACCAGCCGTTCTCCAGTCTCTCTCCACTTCCTCAGGCCTCTCTATTCCCTGAGATACAACAGTATTGAAATTAGGCCAGTTAATAACCCTACAATGGCCTCTCAGTGTTTAAGTGAAAGGAAGAGTCACACGTCTCTCACTTTAAATAAAAAGCTGGCAGTAACTACGATTAGTGAGGAAAGCATGTCGAAAGCTGAGATGGGCCAAAAGCTAGGCCTCTTGAGCTAAACAGTCAGCCAAGTTGTCAATGCAAAGTAAAAGTTCTTCATAGAATTAAAAGTGCTACTTTAGCAAACACATGAATAATAAGAAAGCAAAACAACATTATTGCTGAAGGAAAAAGTTTCAGTGGTCTTGATAGAAGGTCAAACCAGCCACAACATTCCCTTAAGGCAAAGCCTAATCCAGACCAAGATCCTAACTCTTTTCAATTCTGTGAAAGCTGAGGAAGGTGAGGAAGCTGCAGGACAAAAGTTTGAAGCTAGTAGAGATTGATTCACAAGGTGTTTAAGGAAATAAGCCATCTCCATAGCATAAAAGTACAAGGTGGGGAAGCATTAAGTGCTGATATAGAAGCTTCAGCAAGTTACCAGAAGATCTAGCTAAATAATAAATGAGGATGGCTACACTAAACATCACATTTGCAATGTAGATGAAACAGCCTTATATTGGAAGACAGTGCCATCTAGGACTTTCACAGCTAGAGAGAAGATGATGCCTGGCTTCAAAGCTTCAAAGAACAGGCTGACTCTGCAACTGGTAACTTTTAAGTTGAAACCAATGCTCATTTACCATTCTGAAAATCTTAGGGCCCTTAAGAATTATGCCAAATCCACTCTACTTATGCTCTGTAGATGGAATAACAAAGCCTGGATGACAGCATATCTGTTTACAACATAGTTTACTGAATATTTTAAGCCCACTGTTGAGACTTATTGCTCAGAAAAAAATATTCCTTTCAAAATGCTACTGCTCACTGACAATGCACCTGGTCACCCAAGAGCTCTGACAGAGATGGACAATGAGATTCATGTTGTTTTCATGCCTGCTAATACAACATCCATTTTGCAGCCCATGGATCAAGGAGTCATTTCAACTTTCACGTCTTATTATTTTAGAGATACATTTTGTAAGGTTATCACTGCCATAGATAGATGGCTGTTCTTCTGATGGATCTGGGCAAAGTCAACTGAAAACCTTCTGGAAAGGATTCACCATTCTAGATGCCATTAAGAACATTCATGATTAATGGGAAGAGGTCAAAATATCAACATTAACAGGAGTTTGGAAGAAGTTGTTTCCAAACCTCATGGATGACTTTGAGTGGTTCAAGACTGCAGTGGAGAAAGTAACTGCTGAGGTGATGGAAATAGCATGAGAACTAAAATTAGAAGTGGAGTCTGAAGATGTGACTGCAATGTCATGATAAAACTTTAAGGGTTGAGCAGAGGAAGTGGTTTCCTGAGATGGAATCTACTCCTGGTGAAGATTCTGTGAAGTTTGTTGAAATGACAACAAAGGATTTAGGATATTACATACATTTAGTTGATAAAGCAGTAGCAGAGTTCGAGAGGATTGACACCAATTTTGAAAGAAGTTCTGTGGATAAAATGCTATAAAACAGCATTGCGTGCTACAGAGAATCATTCATGAAAGGAAGAGTCAATTGATGCTGCAGACTTTATTGTTGTCCTATTTTAAGATATTGCCACAGTCATACCAGCCTTCAGCCAACACCATCTGCATCAGTCCACAGCCATCAACAACAAGGCAAGACTCTCCACCAGCAAAAAAATTATATCTCCCCTGAAGGCTGAGGTGATGGTTAGCATTTTTTAAAGCAATAAACTAATTTCTAATTAAGGTAGATACATTGGTTTTTTTAAGCATAATGCTATTACACACTTAGTAGACCATGGTATAGTATAAACATAACTTATATATATACTGGGAAACCAAAAAATTCATGTGACTCGCTTTATTGCCATATTTGCTTTATCTCTGTGATCTGGAACCAAACCTGCAATATCTCTGAGGTATGTCTATAATTTGTTTATAAATGAGCTGTGTACTATGGAGGAGACTCCTAACTTTGGAATTAAGAGGTCGGGATTCACTTGGAGAAATGTAGTTTGCATCCTTTCCTGGTATTGCCTCATTCTTTGACCCATTTTCTTTTGCATGTGAAGGTTACACGTATGTGCAAATCACAAATTTACTACTAAGTTAATATTTATTCAAAGCTCATTGTGTAAGGGTAAGGTGGGACAAAGTGAGAGCATGGCATGGACATATATACACTACCAAATGTAAAATAGATAGCTAGTGGGAAGCAGCCGCATAGCACAGGGAGATCAGCTCGGTGCTTTGTGACCACCTAGAGGGGTGGGATAGGGAGGGTGGGAGGGAGATGCAAGAGGGAGGAGATAAGGGGATATATGTATATATGTATAGCTGATTCACTTTGTTATAAAGCAGAAACTAACACACCATTGTAAAGCAATTATACTTCAATAAAGACATTAAAAAAAAAACTCATTGTGTGCACATACAGAGGTCAGGGATCAACCTCAGCAGACACCATCTATTTTTATAGCTGGCCCCTATTACAAATATCACATACGTCTGGACTTTACTGTTCTTGATTTATTTCAGAAGTGTGTGGAGTTTCATATTTGTCATCTAATTATCTGTACTTTTTGATTTGTAGGTGATCCCCTTTTTTATATTAGTGGTCAGCACACTATGGCCGAATCAGGCTGCTGCCTGTTTTGTAATAAAGTTTTATTGGAACATAGCCAGGCCCATTCATAGCTATGGCTATGGCTGCTTTTGCACCACAATGACAAAGTTAAGTATTCTGCAAAGCCTGAAATATGTATTACCTGGCTCTTTACAAAAATAGTTTCCAAACCTCTGATTTATGTTATAAAGTGTATTCAGACTTTTGTGTCCATTTTACAAATACCATATTCACTGACTGACTGAAATTGTTCATGAGAGGAGAGCAATAAAATAATTGGATTTTATTCTATTCAATAGCATGAGAAATATTTTTTAAATACTGGCAAATATTAGTCTTATGACCCCACTGTCTTTCAAAGGTGTACATTTCTTCAGTATCAAAAGATTGGTGTGGGCAGGGGGGCCTGTGGTTGGGGGCAGTGAAGGAGAGAGGAAGACACAGAGACAGGAAAGACAGAGAAAGAAAGACACGAAGGATGGGCATAATTCCATGAGCAATAGTTGTTTAAAAGACAGTTTCAACAGCAGATTCTAATTTTTGTGAAATTATCCAGAGAGAGACTGAAATTCACAGTAACTGATATTATCTCTAAATGATTAATATTATGGCTGTAATATGTAGCAAGCAAATAAGCATTTATGTGTGATTCTGAATACTGTGGCCTCAGTACACTAAAACTGTAATCTACCCCATGTTCACCCCAAAACTGAGCACCATGCAGTTCAGCCTGAAAACAGAGGTGCTTATTATCCTCCCTCGGAATTGTTAAGGTGTACATATAAAGCGCCTATCACTCTTCAGAGTCATCCAGATTCTGAACTATGGTACTCTGGCAGTACCGTTCAGTAAAAATGGGATATGAAATTTTTTTTTGACTTTCACTTTGAAATAGCTGAAATAAGGTTTTATGCAGGAAAAGAAGATCTGTATCTAAAAACATTTCTTCCCTAAAATATTTTGACTTTTCAAGTCCATCAACAAGCAACAATATCCCACTCATGAGAGTAGTGCAGTCTGTCAAACACACGAAGAGGAAAAGCAGCACGGTGATGAAAGAAGGGTGGATGGTCCACTACACCAGCAAGGACACACTGGTAAGATCCACAGCAAGAAATTTTCTCTTGTCTTGTGAGCTTTAATTAGAGGAGCTGCTGATGCCCTGTCAAGACTGTGGGATGTCTGGGTTACCAGGAGCAAACCTCAGTGCAGGCAGGGCACCGGACTGGGGGAGCACGTTCACAGTCTCTGAGTGTCCCAAGTAGTTGAGCTAACAACTGAGTTAGAGAAAAGTGTAGACAGCAATCTCAGGGAAACAAACTCATTTCCCTCCATTACTTGAGATGCTTTCCAAAGAACTTGAATGTCTTGCCTGTCATTTTACAGGCTTGCTTTCAGAGCACTCCTCTGTGATTCAGGTTTTTTTTTTTTAAAGCACTGCATTTTAGGAAGAGAAGAAACAATGATAACTATTATATATTTCTTAGATCCTTAGGTGTTCACTTAAAAAACTGACCTATTCAGAAATACAGGAATCCTATAATTTATTAGATAAAAGACAACACATTTTAATTTTTTCATATAGTCTGAGTAGTTCATTACTTCTTATTTTCCTAATAGTTGATGAATGAGTTTGTGCATGTGTGTAAGAGAGAAAGAAATTTGAGTATGTTTCAGTTAAGCTAATTGACATTTAGTGCTAAGCTTCTTTCTCAGCTATTGGTAGTGTTTTCCTCATCACCCCCTAGCTATAGGATTCCTATCATTTCTTTAGATAAATGGACATCTATAACCTAATCGCTCTAGCTATAATCTCAGCCTTCTCTTCTGGAGGGAGATTTACATGACTTACTGTAGGACTCAACTGAATACTATACAGTCCTTCCTAGACATGGTAAAATATTTGAGGCACATTTAGTGTATTTGACTGGTCTAAGATAGGTTGTGGAAGAGACCAAGAATAGTATTAGGGCGTTTTGGTCTAAAAAGAAGAAACACATACACACATACAGACACACAAGGACCTGATCACCAAATCATAGAAGTTTAGATCTGCAGTGAGCTTAAGAGAGAATCTAGTTATTGATGCACTCTCCTGATGTTGTTAAGTTGATGCCATGGAGTCAACCTTGCCATCCTACAGAACATCCTTTAGTTCTGCTGTAACAGTCAGAGCTCTTCCATCTCTAATGGAAGCCAGAATACCTGGCTGGATCAGCATGGAATGCCTTATGTTCTAAAATAATAAGAATATATAAATATTATATCTCCTATTTAGCCTTTGTATCTTATTACAGCTACAAATCCACTTTTAGCTCTTCAAGCCATCAAATAAATTTTAAAATGGAGTTTTCTATTTACTATACATGCAGTAAGTGCCAGGCACTGCTTGGGTGCTAATACATCATCTCCTTTATTATTCATAACTCTCGGATGTAGACACAGAAACTCACCACACATTTGCTGAGTAGTCACCTTCTAGAGTCTTGAAATTGAGTGTTAGTCTTCCTAGTCCAAGGCCCATGCACTTTCCACCATCGAATCTTATGTCCCCAGTGGGAAAATGTTTTGATTTTTATCTATCTTGGATATTTTTTAAGTTTTTAAAAGGTACTAAATCCAACTTCTGTTTCAGCGGAAACGGCACTATTGGAGATTGGATAGCAAATGTATTACCCTCTTTCAAAATGATACAGGAAGCAGGTACTACAAGGTAAGGGTGGCTCTTTCCTTGACTGAAGTTTCACACCCCCTCTTTCTTTCTCATGGGAATGTAGAGTATCAGAAATACAAAATACATCCAACAGACATGACTCTTTTGGAGCTTGCTCCAAGGGATATTTTTTCTTCTCTGTAGTTTACACATTTGGGGGGAATCAGGTTGTGACCCCCTGTTAGTCATCTGTGAATTTCAGATATCCCTGTGGAATGCTTCTGGCCCCATGTGATGGTGGGGCAGGAGGGGGAGGGGGAGAGAAGAAGCTTAACTGACTATTTTAGCAGAGATGTGTTTTAACTGAAAAATTCAAGGTCACAGAAGATTAGCGAAAAGTAAATTCCTAAAATCTGTTCTATCCAACTTTCTTTGTTTTGTTTTGCATCTGTAGCCTTGCAGTACATCACTGGGGGTTAAGAAACATTATATGATTTCTCCATGTATTGTCAATATTCACAAGGAACACTTTCCCCTAGAAAAAAGTTTGTCAGCTATTTTCATTCTGTCTCTCTACATGAAATAATACAGGTGTTGCATAACGTTATCACCCAGTAAAACACGGTTCCAAAAGAAATTCATACTGAAGACAGTATATACTTGCTCCTTCAAGATTAATGCAGGCTCAGGCATAGTTGGTGTCATTCTCCATGGCCCCTTTACACAGATCTAACAGAAAAAGGAGACCTCGTTAACTTTTCAATTAAAAAATTGTTTTAAAAGTTATTATTTCTTAGTCACTCTATACCTCCTGGAACACAATGTGGTGATCAATTTTTTTAGTATCTATATTTTCTTTTTTTTTTTTTTTTTTTTTTTTTTTTTTGTGGTACGTGGGCCTCTCACTGTTGTGGCCCCTCCCGTTGCGGAGCGCAGGCTCCGGACGCACAGGCTCAGCGGCCATGGCTCACGGGCCCAGCCGCTCCGCGGCATATGGGATCCTCCCAGACCGGGGCACGAACCCGCGTCCCCTGCATCGGCAGGCGGATTCTCAACCACTGCGCCACCAGGGAAGCCCTATATTTTCTTAAAAGCAACTACTTTTAGAGTCTGAGGGCGGCCGAAATGGCTGGCTTGTTTTAAGATGAGGCTTCTGCTACTTCTCCTGGTGGCGGCGTCGGTGGTGGTCCAGAGCGATGCCTTGGCCAACCTGGGCGGCATGCCTGGCAAGAGATTAAAGATGCAGTACGCCACGGGGCCGCTGCTCAAGTTCGAGATTTGTGTTTTCTGAGGTTATAGGTGGGTGTTTTAGGAGTACACGCGGGTTGTTAGCCAGCGGTACCCAGGCATCCTCATTGAAGGAGAGAATTACCTCCCTCAACCAATATATAGACACATAGCATCTTTCCTGTCGGTCTTCAAGCTAGCCTATTAATTAGGCTTAATAATTGTTGGCAAGGATCCTTTTGCTTTGTTTGGCATGCAAGCTCCTAGCATCTGGCAGTGAGGCCAAGAAAATAAGGTCTATGCATGCATGATGGTCTTCTTCTTGAGCAACATGATTGAGAACCAGTGTATGTTAACAGGTGCATTTGAGATAACTTTGAATGATGTACCTGTGTGGTCTAAGCTGGAATCTGGTCACCTTCCATCCATGCAGCAGCTTGTTCAAATTCTTGACAATGAAATGAAGCTCAGTGTGCATATGGATTCAATCCCACACCATCGATCATAGCCCCACCTATCAGCACTGAATGCTCTTCTACATTAAGGGATTTTTGCAAGAGCAGCATGACTGACATTATGAAGCCCTGTACTGAAGACAGCAAGCTGTTAGCACAGACCAGCTGCTTTCTTGGCAGGCTCGTTGTACCTCTTGGAAAATCTCAATGCAAGGCAGTTTTTCAGTGCTGGCACATTTTGGAATTCTGCATATTCGTGGAGTGCAATAATACTGTATAGTTTTTTTTTTCTTCCCCAAGTCCACTCAGCTAATAGTTTATTTTAAAAATGCAGACATAACTACTTGTACTTCTTTTTCTCTCGGTCATATTTGAAAAAGTAGAAAACTGAGTTGCAATTCGATTTTTTTTTTCAAAGATGTCTATTAAGTCTTGTGATTTTATATTGAATTTTCCTTTTTTATAGTTTAAAATTGATCTTTTCAGGACTAGAGCTGAAGTTCCCAAGTACTTTATAAGAGTTTATCAGACATCTCTAATTTGGTCATGTCCAATTTATATAGTTTTCAAAATACTGCAGATTGTGAACAGCACATTATATAAGATTATGGGGGGAAATCCTATATCCAGAGTACTGTACAAATTTGTGTATGTGTGTGTGTGCGCATATGGGATTACCAGAGAGCTACTAAAAGACCAACCACTTTTTAAATCCTGTTAATGTAGTTCAAGTGTCCTGCCTTCACCGTCAATTTAATGAGTTGATTAACTGGGCTTTTATACTTAACTCAATAAAAAACTAAGCAGATGTAAGTTAAAAACAAAACAAAACAAACAAAAAGCAACTACTTTTAAAACCACTCTCTGTGGTTTTTCTCATTAAAACTATTCATGTGGCTATATTATTATATTAACATCTATCAAATCAAATTATATGATTCATTCAGTGCCTTAAAGAATAGTTGAAATTTAAAAACAGCTGCACATACCCAAATGCATTTCAAAAGGGTCGTGATTTTACCTCACCATTATAAAAATTATCATTTACATTGTAAGTCTTAGATTTTGATGCAGGTTCAAAATTATTATTCTTATTCATACTTATTCTTACCACATGAACTAGTAAAAAAGTCACTTGAATTTTTCTGTAGAAAGGAGATGATCAATTTTCCCCTTCTAAAGGTATTTTTGTATTCTTCTTAGTAATATTCTGTGTCTTATGAAACCATTTGATGGCTGATTGTAATGCCATTTCTCACATGTCCCTGGCATGAATTTTATTTGAAAGTTTACATAGTTTTGATAAACTGCGTTTAACACACTCTTTCTTCCACAGGAAATTCCTTTATCAGAAATTTTATCTCTGGAACAAGCAAAACCATCAGCTTTAATCCCTAGCGGGGCCAATCCTCACTGTTTTGAGATCACTACAGCAAATGTCGTGTATTATGTGGGAGAAAATGTGGTCAATCCCTCCAGCCCACCACCAAGTAGCAGTGTCCTCACCAGCGGCATTGGTGCAGACGTGGCCAGGATGTGGGAGATGGCGATCCGGCATGCCCTCATGCCCGTTATTCCCAAGGGTTCCTCCGTGGGTTCAGGAACCAATGTGCACAGTGAGTCTGCTAGTTTTCTGACTATCTTTAGAACATAGGTCTCCAAATAAAAGCTGCTGCTACACATACTAAGATATCTCATTCATTAAATGATCCTATTTTATTTTTCATTTTACATTAAAATTTTGAACAAATGCATGTCAACCCAATATATTAGGCAATAGCAGAAACCTAGAGCTGTTGGTCATAAAAGAAGAAGTAATCTAGTCAGCTTGAGCTTGACTTGGAATGCCAGTCATGCCATTTGCAAATGTGAGTTAACATGTGTCCTCAAAACCACCTAATATGCTATTCTGGGCAGGATGCTTAGTGGGCAGAGTACCTGGAAACTCTTGATCATTTTATCCCAGGAAGAAATCTCTGTTCATTGTAGAATGAGATAAATTTTACCAAAATGCAAACAGGATCAAGTATTGAGGATGAATTTGTAAAAGATATTTTAGAGGAGTATCTATTTAAAATGCAACTTAAAATCTTATAATGGCTGTTAATAATGAAGCCTATGGCAAAAAGCCCTCTGTTTTCACATCACAGTGTGTTATCTGATGATCTATCACAACTTTTCAATTGATCTCTACAACCAATGTACATATTAATAGGATATATATGCCTAGTTGGGTGCTAAGCATTTTATGTGAGGTCTCTATTTTAATGCCTAAAATAACCCCAATAGGTGGATGTTAATGATTAGCCTGTTTTACAGGTGAGGGAATCAGGCCCTAGAGACATTAAGTTGTCTCAGCATGTACCAGAGTTACGAAATGGCACACCAGTATTTGAACCCAAGTCTTTACGACTCCTAACTCTAAACTGACAAAATATTATTTTTCAAAGCCAAGTACAGAGTCAATCTGTAACTGTAAAAGGAAAGAAACATTCTAACAGACATTTTTCTAGAAAAGTCTAATTATTGTGGTTTTAAAACAGCCCTGCAGCTTTATTAATAAGCATGTATTTACTTGTTTTGATATTATCTCTCTTACTTATTTTGTGTATTTTTTAACATGTATTTCCAGGAGATATTTCTGTGAGTATTTCAGTATCAAATTGCCAGATTCAAGAAAATGTGGTGAGTGTGTACCTACTAATATAAAACTTGGTACTGTGATCCTTTATTTGAAAATAAGAGCATCATAAAATACATTTTTATTGATCTGAAATTTTAATTTTTTAGTGTTTTCTAGAAAAATAAAATAGGGTCCTTTTGGATGTTTTTCTTCTATAAAATTTTAGAAACATTACATTGTATCAATTCTCTTAGTGATTTTCTATCATCTGTTCTGCAGTGTGGAAAGTTAAATACCTATTTTTCATCTCAGATAAACAATTATAATGCAATGCCTGATTTTTCACGTTTGCGCATCTTGGTACTGGAATTTTAAATGGTTGATACTATGTAATACCAGATAAAATGGAATAAATTATTTGTGTTGCATGAATAGCTTAAACATGTCCTTATTCTCATTCCTTGATTGCTACCCAGAAGTGCTGTCGTATGACAAGGAGCTGCATATACTCTTACAGTCACTTGTACTTAACAAGGAGACCTCAGAAAGCTGCATAAATCAGATTTTATGGATCCACATTCTAGCACCCTAGTCGGCTGTGCCACATAACTCCATCTTTTCAGCTCAGTTTTTGAAAATTATAGATCATACATATTATGAAATAATTTACACTCTGTCATATGTTTGCTTCTTTTGGTTATACTTTGTCACTGTAGCAAGCAGCCCAAAAGTAATAAGGCCTTTCCTACCTCATCCTGTGACTCGATCTTTCCCTCTATTTTGATTGCTATGCCTGTTACCAAAAGGAAAAAGTCTGTAGCCTTACACTGATCTGAGTCTATTTTTTAAAGAATAAACTCCCTGAAACTCGATTCATCACTAGCATAGCTTTGCAACCTTTGCTAAATTGGCATAAAGTAAACTGAAAACCAAACATGATTGAGAGAATTAGGGAAACTTTGTAATGAAAATTAGACATATTCTTGTTCTGTCAATCACGAGATAGATTTCTAAGACCTGAAGGTTCCTGTTGTTCTTGCTTAGCCAGAGAAGACTTTGGGAAATACTGATCTACCTATAAGCCTCTTGGGAAATTCTAGATTCCTGTGGGGTTCTTCCACCCTGTTTGGCTGAAAATTCTGGGTGGCCATGGAGCTTTCAGAGAAAGATGGAGTAGTAGTTTGGACTCAGAATACTGGAGTAGTATTAATTCATTTTCTTGTCTTCAGACAACCTTGAACTCTGAACCATGGATACTCTGAAGGAATCACAGGATAGAGAGAACTTGTAGTTGTTTTCTGGAGGGAAGGACAAAGGGAAAGGATAGCAATGTATGGAATATGCAGAGGGTAGGATGTGATGTAAAAGGACTTTAATTTTTGGGTTTTTTTAAATTTATTTATTTATTTTTGGCTGCGTTGGGTCTTTGTTGCTGCACGTGGACTTTTCTCTAGTTGTGGCGAGCAGGGGCTGCTTTTCGTTGCAGTGCACGGGCTTTTCATTGCGGTGGCTTCTCTTGTCACAGAGCACGGGCTCTAGGTGTGCGGGCTTCAGTAGTTGTGACACACGGCCTCAGTAGTTGTGGCTCGTGGGCTCTAAAGTGCAGGCTCAGTAGTTGTGGCACATGGGCTTAGTTGCTCCACGGCATGTGGGATCTTCCCGGACCAGGGCTCGAACCCATGTCCCCTGCATTGGCAGGCAGATCCTTAACCAGTGCACCACCAGGGAAGTCCAGGACTTTTATTTTTGAAAGGACAAAGAGTACAAGGGTGGAGGATAGGCAGAAAATTCCATAGGATGTCATAGGAATACTGAAAGTGAAAAAGTATTGCATTGTGCTTTCATGAGTGTGGTCATCAAAATCACAGACTAAGCATAGTCATCTAAAACAGAATGCTTTACTTAGCAATTATTATTTCAAAAAGGAAAGAGTAGACATTTGGAGACTTGTTAACCTCCAGAAGTGGTAAAAGTAGAAGAGTTTGGTTACCTCACAGATGAGAATTTCATCGTGGATTGTCATCTTTTTGTGGTGTCTCTGGCTCACTCACAGTGATTCGGCCCCCTCTTCCTTCAGTTTAAATTCATGTGGATGTGGATGATTGATAAAGAGGCAGCCACAGCATTTTAGCCATAAAGAATGAAATGGTTGGAATCAGGACTCACACAGACATATGCTTGGTGACCATGATTATTTAATGTGAGATTTCTAAATAACCATTGCAATAAGCGAATCACTTTTTGAATACTGACATTATGTATATAAATGACATATAGTTTTCAGTCTTTTTCCTCTCTAATGAAACCTATATAATTGAACATTAGAAAATTTCTGCTGCTTAAGTTTAGAATAGTTGTCCAACATTACAGTATTACATTAAATTGAAGAGTGGGTTTTTAATATTATAGTTATATTGTAGATTTCATCTAGCATTTAAATTTTAATTGTTTATGTTTAAAATCTTTATCAGTGTTAATGATATATTTAATAAAATTATGGAGTTTATTAGGACTAATCTTTTGTTCCACTTCATGTTTGCTTTTCTCTGGACTTGCACCTATAGGACATCAGCACAGTTTATCAGATTTTTCCTGATGAGGTACTAGGTTCTGGGCAGTTTGGAATTGTCTATGGAGGTAGGTTAATTCACTAAGTATTTTTATTAATTTAAAGTTTTAGCATTTTTGTTTAGAAAAGTAATATCTCCAAGAAAAATATAAAAGACTTATATGTAGATACGTTTTTATGTATGTCTCTCTGTGTTTTACCGCTTTAGAAATTTCTCTTGAGGTAGTCACTAAATGGAAATTCAGTACCTTTCTGTTTTGAAAGAGAAATTTTTCTACTACTAAATATCAACAAACTTCTGCTTAAATATTGACAAACTCTATACACTATACTGGTTAAATATTGGTTTATTTAGACAAAATATTGAGAAACAAGGCAGCTGTAATCATAAAGATTCTTTTTCCTCTTAGCATATTTGATCAGAATGCTATAGAAGTCCATTCAAAAATTCTTTAATTCTAACATCTTTAATAATATTATGTATTTTGGTAAGGTTTGCATTTTTTACATTTTTGAAGTAAAATACTGAATTTTTACCTTTTTCTTATTGTCAAGCTATTTGGTAAATTTAGTTAAAGCTTCTGCTGTTTTTGATTCTAGCCAGTTCAATGACATTTTTCAAGTCTTTAAGAAAGATTTAATATCAGTGTTTCACCTGCCCTATAAAATGACATCATAACTTCCATTTCCTTAATATAATCAGTAACAGATTATCTTTTTTTGGTGAGGTTGGGGTGCTCTGAAATAATTACAGTGTCTCACTCAATATTATTTATCATAGTATAATATTGTGCTTTTTATTTAAAAGCTAATTAAATTCTACTCTATTTTAAAAGTAATTTTGATTCTTATAAAATGCACAAATTTTTTTTTGATAGAAAATCTATCAAGTCAGCAACCATTGTGCTTTTTGTTAAGGCATAACAATATAATAGAGGAGACCAAGTACTATACAGAAAATTCTTCTGCAGTGTAATAATTGCATGCAAAAAAATAATGGTATATAAAGCATGGTAAATATACATAACTGCATATAGTGTGGAGGTGAAACAGGGATAAGAAATGAGGTTAGAGAAACCAGCAGGTGCCAGGTAATTTGTAACATCCAACAGTGAAGGAGCAGGCATAGGAAGAGGCCTCCGTAAGCTGGGACAAAGTGAGAGAGTGGCATGGACATATATACACTACCAAACGTAAAATAGATAGCTAGTGGGAAGCAGCCGCATAGCACAGGGAGATCATCAGCTTGGTGCTTTGTGACCACCTAGAGGAGTGGGATAGGGAGGGTGGGAGGGAGACGCAAGAGGGAGGAGATATGGGAACATATGTATATGTATAACTCATTCACTTTGTTATAAAGCAGAAACTAACACACCATTGTAAAGCAATTATACTCCAATAAAGATGTTAAAAAAAAATGTTACGTCTGGATACATATGGGATGAGGCAGATAAGAACAGTCACAGAAGAGAGGTCAGTTGCCATAGTGACAGAAGCATAGAGACAAAAGAAGCTGCAACCTTGAAGACAGTAGATGCAATAAAAGTCTGCATTGGAATAGAGATTGCAGTGAGTCAAAGAGTTAAGAAGTGATGTGAAGAAAGTAGAGAACATGAAAGCAAGACAATAGTTTTGTCAGTTGGGAAGGGAGGTATTCTGGAAGGAGTTGGAAGGAATAGTGAAAGTGGGATGTAGGGGAAAGGAATACTAGATTTACACCAAATGTAGAAATAATGGAATTTCAAGTTAGTTTGTATGTGACCAAAAAAATTAGTAATTAGGTTCATTTTCAAATTCAATTAGCATTCCTATATTCTATACCTTCTCTAATCTAGTAGTGTAGGAGTTAAAAGCTTGAGGGTACCCTGTGATTCCCTAGAAAACTTTCTGTGAGAATTAAATGGGATGTGATGTATGTAAAGGGACTGTCAGGTGATGACAATGATGATGATGATGATAATTCATATTTTTGAGTGTGTATAGTTATCTGGGCACTCCGTGTACTGTACGTATCTTATTACATCTAATTCTCACAACAACCCTACCATTGAAGATGAGGAGCTCAGAAAGCTTAAGTGATTTGCTCAAGATCATGAAGCTAATAAGGGACAGAGCCAAGACTTTTATTCTTTCCATTATAACATACATTCATTTTTTAGGAGTTTAAAATTATACTTTCTTAAGGAGAGGACTTTTGCCCATGGTATGAATATTTTCTATATCAAGTAGCTCAGTATCCTGTTTCTAAAACATATATTTTACAAGAAAATATCAGGCTGTTCATACAAATAGCTTTTAATGTCCTAATTCTTTTGTGTTGTAAATTGTGGCTAATTTTATAGTGCATATTTGATGTAGAAAATGGAGCTAAGAAGTGAAATCTTTATGGATATAAGTCAGTGTTCATCAGAAATGTTATTCAGTAAAGCATTTTTATAATTCCAAAAGATTTTTATAAATTCTGCTATCCTTTAATAGAGATGATATATAATAAGATTATGCTAATATTTCTTTTTTATTTTAAAGGAAAACATCGTAAAACAGGAAGAGATGTAGCTATTAAGATCATTGACAAGTTAAGATTTCCAACAAAACAAGAAAGCCAACTTCGTAATGAGGTTGCAATTCTTCAGGTACTTTTTTGTTTTTTATGTAGGGGCTATAAAATGTCCCCTCAACTTCTGCAAAACAAAGAAAAGTTATCCAAATATCTGTGGCATAGATATTTAGGAACATTTTTAAATAACTGAAAAGGCAGATCAAGCATCAAACTGTAGCCTATGTAGTATCTTTCCTGAGTCTAGGCAGCTTTTTTTTTTTTTCATGTACTTAATTCTAGGTTTTAATGTATTCTTAATTCTCATTAAATGGGTAATGTTTCAGCATTTGCTCATAGTGGGCACGCTGAGACCATTTTGTTTTACATTATCAATGACCTTGCCTTCATAAACATTCCTCCTTTACGCTGTGATAATTATATGAATTGAGTACGTAGCTGTCAGCATATCAGGTAAAAGAGTAATATATGTCCGAGAATCAGATGATCTTGATCTTATTAATGTACTCTTTGTGTCTCACTGTAAGCCTTTTATTTAATATTGAGACTGTTCCTTAACTCTTCTCATTTTTAAAGCCAGTCCCTTTTTAAAGCTAGAATTTGTTAATAAAAGGTATTATGTGATATATATAATTTCTGTAACGATTAAAACTTTTTCTGCAGATCAAAAGGAAATGGAGCAGTTGTTTGCTAAATGTGGTCAACGTAGCTATCTAGTCTAGACAATTTAGACCATTGAAAGTGCTCATTTTTATATAACTTCCAGAATTCTCTCCTTGTCATGCAAGCTGATCATAATTTCTAATTTATAGTTTTATTGAATAATTTTCATTTGAACATTGCTAACAAAGCAAAACAGATTACATTTCTTCATTTATTGTTTCATGTAACTGCCATTTATTGAGTTTATACAATAAAATGTTGAAAAAGATATGATTTCTGCCCTAAAGGAGCTCATGTGTACAGACAACTGAAAATAATTGCTGCTGTACATAAAAAATGACATAAACTTTTCTGGGACTCATATTTTCTAAAGATGATGTTCTTGTGCTTTTGGACAACTAATGTAACACAGAGAACTACCACAGTGTTCTCTGCTTTCTTGGAAGAAGATAACTACAGGTCTTAAGCTGACAATTCATAGATTCATAGCTTAGTGCTTGCTAATCAGATTCTTTTTTTTTTTTTTATTCTTAATTTGGCAACATTGAGCTGCAAATGACATCTTTCCACACTTGGACCTTGCTGTCCTGGTCTCCACCCTCACATAGTGTCCTGAAGGCAGATTCCTTTGCAGCTTGCCACAGTTGGCATAAGGATAAACATTTATCCTTCCTTTCAGGACATAAGAGGAGTTTCGCAGTTAACATGGATGGTTATATCTTTCTACATTTTATTGCAGCTGCAGAGGAAGGTCTAATTTTCTGTGTATAGCCCTTTAATTGGCTTTCCTGAGCCTGTCAACACTTTATCAGCTGCTGACTCTGTAGTAAGGTAGAAAAATAAAATACACCATAAACCGACTCCATCTCCTTTGCAAAAGAGTAGCTGCAATCAACAACTCAGATGCAGTAAACATACATTTGGCAAAAATTTCATTATAATGTGAAAAAAGAGTTTGCTTAGGTTGAAAGTCAAATTCTGCCCCTTGAGCATATGAAGAGTTTGAGCAGCTCTTATATTATGGCCTGAAATCTCAAGAATCCTCATCACTTATCACTCATCCCCATTGTCCCCAACCATATTTCACTTCCTTCATCAAACTCGTATTTATTGAGTACATATCATGAGCTAAGCACTGTTCTAGGCTCAGTGGATACAGTGGGGACAAAAACACACAAGTCCTTCCTGTCACGAGTCTTTAAATTGTATTACTCAGGCTTACTTATAGTCTGATGTTTGCAACATACTTACGTGTAGAATTTTTAATTACAAAACCTGTATAAGGAGTCTTATTAAGGCTTGGCATAAATATATGAGGTTCAGGAGTTCATACTTTATCAAAAGTTGACATTTGTTTCAAACTTGTTCCTCAGAAATTACTCTGACCTATGTTCTCTTTTTCCCATGACACTTATCATCTTCTAGCCTATTACAGAATTTCATTTATTATATTTGCTCTGGGTTTCTTTCCCCATCCCCTACCCCAGCCCCTCCACTGGAATATATACATTTCAGGAGGGTGGATATTGTTGTTTTGTTTACTGCTGTATCCCAAACACCAGAGATTGTTCCTGACAAACATTAGGTATTTAGCAAATATTTGTTGAATGAATGTGGGTTGAATTAAACTTGTACAGAGACATCATCCTGTCACATAAGAAGACATATTGATACATAGTATCCAACCAGGTAGCAAAAGTCCAGACTCTATTTTCTATTAGTGGTTAATTGGTTAGTTAAGAAGGATTGTGTGTGTTTCGTTCTTTGAAATCCCTCATTCCCCTGCTTTATATTTCTTATCAAAAGAAAGAACTCATTTTTTGATCCTGAAAAGACAAAATGGTAATGAGGCAAGAGATAAGGGAAGGGTTCTGACTCACTAAGTGATATGTTCAGGAAAAGTACCATGATTGAAATCAGCTGAATGGTGGGGAAGGTTTTCTTTTACTAATCTTGAGGAACAGAATTCTGTCCCTCTGGATATAAAAGTGATACCCAGAAGCATTTGGTACTCTCTGCCCTGTGGTCTGTAGCTTATGAAAGCTGTTTTCCTGGCTTATGGTTATACCTGGAGTCTGATAAGTTCTGCCCCATCCCATTCCTCTTTCTGATTCTCCAGAGGGGATCAAGCGGGCCAAAATGGCTGATGGGAGAAAATTCCCCTCATGCAGTTCCGTTAGTCCTCTGATTGAATTTTGATTTGTTTCTGTTTTTGTAAAAAAAAAGCACCTTAGCTTATAGAAAACTTCAAAGTTGTATAAATGCAGAATGTGTAAAAAAGTAGACTTCTTTCTTTTTCTATTTCATCTTCTTTACATAACCTATATGAAGGCTTTCCAAGGTCTGATTCAGTCATTGGAAAACCAAGCTCTTTAGATATTTTTGAATAGTTGGAAAATTAAGGCAAGTGTGAATCTTTTGGCATAGTTATCCTTTATATCTTTTCGAGTAGCTATTTTCATTATCTCTAAATGCTTCATTATTATTATTATTATGTTTCAGAAGAATGTTAGTTAATGTAGATGTTAAACTTGGTTCAAAAATTCCTAGAAGATCCTATTTATATTGTTATTTTAAAAGTTGTGTCTTGATTTTTTAAAAGGTAAATTTGAAATTACTGTTTTTTTCTATTCATGTCAACAAAATAAGAATAAAAAGATAGTTTACGATTATTAAGGGTATCACAGAAAACTGACTTTTACGAGGAGATGCAATTACATCTTAGAAGGTTTAGAAACTTAAAATCTAAAATAAGTGATATGGGCATGATATATTTAATATAATTTATCAAAACAGGCTTGTTTGGTCTAAATTAATTTTTATTTTCTAACATAGTATCACAATGCATAAAAAGCTTTAGGATAATACTTAATTGATTTACTATCATTTTTAATTGATTTACTATTATTGAATATAATATATGAATATTATATTCTATTTGATTTGAATATAATTCTATATATTCAATTGATTTACTATTATGAATTTAATTCTAATTGATTTACTATTATTTTTCCTCTTTATCTTAAATATCAACTTATTTATCTAAGGAACAATACTAGAGCTTCTGTTTATGATACAGTATATTAAAGCATTTTGGAATTGTAAAGATGCTGAATGCAAAATGTAGGAAAAAAATATGTAAGAATTTTACAGGCCATCAATTAAGTGTATTCCCTTGCACTTATCTCCTAAAATTCCCCCATCATTCTTATTTCTCTGTTGTGAGGCAGTCCTCTTCCCATTTTAACTTTAAAACAAAATAACAGCAATAACAAACTGTGAGCTCGATATGTCTGCCACCTCTCATAAGTGCAGCACGTTTTATATTGCCACACTTCAGATTTCTGCTCTATGCTACTTTCCATTCTTATTCATAAATTCCTTTCCTTGATTTCCACACCTTTCTTAAAATACAAGGCCCTTTGGTCTTCTACCTCTGCTCAACTATCACCCTTTGGCTATTTTTTAGTCTTTACCCTACTTGACTAGTCTCAGTCCTTCAACAGCGTTGATCATTTGCTCCTTTTTAAATCTCACTCCTCTCTTCATCCCTGCACTTATCAGGCCCCGTTTCACCTTCCCTGCTAGCTCCATCCTTCTTCTTGATCTTCTTCTGTTCATCTAAATGATTTATGCTAATCTGGAACTCATTCCCAGAGTGAGCTCATCCACTTTAAGAGAGTTGTCTGTCATCTCTTCACAGGTCATTCCTTAATTTATCTCTTGAGCTCCGTTCTTTCACAGACACTTCAGTCTCCTGTTTCTGACCTTAGGACATCTCCACTTGGCTGTGCCAGTCTTACCCAAACCAACCAGCCGAAAACCAAACGATTATTCCTAACGTCTTTCCCTGCAAGTTATTCTCTCCCTAATTTTGTCTATTTTGCCATCATTCTTCCAGTTTCTAAGCCTAGTATCCTTTACCTTCAATTAATAAAAATATTATGTCATTCAGCAGTACCCTGAAGCACTTCCTTCCTTGATACAAAGCGATTTACTGGGCCTCTGGGTCATATAACAATGAATGAAATATTTTAGGATGTTTATCATCTATTTGAGCAGATAGATACAAGTAGCTACAAGTCAGGATAGGTGTGGAAATATCGTATACATATAGCTGATTCACTTTGTTATACAGCAGCAACTAACACAAAAATGTATAGCAATTATGCTCCAATAAAGATGTTAAAAAGAAAAGAAGTCATGGATTATGACAGAGGTCAGGGCATTGGAATGAAGGATTACTTCAAAGAGAAATACAGCATTGGTGAAATCTTGAAAGATTCGCAGACTTTTGGTAACCAAAGAAATGTTGGAAAGGGTTATTAGGCTGAGGGGCCACCTTAATAAAATAAATATACTATGAAATGTAAGTAGAAAACTAGATCATTATAAAAGAGTGTCTTTAAACCATTTCATGTGTCCTCAGAAAGAATTCTAGAAACCTTTATTTCTGCTTGTGTATTTTTAAGTTGACAGATAGAACTATTTTGTCAGAAGTTTAAAGAATTTTAATTTTGTACTGTACCAAAAATATTGATATTTGAAAATGAGCTGCTATATAACTTATTTAAATATACTCATTAGAATCTAAATATCAGAAACATTTGATATTTTTTAACAATCATTTTAAAAATACATGCATAGGCTTTTTAAGCAATAGTTTATTTTATAGCATTCCTTGTTTTCTTTGACTACGTTACACTTTTCCCACAGAACTGTATTCCAATGTCATGTATTTTTATACTTAAAAGTCTTTTACTGGTCCCCCTTTCATACTTATTTGCAGTAAACATAAGTATATATTTTTAAATTTCTTGATTACAACACTAAATGTTTAAAGCATTCTCCTGGATGAATTTATCATTACAGTTATTATTAGTAAACCCTTTATCCAGCAAGATAAATATTCTAAAAAATTTGATCTATGTTTGTTAAACATAAAAAAATGAAATGTTGCTGAAAATACATTATTTAATGACATTTAAAAAATTTAGTTCATAAATTGGTGGGTGACTATTACTTATTGTTTGAATTAAACAGAGTTCAGCAACGACTTTATTCGTTTTTCTAAATTGTAGGAGCCCAGCTGTAAGCCCTCCCAAAACAAGACAAAACTATCCCAGTGATTTATCTTCAAAATTCATCCTCTCTCTTTTAATTCTCTCTGTTAATAAATCTATTAAATGCTTCTCTAATTTTGGTGAAAGCATGAATTAGAAACTAAGTTGCAAAAGAACTGATTTCCAAGTTATTAGAGTCATTCACTTCATATCAACACAATGTTTCAAATTTTCCTTTTATTTTTCTCCCAAGTTTCTTCCCCATGGCAAGGTACCCTAGTAATATTTGGAATGTGTGAGAAGCATGCCTTCCTTTTGGAAAGTGGAAGAAAAAGTATTCTGAAAGGAACCTTGGGGATGGAGAATTTGAAGACTGTAGGGATTTTCTCAAATAGATCTGTATTAGAAGAATATTTATAGACTGTTAAGATTCATTCATTCATTCAAAGTATAGTTATTGAGTACTCACCATGTTTCAAGCAGTAGAGACACAAATGTAAACAAAGCACATTGTCTTAAAACTATCCGTCTGCTCACATATCTTTAACATCTTCTGGTTCCCCAAGAGTATGCGTACCATAGTTTAGAGACTGCTGTGAAAGGACAGGGTACGCTTAGGTAAGACTGGGAAATGGCTTTCATGTGAGTTCATGGAGACCCTTAGATATTGTGCCAAGTCAACTGGATTTTATTATGCTTTGGTGATTGTGAATTATTGAAATATCTTGAAAAAGAAATTGTTATGATCAGATCAGTATTTGAGGATGACATATTATAGAGGAGAAAGTTTAAAGGCAAGAAAACTTTGTTAGAAGCTATTTTCAGCTAGTTGTGACAGTCAAAATGCCCCCGTTCTTGTATAAATAATTAATTCCATTTTAGGCTCTAATTAGAAAACTATGATGTTTTGTGAGGAGGAAGAGTTTGTAGATTGGCTGCTCATTGTTCCAGATGTTACAGCTGTCTCAGAAACTTAGACCTGGGGGGGGGAAATTGGGCATCGGATGCAAAGGAAATCAGAGAACATGTCAGAGTGATACCTTTAAAGGCAATGGAACCTCAAGATCAGGAGGGGATTTGGTAACACAGAACAACACTATGGTGGTTCATGAGCTTAAAAACAGAATAAGCTGTAAGGAAGAAGTTCTTCCAGCTAGGAAGGCGAGGAATCCAAATTGTCAAGGTGGATGTCATAACAGGTACAGAGGACACTGCAGTGAGAAGACTGACAAGGCAGCATTCAGAAATCCAGACAACATGCTCAAATGCACTCTGAGAGCCAAGTGAGGAGGCTTAAGTAGCGTGGCCCCTGAAGTATACTAGTTAGAACAGGCAGGAAAGGTCCTAAATGGATTTGAGTACAAGGAAAGCATTAAGGCAATGGATAACATAGAGTTTAGAGAGCCTAAGTTCTGAGGTTAGACTGCCTGGGTTCTCACATCAGGCTTAAGAGTCTTAGGAGCTTGGATAAGTTACTTTAAGTTCTCTCTCACTTTGCTTATCCAGAAACCTTGAACAGATGTTATAAGAATTGAGTGTGATAATTTTGTGAAATCCTTAGTGCCTAGCATATAGTAAAGAGTCCAAAATGATACTACTAGTATTGCCACCACTAAGTTGTAAATCTAGCTCCTAGGAACAAGTTCAAATAACTTGATATTGAGAATTTCCTAAATAGAGAACATAGAGACACATAATTTCATTGTAACAGAGAACACAGTTGGGGTAAAGCTGAACATATATACATTAACATATGCCTGACCCTGGTAGACACTCAGTAAATATTTGTTGAACAAATTATGTAGCCACAGCTCAAGGAAACAGAGGGATACAGAATCACAGAGCATGCCAATAAGACAGTAAAGTATTCCTTACCTTAATTCCTTTTTTTTGTCTGTTTCAGGCAAGGCTTTATTTGGGACCCCTGCTGCAGCAGGGGGGAATGAAAACAAGCAAGTTTCCCTTGCTCGCTCCCCAAGGCGGGTGCGAGTTGGTTCCTTATATGGGGTGAGGGTAGGGATGTATCCAGTGTTCGGGCGGAGGGGTGCGTAGGTGGTTTGCCCCCCCTTAGGTAGTGTTGTGTGCAGGGGGCATGTGCAGTACCCTGCTTTTGCTCCCTACCCCCTGCTTTTGCTCCCAGCTCTTCAAAAGTGGCAGATGGGTTTTTCAGTCTCATTGTATCTTTTGTCCAGAATTTGCCCCATCTGCACATGCATGCATTCCTTTTTGACTACAAAACATGGTAATTTATCTTCACAGAACAAGATTAAATATACATCTTGTAAATACCTGGCTTTGTTCTCTTAGTCTAAAAAGACCATCAAGAATAGGTGGAAAAGAGGTAATCATGATAGAAAACCAGAGAACAACATTGCTAAATATGAGTAGGAAAATGAAAATTTGCACAAACTGGTGATTTTACTTAAATCATGAAAGAGTCAACTATTCTTTCTCTAGGAAAAATATGCAAAATTTGAGTTCTTTGTCTTTTGTGTGTACTGAGAGGTTAGTTTATACTTCTTTTGTTTCATCTTATATGTTCATCATATTTCTTCAAATATTTTTCTTTTTTATATTACTGCATGAAGAATTTTAGTGAAATTCTTTCTTCTGAAGACATGTTCTGCAGCTCTAAAGTAATCTTGTTATCTTCTGCACGTTCCAATAAATAAAGCCCACAGATTATGTGTATATATATATATCTAAGATAGAGGGAAAAATAAAACAAAGATCTATTATAAGGAAAAGAAAACAAACTTAGAAAATTTTCTGAATAGGTATTGTGTTCCATAAGAAGTTAGTCATAGTGAAAACTTAGTGTCAGAAAGTCAGGTTCCAGTCAAAGCTTTTCCATTTTTTGGCAACCCTCTTTTTGTTTCCTTAATTATGGCTTAGAATTCATCTGACTTGGTGTGCTTGCTTCTTCACAGGAATGTTTTGGGGGGATTAAATTAAATAATATATAAAGTGTTTTATATTTATTTTCTTAAATTATTTATTTATTTATTTATTTGGCTGCACTGGGTCTTAGTTGCGGCACACAGGATCCTTCTTTGTTGCGGCATGCAGGATCTTTAGTTGCAGCATGCGGAATCTGTAGTTGGGGCAACTCTTAGTTGCAGCATGTGGGATCTAGTTCCCTGACCAGGGATCGAACCTGGGCCCCTGCATTGGGAGCGTGGAGTCTTAGCCACTGGACCACCAGGGAAGTTCCTATAAAATGTTTTTTCAATGAATGTTTCCCAACATATTTTTGGAAGATCGTGTCTTTTGAGTTCCTTCATGGAAGCGGGTGGGGGTTAAGATGTTCTCATGAATACAGTTAAGAAAATATTGTGTACTACATCCAGGTCATCTACATCTTGGAAGTGAATAGTCTTCCACTTATTAAAGATTCTGAGATGCCCCATAATTAAGAACTTTTTTAATTTTGATAATATGCCAGTTAAGTGCCACAGAACTCTTACACAAATGTAAGATATCACAAACTGACCTTTTTGCACATAACGTTCTGTCTTCTAACCCTGTACAGTAGACTTTACATGGTCACTCCAGTTCCCAATATCCAGTACTTAAGACATCAGAGAGATTATGTGTCTACACATAATTATAATACACATATTATAATAGAATGTTATGCTTTCTGGGGTGCTGACATTTAAATATAGTAACTGGGCTACAGTGATATGAATTGTTAAAAGTTACACTTTAAATCTAACGCCAAGGTAAAACGGGATTCATGTGTTCATCTTTCCAATCAGGCAGGTTAACAGGAAATAAAAAAGTTTTCTAGATGTTGTCTCCATTGCCATGCTTTTGTAGCAAATAGAAAAAAATATCCAGATATTTGATCCATTTTTTAACTTTTATGTACAGTAAACACACCTTGACCTACAAATTCCAATTTCCTTATTTTAACATGCCATTCTTTTAATTCTTGCCTTTCCGCTAAAAACAAACAGTAATGGCATAGAGGAAAGGGGGTCACACTTTATGGGTAGAAAGTTTACTAACACTGATTTTTTTAAAAGGTAACAATCAGTTATTAATTTTCTGCCTTTGAAGCCTTTGCTGCTTGTTCTCAAATATTATGTCCTTTTGCCTAAATTCAACTTGAAACTCCGGCCTTTGTCGGGGGCTAGGGGATAGATACTAGGATGCATACAGGATCCTTGCTGTGTAAGGGTCTTTCTTTTGATAGAAATCACTCCCTCGACCACCAAAAATTATAGTAACAATTTCACCCATATACAAACATCAATGCCAGTGAAACCTCAGTGTATGTATGACTCTAGATGGTGGGCTTAGGAATCTAGATTTTGCTTTTTAAATTTCTCATTCATACCTCTAATCTGAAAGTTTCCTGGTGATGAGTAGAAAATATCACATATTTTTATACTGTTTCTACCTGCTGAAAAGTCAAGAAAGGCTAGAAACATGAGAGATGATGGAAGGGTTTGTTAAGTATATTTTTTACATACTCCTCTCCCTCTGCATTCGGTCTCTTCTCCTTTTATAAGGAAAGGAGAGGACTCATTCTATTTATCATGTGTCTGCTCAGCCCTAGAATCTAAAGCTAGATTAAAGCATTTCCAGAAGAGATGAAGTGCAGAATGACTAAGAGGGTTGTATA
Organism: Mesoplodon mirus; assembly: GCF_964341445.2. Classification (NCBI taxonomy): domain Eukaryota; kingdom Metazoa; phylum Chordata; class Mammalia; order Artiodactyla; family Ziphiidae; genus Mesoplodon; species Mesoplodon mirus. The sequence goes on along the minus strand of NC_138979.1, from coordinate 119,979,338 downwards.
TAGGTTTATGAATGTATGTGAATACAGAAGTTTTATATCAGGTGTCACCTGATTTTTTTCTTCTATGCAAATATTGAACTGGTCCTTTAAAAAATTTTTTCTTGCGCCACTGTTACTTAATAGAATGCAGAGGACTTACAGCTAACTTAAGATGAAAATATATATATATATTGGTAAATTTTGCATTATAATCCAGCCACCTAAAAGTTGACTCCCTTTCTTGATATTCAGACACAATATATGTATTGTCATTAGCAGTCAATGGAGATGCTTCAACTTATTATTTCTTCCACAAAATTTTGAACTATTTAAACCAGGGTCAATCTGAGCTAATTAGTGCCACAGAAAAAAAGTAACATTACACTCCAGTTCTGATGGATGGTATAGGCAAACAATTTTTACCAGGAATGATCTGATCATTTCTGAGTTCTCAGAGTCTAATAGGTTAAATTTGGTTGTGGCCGCATTGATCTAAATGTCAGCCAGTGATACCTATTCACAGGAGGGTGGATTGTTACATCCGGTCTTATTGAAGTAATATCGGTGCATTTATTCCTCTGACAGTATATGTTAGCTTTATTTGGTTCTAGGTTATTATCAATGTGCATTTCTAAAATTTTAACAGATGAAATTTCCCCCAAAAATGCTACCTCCAAAAATATAACCACTAGAGTATGAGCCTATTTAAATTGTAGGCTTTTTGCCAACGGAACATGAAATAGGGATACATTCACATGCAACAACCAAACGATCTCCATCCTCATGTTATATCAGCAGAGCTCTCACATGGTGTAACACAGCCCTCACCTGTTGACTTCACAGTACAGGCACCTCTGCCATCATTGAAGTTTAAAAATACAGCACAAGGGAAGACAGGAGAGGACAAATTAGAAGGTGCCAGTTTGTGGCAGTTCATACTTAGCTTAATGTAGCCTCCTTTAGGTGAAACACAAAAGGAAATGTTCTTTTCTGCCACTTACTTTAAATTTCCAGTTATCAAACTAAAGAGAGAATTTAGGAGAGATAGCTGAGTTTACTGTGTCAATTTGGGTATTATCTTTCACAAGTCTTTTTATAATCATCTGCTCTCTACATGATGACTTTTCAGCATCTATCAAGGTACTGTTACACACTGTGTCCCCTTCATAAGGCATTAGGTGATTATGACTTCCAGGACCAGTAAATGAAGCATAAATTGTAAGAGACTGTGTTTAGAAAATTCATAAGATGGTATGTTTATCCCTCATCCGGGAATGAGAATCAACAAATCCGTTGCCATGGTGCTGTGCCTCCAAGAAAGGCACCTCTCTTCCCCACCCCCATCGCTGTGCACCACTGTGCTGTGGTATATTCTTCTGTCTGCTCTGCATGCTATTTAGAATTTAGATCCTGGATTCTTCACTTTGAAGTTTCTTTCTTTCTGTCCCAGTATGACCTAAACCACTTACAGAAGTTCCCACATTAAGGCTGAATCCTAAATAACCTGTTGAAAAGATACATTGATTCTAATTTTTCTCTTTCCTACCTCTCATATGTTTGAGTATAATAATCCTGAAGGTAGAAGAAGGGGAACACATGACATTAATTTATCACAGCTAAATATATAGAATCAATTTTCAATGCTAGATTTACAATAAAGCAAAACTATTAGAATCAAAGATTATAAGTACAAATTAAATATTCCTTAATACAAATCCCCAAAAAAGTAACATAAAATAGAAGGTACACATAAACTAAAAGTTTTAATTAAATGATTTTATAAAATATTGCTGCTTTTATAAAATCCTTTGCTTTTAGTGACTAGTTTCCATTAATTACATAAGAATTCTCTTTGCAATTTGAGTCAGGAGAATTTTTGTCTTGATCTCCAAATGGCATTTCCTCCCAGTCTTCGAAACAACTTATATTCACCCCATGGATATGTCATCAATCTGTAATGTGTGAATAGAAACTATTCTTTCCTATATTTGACCAAATGTTTCATTTCCTGAAAGTTAAATTACTTAAATGCAACAAACAGATGGCCAGAAAGTCCTGTAGTAGCTTAACTCTGCCATGAAATTTATTATCCAAATCCCTGAGATAGGCCTGAGAAGTTAGCAAAAATTCTTTCTGAACTCTACTATTCCACAGTTGATGTTACAGTCATCAAACCATTTTTAAGTTAATTAAGTTACTTTAGACTTCAGAAGGAAAATGTTGAAAAGCTGTTTCATATTTTATATACAAAATTAAAATTGTGAACAAGTCACATCAACTACTTTGGTTAAAGCTCGTCTTAGAGTTGATCTTAAGGTATTAAAAAGATAATATGAATCATACATGTTAGAAAATAGTGACTTTAATTTTTTTTTCTATCTCTAGTCTTCAAATATTATCTTCTCTAGGCTAAATAAATGCTTCTCATCAGTATAGTAGAGAGAATTTGGATGATGAAGGCATGATTCTTTATATTCCATTTTCTTTTGTTATTGTCAAATGTAAAAACAAGTTTGGTCATTTGGTTCAGTGCAAAAAAAGTACGGGTCTTGAGTAGGCACCTCTGATGGCCTTGTCTCAACCATACATAATAAACCCCAAAAAATATCAACTTATTGTATATCAGCTATACAGAAAAAATAAAGTCATTTTGCTATTGGAAAGGTTTTTCAGCTACCATTCAATGTATTCTTTAGCAAACCTATAAAACATAAAGGTTTTGGTAAAAGAGCAAGGGCCAATTGCAATGAACATATGAGTTTAAACTTTTCTAAGACATATTTTTTTTTACCAGTTGTGTATACATGACCTTTAGTTCAATGCATTCATTGACTATACTTTTTTCTAAAATATATACCTAACTATATTCAAAGTCCCTTATCGAGAAATAGAAAAATTTTCCCTTATCCTTTTCATAAAGATGCTGTTAAAGGACAGTTGTACAGTCCTTCAGGGTCTACAGGGAACATGGCACAAAATAGTTGACAGTAAACAATCGCATTAATCCATTGCATACTTTTGGCCTAGAACATTTTGGGAATATACCAATTAGATAAGCACATGTTAAAGTCCTACCTTCTGAATAGGGGCCCCTCAAGTCATCTTGTTGAGTGGTGGAAAGGAAAAAGGAGTATACTGACTGAAAGACTTAAGTACCTCTAGGAACTCATATGCTTAGAAAAATACAAGTAGAGGCGCATGAGAGTTAACATTGTGCATATATTCAAATAATTTAGGTAGGAGAGATTCCTGGTCATCTTCTGACTCTCCCCCCAACCTTCACAGCCTACGACAAGGGCAGCAGAAGCAGCAGGCTGAGCCACTACCACACCACTTTTGTCCTTCCCTGCCCTCCTTGGATCCTGGAGGTCTCACTCCCTTAACTTTTGTCTTCTCCTTCACGCTCTAGGTTTTCCTCTGTCTAAACACAAGGGACCTGCTTGCTTTGCTGCCTACTTCTGTTGGTCTGCTCCTTTCCTATTCATTGTTCCTACTCCCCACCTAGACAAGGCCTTGGCCAATTAAAGAAGCCAAACTCCCAAGAACACTGCTTGAGTGCTTAAAGTTAGAGTAAATAGAAGAATCAGTTAAGAAGATACTCAGAAGAGGAAGGTATACTTATCACATTTCATAGTGGACTTGTCCCAGGAGAATCATGACTCTGGCAGGACTCTCATGTCATCCTTAAAGCTTCTTCTGTGATCACTGATTTAAGAGAGGACAGCTGAGATGCTTGGATACCCAGAGGCTGGTGGTCTGTCTAGTTGTTGTGACAGCCTGGGCACAGGTTCAGGTATGAACCATGCTGTCACTGGTCTTCCATACTGCATATCGAACAGATATATGGAGTCATTAATTAGAGTCTCCCACCTAAGGATCTGGCACTCCCACAGTGGTCAAAGCCAACCAGCTATCTGGTCCTATTGGTAGGCAGTCGGGACAAAGAAATTTAAGAGTAGTGACAGCGTGAGCTTTGTTAATCCCACAGTTGTTCCATGTACTTGAGCTCTGACCAGGAGAGAATAACTCTGGGGGCCTAGTCTATCTGAAGTAGCCAGATTTGACTGTTTCAAGAATAATCACTCCAGCCCTCAAGAGGTGAAAGGCCATTGGGTAGGTGTGCAGGCATCTCTCAGACCACATTCAGTACCTTGCTATACCATGACCACATTATACTGCATGATTGGGCACCAAGGCCTCAGAATCAGACCCATCAGATGTCTGAGGTGGAGATCAAAATTGCCAAAGTAGTGGAAGGGCACCCTGAGAGGTTATCATCACGGGAGCTACTGCCAACCACAGCCATAGCTCCATGTTGATGCCAGGCTTTCTATGCCGATGAGTAGCATGGAGGACATTGACAGTGCAGGTTCACCCACATCCCCTTCTACTGCTCACCACCCAGCGTCTGTCTGTGAGGTCTGAAAAGTGAACCATTTCAGGTTTCCAGTAATTTGTGGAATTTTCATTTTACATTTAATTTTATTGCTCGCTGAGATTTTTTTTCCCCTAGAATAAAGGATGCAATTTCTTCTGCCTGTTCAGCTGTTAGTACATTAAAGTTAGTCCCTATTTTTTTCTTTTGGTAGTTTTTATTCATGATGATTTTTTCCCCATTTTTCATTGAAATATAAGTGGAATATGTAATAGTTCTTTTAATGTTAGGATTTTTTGTTGTCATGTGCAGAAAAAAAAATTAAAAGTCAAATGATCAAAGGCTTTTGTTGATGACCCCAGACCAACATTCAGACTTAAGCATCATTACAAGGGCCCATCTAATATTAAAAGTAACTTTACTTGACATGTGTGACAGCCTGTCAAGCCAAATTCAGCCTGTCATTATTGACCATTACTTTATTGTGGAAATATTTATTGAGTGCTTGAGAACCATGCAGCACTACCACATAGCATGGTGTCCTGAACAAAACAGGGCTCAATAATCATTTCTTTTCTGTTTTCATGGGGGTCTTTACTCTGTGTAAGAGCTTCTGTAGCAAACTAGAGCAGCCTCCAAGAGCAGAGCAGTGCCAAAAGGTTTTGACTAATGTGCTTCATCAGTGCAGTCAGATGCACTCCATGAATATACTTCATCTTGTCTACCTTAAATTTCTACGAAGTGTGTAGAGATGGCCTAGTAAACTTATTTAGGACAGTATGCTTAATATTGGAGATGATCCTAAGAAATTACAGATTTCTCAGTATGGTATTCTAATTAAAACCTAATTAGCAATTCACTGTGCTGGAACTTGGATTTGTAGCATAGAAAAAAAAAATTTCACTATGCACAGAAAGTAAAGATGTATTTCTTGGAGACATTAGAGTTTCAAAAATATAAGGCAGCACATGTGGAATTTAGAGGTGTTAAAAATCTTAAGTGTGGGTTTCTCCATAGCTTTAAACTTGAACAGTTTTGTATAATCAGTGAGCTTGCCAAACAGTATCAGAAAACTCATTTTCTTTAAGTGTTTTATTTATCTTTAATAGAACCTTCATCACCCTGGTGTTGTAAATTTGGAGTGTATGTTTGAGACGCCTGAAAGAGTGTTTGTTGTTATGGAAAAACTCCATGGAGACATGCTGGAGATGATCTTGTCAAGTGAAAAGGGCAGGTTGCCAGAGCACATAACGAAGTTTTTAATTACTCAGGTAAGAAATCAATTAGAGTCAGAAAAAAAAAGGTAATATCTAATATCAAATGTTATCACTGTTTACCTAGAGCTTTCTACCCTTGTTGTTTAGTCCCTACCTCCCCAGTTTAAACTACACTTAAAAAAAAAGTTGCAGTGGCTTATTGTATTCTCTAATTTATATCTGTAGCATCCAGAGTTCAGGATACGTACCAAATGAATAATGTGTGTGCAGGCCCATGTATTAAAACTACTCATGAAATTTTAAAATGCACAGTAACTGAGTCCTCATTCTTTGAAAATATTCAGGAATATGTATCCTTGTTAGATATCATTGAATTCTTTTATCTATACCTGTTTTGGTTGCTATATGGACACCATAATATGATACTTTTTCCGTTAAAGTTTCCTTAGAAACCTGCTGTGTTAATCTAGCTCATTTCAGGGACTGGAGTATAAAGAAACTCAACCATTCATTTTGAGTTTTCTCTTGACCCTCTAACTTTATGTCCTAGTAGAAAACATTTTGAAATAAACTTTTAGACTAAAATAAAATGATTTTGATGATTTTTTCCTTTATAGATACTTGTAGCTTTGCGTCATCTACACTTTAAAAATATTGTTCACTGTGACCTCAAACCAGAAAACGTGTTGCTAGCATCAGCTGATCCTTTCCCTCAGGCAAGTATAAAAGCCTCTCAGCAAAAAGCCAGCCGACAGCATCACTGCTTCCCCTGCAGCATTCTGTCACCCTTTCTCCTCAAAACCTTTGTTTCAAGTTTCACCTGTCTGTTTTCATCCATTTGTTACCCTTCTTATATTGTGGGGACTGCAGCTTTGTCGCTCTGCATCTCAGTTCAGCCTGCCTTAATAATGCACACTGAGCCTCTCATTCTGCTTCTGCTTCTGTCATGTGGACGTCCTGGAGAACTGGCAGCACTAGGTCAATGCTGGGAGCACTGGCCTAAGAGGGAGACACTTAAGAGTCCCAGGGATGCTACCAGCTCTCTAAAGTTAGGCAAGATATTGCAGTTCAGTGTTGTTCTCAGGGGCAAGGGAAAAAGTTTCCTCTTTTCCTCAACTCAGAGGATGCAAAACAACTGGATCTCTTCCCAGGAACTGGCATATCTGAAGTGACTGAGGTGGCTGTTCTGCCCTGGCTCCCTGATACCCTCAGGTCCTGGCTAGGTGTCCATGCAGAGCTAATTTTGAGGATTATTGTGGATGGCATGATGTGTCCTTGTGCTTATCCTTCAACCTTTACTTATCATAAGCCCTTGAGTTAAATCCATCAGTTTGCATGAGGTTTTCCTGCGTGGTAAAACAATATTATCCACTTCTGTGTATACATATTTTCACATTTATCTCTGGTTTTATGGAGGAGGGAAGGAGAATGTTTAGATGATATTGTTATGAATAAAAGAATACTTTTGTATCAGTACATAAACCACTATCTTCAAGTACATAAAATGGAAAATAGCTATTCTACCATGAGAAATCCATACAATATATGTAAAATATTATAGTTGTTTTTTAGCGGATGTGGACTAAGACACACAATTTGTGACCTTACTATATTTCCAACCCATTATTATCAACAGGTGAAACTTTGTGATTTTGGTTTTGCCCGGATCATTGGAGAGAAGTCTTTCCGGAGGTCAGTGGTGGGGACCCCAGCTTACCTGGCTCCTGAGGTTCTAAGGAACAAGGGCTATAATCGCTCTCTAGACATGTGGTCTGTTGGGGTCATCATCTATGTAAGCCTAAGTGGCACATTCCCATTTAATGAAGATGAGGACATACATGACCAAATCCAGAATGCAGCTTTCATGTATCCACCAAATCCCTGGAAGGAAATCTCTCATGAAGGTAATATCTTCCATTCAAAAGTGAGAATGATTTAATCATTGTGTTATATTATCAATTCAGTTGTGAATTTTTAAATTGATAAATGCTTATTGCAAATTGCCCACCAAGGCAGGGGCACAAATTTATTGAGGTGGATGGAGAAGTAAAGGAAATGGAGACAAAAATATCTACTGGTAAAAAGTATATGTATTATAGAGAAATTGAGAAATACACATTAAGAGGTAAATAAAGAGAAACTGTTAATATTTGGTGTATTTCCTTAGAACTTATAAATGTTTACACATTGATATAATGGTAATACTTGATCTTTACTAACAGTAATCTTTTACTTACTATATGCCTATTTCTATATTAAGCACTTTTAACTTATTATGGACACAAGAACCTTATGATATTGATAGTTTAATTGTCACATTACATATATCAGTATACCACATTCTTTGTATACTGTTTTCCTATATGTGACATTAGAGCATGTATAATATTTTATACATATTCCCCGCTATTATATTTTTAGGTTATTTCTATTTGTTCAGTGTTAGATAACCTTTACATATAATTTCTTATATGTATCTCTGATGCTTTTTTTTTAGGATAGATTACCTTGGCAGTGTTGCATTATTTAAAATTAAGTTCTTCTTAATAAATGTTTCCTTATTAAAGGAAGAGTGATAGATAGTTTTAAAAGAAGTGCTGGGGCAGTCGGGGCAGTGAAAATGGCTCACTGCATGCTTCAGAAAGCAGTTCCTCATGAACGTGCTTTGGAGTTTATTTAAATCACACACACACACACACACACACACACAAAATGTGAAGATAGGTTTAACTATTATATCTATATTTCAAGTGAGAACACTGAATCAAAAGAAGTGAACCTCCTGCCCAAATCACAAAGCTAGTAAGTGGCAGAGCCAGAATTTATACCCAGATGTTCTGAGCGTACATTCTGTAACCACTGGTCCTGCTTCCTTTTTAGTTTTCAGGCAACATCTAGTTCTAAGTTTGTTGAGATTTTCCACCACTTAAGGAGGCAAATACATTCATAGATAAACATCTATTTGATACCTGTTATTGCACGTGGTGGTGCAGAAATTGGAAAAGAGCATGTATAAATTGCTTGGACAATTAGTTCTTAGACTACATTCATATTAAATGGCACAATCCATCTATTATCAGAGCTTTGAGTTACTATTGGCAGCAACCTTTTTAAAAGAATTGTATTGAAGTATCGTTGATTTACAATGTTGTGTTAATTTCCTCTGTACAGCAAAGTGACTCAGCTATACATATATATATATATATATATATATATATACACATTATATATCTATATATATCACATTATATATATATATACATTTTTATATTCTTTTCCATTATGGTTTGTCACAGGATATTGAATATAGTTCCCTGTGCTATACAGTAGAACCTTATTGTTTATCCATCCTATATATAATTGTCTGCCTCTGCTAATCCAAAACGCCCATTCCTTCCCTCCCCTCCCCTCCTTGGCAACTACAAGTCTGTTCTCTATATCTGTGAGTCTGTTTTTGTTTTGTAGATATGTTGATTTGTATCGTATTTTAGATTCCACATATAAGTGATATCATATGGTATTTGTCTTTCTCTGTCTGACTTACTTCACTTAGTATGATAACCTCTAGGTCCATCCATGTTGCTGCAGATGGCATTATTGCATTGTTTTTGATGGCTGAGTAATATTCCATTGTACATATATACCACATCTTCTTTATCCGTTCCTCTGTCAATGGCCATTTACGTTGCTTCCATGTCTTGGCTATTGTAAATAGTGCTGCTATGAACATAGGGGTGCATGTATCTTTTCGAATTATAGTTTTATCTGGGTATACGCCCAGGAGTGGGATTGCTGGATCATATGCAACTCTATTTTTGGTATTTTGAGGAACCTCCACACTGTTTTCCATAGTGGCTGCACCAATTTACATTCTCACCAACAGTGCAGGAGGGTTCCCTTTTGTCCACAACCTCGCCAGCATTTATTATTTGGAGACTTTTTGATGATGGCCATTCTGACTGGTGTGAGGTGGTACCTCATTGTAGTTTCGATTCTGTCAACAACCTTTAACATCATTTAATTAGTTGTAAATCATAGCTAGGTGGATATATTTTGAAGGAATCTGTGACCTTAAAAAGAACTACCATGTAGCCAAAGGATTAATGAAATGTTTAGGATAATTCAATAGGGGAAAAAAGGGAAGTGTAATTCTTTTTCTCAGCCAGGAGGCAGAAAGGAGAGAATTATCAAATAACCTTGTGACCTAACCTTGTCAGGGAACATTACCTTTAAATACAGTTAAAGGTATGTTTGATATCTATAATCTAGAAATCCAGTAAGATAACTTGATGTTGTTACCACAGTGCAAATCTGAAATATCTCTAAAGCCAGTCATACATTTTCCTGTTATGCAAGAATAGGACATTAAGAAAATAGCCTTCACATTAAAAATTTTTTTTCTTGGAGCAGTAGAGTACTTTTTCTTGAAGTAGTGGAACAAATGATGCCCACTCTCTGGTATCATGGAAATATGCTGGCTTTCTGTGTAGATAGAAGCTATAGATTATGAATGTTTAATTATCACTAGTAATAGAAGCCAGAGGCACAGATATCAACAGCTCAAGAAACTCTTGTTGGGAAACCACAATATACATGCATAAGTAATATGAATGTAAAGGGCAAAACATAAAATATCCTTCAAGTTTTCATAAAATGTCCTTGAAAGTTTGTTGGGGAGATGAGTTATATGAACTTGGGAAAATGATCATTTATTTCCTTGAATTGTTAGCTTGGTATAAAATCAGGGTCTCCAAGTTCAGAGGAGGGAGAATCACTGTGGACTTGACTAGTCAGAATTGCATTTTCAGGGGAGATGGAACTTAGGCCAGTCACTGAAGAAAGAAAAGGAAGAGACACAGCATTTTACAAAGAGGGAATTACATGGGAGTATTCAAGAGGCATTTATATTTGACCAGAAAGAACACATTTGACTTGGCTATAGATATGTCTAAGCACTAAAAATGTCCTGCCACTCAGACAAAGTGATGTGGAAACCAGCTCAGGCAGAATCTCCTTCTTCTAAATGACTCAGTATCAGTTTGGGGATTAACTGGCCTCTCTTCTCAGTATCTTTTTCTAGCTCATCCTTGCCTTTGAGGCACAGGAGTTGTACTATTTGCTAAATGAAGCTCAGATGACAAATGAGTTACCTACCTGCTGGTGTACGAACAGAAGTATTATTGAGTATAAAGAAAAGCTAATTAAATTATGTCATAATATTAGCTGAGGTGTTACAAAAGTAATTACCGGCCCAGATTCTATTCCACTGTCTTGTTGGGAACAAATAATTTCCTGATTAGATATTATCACAGGGCCGGTACCAAATAATTTTAAGCACGTAGGATCTGATGAATACACAAGCAAACTAGTATCGGGCAAAGGGTGGTCACACCTGAAATTAGTGAATTTTCAGTCTCAGGATACTGTAAACCACACCAGAACCACTAAAATTCCAGATGCAAGGAAGTAAAAATCTAGGCACCTCAGTGACTCTAAATCAAAGGTAAGGATCAGCAGTGAAGCAGTTTGTGATGTTGTACTTCCTGCTATTCTAATTAGCCATCACTTACCTTTTCTGAGCTTCAGTTTCTCATCTGTAAAACAGGGTAATGATTCCTGCCCATATAATGAAGTTGTAATAGAGACTGAAAGAGATAAAGGATGTGAAAGGCATTTATAGAACGCAGGTGTGGGGTGAGCCAAGGATTTGGATCTAGGAAAAGGATAGCAGAACACTAAGCTAAGCAGTTGCTCTGGCGAGTAACCAAGAATTGATTGTATAATTTTAGAAATTATATGCAAACTGATGTGCACATTTCCCAAGTGTTCTTCAGAAAAATTGTTAGTTGTACTTTTTTCTTGGCATGAAAAAGCAAAAGATAAAAGAAAGTTGTAAGGTCTTTGTAACGTACGTAGATGTGTCAGGAAGAGAAAATTCCTTTATCGTGCTTTTTTTTTCTGTTAGTGTAGACATGGACTCAGTAAAATATAATACTATATATTGGAGTGCTTGAGCTATCATTGTGCCATTTGATCCTCACAGCAATCCTCTAATAAGTAATTTGATTTAGTCTCTATGTTAGAAACCAGAAAGGTTCAATGACTTGCCTAAGGTCACACAGTGGTAGGACTTGGACTTGAAATCATTGGTTTCTCTCCATTCTTTACAGCATACATTGTTGCACACCAAAGGGTGCTTATTTCTAATGTCTTGACATTTAGCAACCTATAGGGAATATTTTAAACTCATTAATTATTCTTGCTATTATAATATAATAAGCTGAGTATTGGCATTAGAGATATGCTTACTAATAATTTATTAGTGAGTTAATCAGGACTCTTGCATGCAAATAATAGAAACTTATCTCAAAGTTAGGCAGAGATAATTTATTGACTAACACAACTGGGGAAGTCCAGAAGGTGAACTCCATGCATCTGGATCCTATAGTTCAAGTGTCACATTTCTCTCTCTTACCTCTGCTTTACTTTATGATGGCTTCCTTCTCAGGTGGGCTTTTCATGTGGTACAAAGTGATCTCCCAGCAGCTCCAGGCTTACATGCTACCCCTTGTACATGACTCAGAATGGAACCATAATTATCTGTCAGTAGCTGTAGAGTCTCTGAAAGGGGCACTGATTGGCTGCCCTTAAATCCTGTAATACCCTGGGAACAATCACATTGTCACTGCCGGAGCCTGGCTCTGATTGGCAGTGTGGATGATGGAGAGCCCCTCCAGGTTGGAGAGAGGAAGTTCCTGCAGGGAAAAGATACTAGGCTAAAAACAAACTCAAAAGCATTAACAGATGTCCGTTATAAAAATAGATTTTTTTGTGTGAATTAAAGCATGACTTGAAAAATGAGGAAAAAAATGGGGAAAATTTAACTTAGCAAATGTTACAGGTAAAATGGTAATAGTAAAATTAATTAAATTTTGAAAGAAAAAAAATAAGAATAACTAATCTTCTATAACCTTTGCACTGTAGCCAAGCACTACTTTACACACTTTACATATATGAACTTATTGTCCCCAACCTTTGAGTAGATACTATAATTGTTTCCATTTTAAAGATGAGGCACTGCAGACGTAGAAGGTTAAGTGGCTTCCCTGGGTGGGGCTAGGGTGCAAATCCTGTCAGCCTGCTCCAAGGCAGATGCTCTTACCCACTGCATTTACAGCCACTTGATTATCCATCCTTTCTAATGGATTTAGCCATGCTGTCACATTAAATTTTTAATATGTTTTCACTAGCTTAGAGCTAGTGTAGCAACACAGTTTTTAATAATGTCTAAAAAGACAGGGAAACAGGATCATGTTGTGATAAAGACCTGAGTTGCTTCCACTCAGCATCTTGGTGACCTCATCCAAGTTACTTATTCCTTCAGGTCTCAGTTTTCTTGTCTGCAATATAGTGACACTAGTTACTAACTCACTGGATTATTTTAAGTATTAAATGAAATTGCACTGGAAAGTGGTTAACACAGTGATTGACATAACTAGATTACCTTAAATGTGTTAAACACTATTTCCAATCACTTTACATGATCAGTGGATCTCTCTCTATATATATATTTTAGTTCTACACACATACATACAGTTATATAATTATGTATGTAACTAAACACATATTTAATCACAGTTATATATATAACTAAATACTTGTATAAATTATATATTGCTATACATATATAACTAAATAAAAATGCATGTATACAATAAAACACTCCAGAATGAATCATATGATTACAAATAATTGCACAAAAGGAGACTTTAGGTAATCATGGGAAGGGAGGAGTTTGAGAACATTTCAGTTCATTCTAAGGCAGTGTGTTGTACCTTGTTTCATTTCATAATTGTGACTATCTGATGGCCCTTTGACCATCCAGTTTATCCATTACTACCTGTCAGTAATTAGACATGGCCTCACTCTCACCTCCAGCTTTATCTCATACTAGGTTAAGCTTAGTCCTCAGCACGTAGGATGGCTATGACATTTCTCAGTTCCTTGAAAGGACTTGTTCACCTATTTTCAAATAGTTACTTGATTAGGCAGATTTACTTCATCTTATGGAACAGGCAGCCCATTGTCACTTAAACGTTTTTTTTAGATAATCAGAGAGATTCTAAAGAGAATTGCACCTTATTTGATCATGTACCAATATGCCCTTTCTTTCACTGCATTTTTAGCAATTCCAAAATAACAAGAGATAGGCCAGGTTGTCCTCCATGTTTGTCACATCTAGTACATAGTAAGGGTGAATCCTGGATGGACATAGCCAAAACACCAGAAAATTGCAACCAAGACTCAATCTATAACTTAAGAAATAGGTAACAGGGCTTCCCTGGTGGCGCAGTGGTTGGGAGTCCGCCTGCCGATGCAGGGGACACGGCTTCGTGCCCCCGTCCAGGAAGATCCCACATGCCGCGGAGCGGCTGGGCCCGTGAGCCATGGCCGCTGAGCCTGCGCATCCAGAGCCTGTGCTCCGCAACGGGAGAGGCCACAACAGAGAGAGACCCGCGTACCGCAAAAAAAAAAAAAAAAAAAAAAAGAAAAAAGAAAAAAAAAAAAAGAAATAGGTAACAGGGATGTAGAGCTTAGAATCAGGAAATGGAAAAACTACCTAACAGAACACAGGAATATTTGCAAGGTAGGGGATTACTAATAATTTTGCCAAAGAACCTCCTTGATCATAGCTCATTTTAAACTACCTGTAATTGTCTCGTTCTAAATGTATAGCAGACATTTTTTAACTTTGGCATGCCAGCAGTTAATCAGAGGAGCTAGTTAATAATGGGGATTCCCAGACTCCACCCCCATAAACTGCCGTCTTGCTCTGAGACTGTAAGAAGTCCATGGAGCACACTTTCTAAAACACTGCTCGGGAGCCCTGATCCCCTGAAAGACCTGACAGGTGACCGTGCTCTAAAAAAAATTTTAGTAAGTTTCCAATATTCAAATTTAGATGAATTAAAAATTCCTCTTATTCGTAACATTTTTTTGTATCCACATCATTTTCTTTTTTTTTTTCTTTGTGGGTATGCGGGCCTCTCACTGTTGTGGCCTCTCCCGTTGCGGAGCACAGGCTCCGGACGCGCAGGCCTAGCGGCCATGGCTCACGGGCCCAGCCGCTCTGCGACATGTGGGATCTTCCCGGACCGGGGCACGAACCCTTGTCCCCTGCATCGGCAGGTGGACTCTCAACCACTGCGCCACCAGGGAAACCCCACATCATTTTCTTTATCAGATATTTAATATCAGGACATGTAATTTGTTCCAAATGTTGAATGTATTTCAATATAGACTTCCATGAAAATAGCAAGAACAAAAATAAGAAAAAGCTTCTTGACAAGCTTCCTATGTCCAGATGAAAGAAGAAAAAAGAAACTCCAGGAAATGCAAAAATTTGTGTAATAAAATTATGTGTAATAAAGAAGAAACTAACATGTGTGTCATGATTTTGAGCAATTAAGGGAATATAGGAAGAGAGAATCCTTTTAACACTTGAAAATTCTCCTTTGAGTGGGCATAGGTGTAGAAATTTGATGCTACAGGTTGTAGGGTTGTAGGTTATAGACTATAGGGGGGTATGAGTTATAATCCTATAGTTCATAACAGTTATATATAAATTATTCCACATATTGCTTATTAATTTTAAATTATAGAAAACCTTTAGACCAAGCATATCTGACTTCATTATACTTACGCAGAAGGATGTGTAAATAGTGAAACTTCTTTCACCCTGGAAAGGAGGACAGAGAAGAGGTGAAAGGAGCTGTAAGAGCTGTAACGTGCACAGAGCTCATATCCGATTCTGCCGAGGTGAATGGACTGGCTTATGTATTGTGTTGGCCAAAAGGTTCATTTGGGTTTTCCCGTAAGATTGTACGGAAAAACCCGAATGAACTTTTTGGCCAGCCCAGTACATTCACATGCATGATTTAGTATATGATTTAATCATAGAGTTAATCCTTTTGAATAAATGTTTTATATATACATATGTATATATATATATATCCTGTGTTGTGCACCAGGCACTGTTCTAAATTACAACAGTAGCCAATACATTAATTTAATGTAACTGAATTAATTGCATAAAGGAGGACAATGAGGTAGAAAAAGCTGAAATGTATGATTCATTGTCCTTAATGGAAGAGAATCAATGTTTTATTTTGTTTTGTTTTTAAGGTGGTTCTTCTCAAACTATGTGATAAAGGACCAGTTTTATTTTATTTTAATTTCCAAACATATGGATCAGTACTTTGTGAAATATAATAAAAATGTGACAGCAATGTCAAAATGCTGTGAAAGTTTCCAAAGACTTAGTCTCACTTTCTATACTTATCTCATTGTAAACTAATAAACATTTCACAGACTGGCCTTCATCCATACTCTGAATAGCTTACAGTTAGTGAATCAAGCATAAATGGTACTGCACATATTTTTTTTAAGGTGTAGAGGTAATCAGAAGAAATTTTTTACATAGTTAAAAGAGGTTTAATAATGAGATATTAGGTTTTATCTTTCAATTTGAACTCTTCCTACTGATTGATTTAGATCTTTTACCAGGTGCATATGACACTTTTAAAAAAAATAATAATAAGGAACAAAAGTGCAAGAAAGTTCCAGGAATAAGTGGAGTACAACCTTTTGTGTGACTAAAGTTCTTGCATACCTGGTCTAAAAGTTGTCTATCATGTGAAATATACAAACTATATCTATGTAGCTGTATCTATTATCTATATATACTCATACATATATATATATATACTATTTTATATGTGAATATTACTGAAGAGTTAGAGGGTTATAGTTCCTTTTCTATAATACCAATCCTTGCATGGTGACTGAGCAGATGAAGAAGATGTAATCTTAAATCTCTAAACCTGCTTTGCCCACACAAAGGAGAATTTGCAAGTGTGAGAGTCAAATTAATTCTCTTTTTCTACAGTCCTTCAGTTGGTCAAGATCCTAACACATCTTAAATTATTCTATTTTATAAATGGCTTTTTTATACAGCATTTTTTACCCAAGAGTTTATTCTTAGAAGGAGAAGAGAGATGACACAGGTAACCATGTGAGGTGGGTTATATAGCTAATAAGGTGAAATATAATTTGCTTCAGTGCAAATCATCCTACTAGGAGAATGATGACAAACCTGCAGTGATGCGAAAGCCTCTGTTAGAGTAAAAGTACACTTCCATCATCAGATTGAATTGATTAGAGACACAGTAAATTTGAGGAAGGTTAGTAATAGACCATGATGATCACTGGATAAATTACTATTTTTTCCTTCTGAGTTTTGATATTCCTTTATATGCCATTAGGGAGGCAAGCAGACAGTAATCAACACAGAGGCAACCTCAGAAATTGTCTCACAAAGAGCCCACGACCCCCGCAGACAGAGATCATTTTCTGTGCTTGCAGGTGAAGTCTGAAGAAGCACCTATTCTCATATCACCTGCTGTGTTGTCACTGCTCAGCTTCAGAGTCACATGGTTAGTTGATATAATCAAGAATTAAGATCAGACATGAAGCCTTGACATATGTGAAAAGGAAAAAAAAAAGAAAAGGAAATGCCTTTGCATTAATCCTATAACTTATCTTTAGTTCAAAATTATCAACTTGGGATGGTGCACCCGTGACACAGGTTTTTTTCCACTGCACAATCCAACAGTCTCAATGATAATATTTCTGCTGCTTCTTTCCCCTGATAAGTGCAGCTGTAGTTTATTCTTCCATTTGGTCTCAATCCTCTGCTGACATTTATGTTCAGTGCAGAATATATGGCATCCCAAGGCATAGAATGGCTATAATAATATACCACTAAATTTATCCAAGCATCTAAATTTTATTTTAAAAGCTATTTTTTTTTTTTGCCATTCAATGCGGTAAATTCAAATAAAATTGGTCACAAGTGCGTTTTTCCCCCAGAAATTGGAGATGAAAAATACAGCCAGTACAAACACAAAGCAAAGCTAAATAAAAGCCTAGCACCATTACCACATGGTATGTTTTCAAAATCCAACAGTGTTCCAGAACGCTAAACACTTAAGTTGGAAGTAGCACTTTGCCATGAAAAGGAACCAGCTGTAGGTCCCTCTTTCACTACATATTGTTCAAAACAAAAAATAACCCTATTGAAAATAAGCCTCGGGTAGATGAGACCCAGAAATCCAATGGTATGAGAAACAAAAGAAAGACAATTGTCATTTAAAAATTAAACTGTGTTTGTAACAGTTTATGAGCCTTGCAGATCCAGCAAGCCTGCTGAATATTAATGAATAGATTGATTTGTCAACATATTAGCACCACTGTCAGACATAACAGCATGGAGGAGATGCAGTAAAGTACTTAAAAATGCTGGACTGGGTACCATGAGATTCTATGATTGATAAACTATAGTGAATGATGTGGGTCACAACTTCCACTGGGTTTTAACATTTTAAACAATCTCTATTTGAAATTCTAGGATTACTTGCGTTTAATTTTTTTGGAAAAGAGTATGCTTTTTGTTCAGTAATAAGGAACTTTAAAATTATAAGCCAAAGACATACAATGGTTTAAATGATATCTACTTAGTAGAGTGAATTTTTAAATATATGTATGTGTGTATGTGTTTATATACATATACATACACACACATACATACATATTTCAAAATCCAAATGAGTTAATATCTGAAAAGGTGTCCCACCAGGAAAGGAACCTTTGATAGCAAATAAAATATAATTAATGAGATTTTTTTCCTAACAAATGATAATTTGTAGAGAGAAACTGATCTGAAGAAGTTTTAGCCAGAACATTGGCATTATAAGTGCTCAAAAATTGGCTGTTTATTTGTGCTCCAAACTGAAATGTTTCCTATATATCCCAATTATAAAAATAAAATTTCTCTTCTGAATGTATATCCTAGTTGAGTTGAAATGTGACATCTAAATATATGTGGAGATGTCAGGATATAGGAACAACAACTGTTAAATATTCTGTAAATTTGCTTTCTTTCACAATAACAACACAGAATAATATTTCAAAATGCAGAATATTAAAAATCTTATCCTACCCCTGTACTGCTCCACAATACCAATCCACTGAGCAATTACCCAGAATACTCTTATGTTGCTACTGTAATAGAAAATGTACAATTTCATGAGGAGCCCTATTTCTTCTCAGTTTGAGCCTAGCACAATGAACAAAATGTCTCTGGGTTTTTACCCACTGGTAGAAACAAACCCAATCCTTTTTCCAAATAAAAGCTTATCTCAGAGGTTTGAAAACAGCCATCATGTCACCCCAAGCTTTCTCTTCTCCTGGGCAGTCAGTTTTTTCTTTAACCTCCTGTTCACTCTGGTCCAGACACTCCCCTCTTTATGTTCTTTTTAAATCAAACCTCAAAACTGTTCTGACTCAAGGTTCAATGAGCCTGAGAGTAACGTGAATCCACCATTCCTTCATTATAAAGAACACATTTCTTTTAGCATGGCATAAAATAACACTTGATTTATGTATAAAATGTAGACTCATGTTGAGTTTACTGTGCATTTAGGACCCTGAATTTTTTCTTATAAATGTTGTTGATAAGCCACATTTTTCAATTCTGTACTTAGACTGGTTTGGTTTCGGGGGGGGTGGCTAAATAGAGGACTCTGTTTCATTTGTCCCTGTTAAATGTTATCTTACCAGTATAGCTATATATGTATGTAGTTATCTTGGAACTTATTTGTGTAATCCAACTTGTTTGCTCTTCCTGTCGGCATCCTCTGAGAAGCTATCCTGAAACCTTTCTATTGTCTTCGTTCCAGAATACTGAACAGGATGGGACCTTCTCTATGTTTATATCCATCTACTCTTGGGCCCTTTGAACAATATTAAACCAGTTTTAACTACTTTCAGTGTTCTCATACCCCTAGTCCTTTGCTATTCAAAATGTGGTCTAAGGTTCCACATGGGACTCTCAGGTTCCACCCCAGACCTACCTAATCAGAATCTACAGTTTAAGATCCCTAGATTATTCATATGGGTGTAAAAATCTGAAACGCACTGCTTAGTACAGCCATTCTCAACCCTAGGAGCACATATTAGAAACACCTGAGGTGCTTCTAAAACTACCGACACCTGGAGGCCCCTAACGATTTTTTTCACTTGACCTTTGGCTTGAGTATCAGCACTAAAAAAAAGACCAGAAAAAAACACCCAGAAACCTCTCCAAAGTGAAAATGAAAAAAAGAAAAATTCACCCCAAACTTCATTAAACTAATATAAATATATTTTAATTTAGACTTTAAATTTTGAATCAATTTGGCATCAGTTTGGGGGCTGCTGTATGCTGTGTTTAAACAATTCATGATTTCCAAGATAGTCTTTCTAGTCTTCAGGTGGAAATTAAACTGAATGTAAAGCAAAGGACTACCCAATTATAGAATAACTTTCTACAGAGGAAAGAACTGGGAAAGGAAAGACCCTGCTTGAGTCTCTAAAGGTCTTGCACTTCATTGGATTGCGGTAATTGACTCAGGAACCAGTGAGATGATGATTTCCAGCGGCCTTGTTTGCTGCCGGCAGCCTCTGGTTTCAGCCCCTGAGAGGAGCGTCCCACTTACTGTTGCCGGGGCAACAGCTTGCTGGGTTGAGAGCTGGAATGTGAAGGGTTGCAAAACGATTTTTTAAATAAACACATAACTTACCATCAGCATGAATCAAGCCAAAGGGAGAAGTACTGAGCCTACAGGGTGACAGGCAGAATGGAAAGGGAAAAAAGAAAACAAGGAGCTCAGTAGTGACAGACGAAGACTCCATCACTAGAGTGATAGTCCTGATCTGGTTTCTAATTTGAAAATTTGTACCTCAATAATTTGCAGCTGGACGAAAGACAGTATGGAAAAAACAATTTTTTCTAAACTACCATGTCTGGACAAAACAGGTCAGCCCCAGGGTTTCATAGATAATTTCTCTCATGTCAAATAAACACTGTAAAGTAAACGTGATCCGTATTGCAGATCCTCTCAGCATTATTCTGATTTTCTGATGGAAGTCATTGATCCTGTGATCCGTTTGTAGATGTGTGATGTCCTACCCTCCAGGAGTATTTTTAGCCAAATATACAAACTATATGCACATAATGTGGATATTAAAACTTAGAGCTGAGAAAATGGATATTTAAATTTCTAATTAATGTATTCAATCTATCAAATGCTATTTAGCAAGCATTTTCCTAATACATTAAATGATGCATTTGATTTTAAATATTTATGAAATTGTGCAAAAATGAATACACAATCTGTGGGACCTTAAAGCAGCTGAAATCTAGTGGGAAGAATGGGGGGACAGGCGGGTACCTAAAATGAAAGATGGGAAATGGGGGAATTCCCTGGCAGTCCAGGGATGCTTTCACTGCAGGGGTCCAAGTTCCATCCCTGATCGGGGAACTAAGATCCTGCAAGCCTCTCGGCCAAAAAGAGATGAAAAATGGAAGATGACTGAGAGGTGTGACCTGAGGGTCCTATTATGTCTTCAGATATGTCCAGTTCCATTCTTTCTGTAGGATTTTCTCCAAGCTTTGGTTGCTGTTTAGTTTAGTCATAGCTATGACACATGCAAATGTCCCTTCTGCATACTAAGAACCTATTGTCCATACACATGGTATTTGCTTTGAAATGGAGAATGACTGCAATATAGTTTCCACAATTTCAAAGATGATTCTGAATTTTGACACCCTAAGAAAATAGAATCCATACAATTAACACCGATGGAACGTTTCTTTTCATATTAAAACATAAAGCCCTTCAGCACCTGCATCTACCATTTAATTTTGTTTTTGTTCAGATATACTTACACATAACTTCAGCTATCCCAACATCTGCTGAAAGTCACATTCTGGTAAAAAAAAAAAAAAAAAAAGTTTGATAAAATTTTCTCTTCGCTTTCCTGACATTTCAGTCTCTCAGCTGATGGGGCAACAAGAGAAATTGCTGTACAGGAAGTTAGGGGAAAAGTACTTTGTTAGCCAAGAATTTGTTGTAGCAAAAAAGAAACATTAAACGTCATAAAACAGATTTTCTTTGCCCTTATTTTAATTTATAGGGAACATTAATATGAATCCATGGCCAGAGACATTTTAGAAAACACAAAACTCTGTGCTTATGAGAGAGGGGATTCTTTAAAATAAAAATCTGAACGATACAATTGTTTAAAATTTTCTAATAAGAAAGAAAAAGGAAAGACTTCTCACATTGCCCAACTGTAGCTATTTGAGGTGTTCAGAGAGCTCAGCCTTAAGACAGTTTATTAAAAATATGGAAGAAAGGGATTGAGTTTTAGGATGAATAAGAGAACAGAACTCTCAGAATAATATTAGAAAGGCTAACTCTCAGAGTAAATGGGCAAGTAGAATCAGAAAATAATCCTACCACTCTCTGAAAAAGTTGCCATCATATTTACTGCAAAGAGAAGGAAGAACTAGCCACTGCCTATTTTGCTCCTGTTTCCTTTGGGGGTGGAGAAGCGGCTCTTCAAATTGAGAGAATAAGGGAAGGAGGGTGTGAAACAAAAAATATAACTCAGAGAATGGAGGATTTTCCTGCACAGCTTTGGCCCTAGGTACGACAGCTGTTTTAAATTACATCTGCTTATTGCCCCAAACTGTGGAGAATCCAGCACTGTGTAGCAATAAACCTTAACCTCATGAAAGGCAGGTATTGGGATATGTACTTTTTGCTATATTTATGGAAGGAAGTATGGGGTACCAGGAATTGGTGGCACTCTCTGCTTCCCCAAATATCTCTTTATCCTGGGGCTCCAGATCTTCCTGGTGCTCTGGGGAACCTGGAGTTTCTGTATCCTTCTAGCTTCCGCCGTGGGTGCTAGTATCCTGTTCTGCTGACATGCCAGCATGTCACCTTTCCTTCTGACTTCCCATTCTGCTGCAGTCCCCTTCCTTACTTCCTATTTCCCACAGCCAGACCACCGTCCCTTTCTCCTTTGCTTTGTTTTTGAAAGAAGTTCACAGAATGGCCCAGTTTCATATCTGTCTTTCCCATTGTCTCTCCTTCTCTGCCCCCAGCCACCCTGCAGTTTCAAAGACCAACCCTGTCAGATTCCCTCTAGGTCAGAATTCTGAGTCTTGATTTGAGTTTTGGAACTAGAGTTGAGATCCCATTTGGAATTTTTTCCTGATTGTTGACTCTCTTGGGACTGCTGTAGCTACTCCAGTTTTACTAGTCTTTTTGCTCCTTTGCTATTGGCTTCCTTCTTCCCTTAACTTCGATCCTTTACATTTGAGGGTTACCCATAGCAGTCTCATCTGGGAGCTAGTACCTAGGGGGGAAATAGTGGTATCACAAGAGTACACTCAATGGCAGCTATAAACTATGACTGATGTTCAGAACAGGACTTATTGCATATTGAATAGGCTAACAGAGGTGCTCCTAGAGCCATTGTGGGTAATTAGTAAATCATGGATAAAATGAGAGAGATACCAGAATGCTTAAGACAGGCCAGAATTTTCTGAATTTCTAAAGGGGGGAAAGAATGGATTCTGTAATCATTCAAGAAGAAGCTTAATATTTGTCCTTGTCAAAATCCTAGAATGAATGATTAAATGAATAATTTGCAAATATTTAGAAACAAATCCTGGTACTGAGAAGGAAATGACTAAAAACCAATACTAGTCAATATTAGTTTACTTAGAATCTATTACTCCAGAATAATTGCATTCTTTTTCAATAAGATTGCCAGATAGGTAGAAGGAGTAATACCAAGGACTTATGATACTTAACTATAATAAAACATTAGAAAAAAATCTCCCACAGTAGCCTTTGGAGAAGATGATAACATATGGACTGAATGGGATACTCCCAGGAGGAAACATTGCTCATTTATGAGTGTGTTCAAAGAATAATTAATAGGCATGGCAGTTGGGCATGTAATCTATTGGAGAGTCATCAAGTCCTATGTTTAAGCCTTATCCTGAAAAAAGGTTCCTAGTAATTTGATTAATACATAGCAGATAGGCTTACTCAGTTTGGAAGTGGTGGAAAGCTAGAGGATTAGTCCCTTCGATAGGAGAGATCACATCACATTCAGAATAGTCTTTGAATGCTGAAATGTTGAGCTAAGGTCACAAAGATAGATAGATAGATAGATAGATCAATCTAGGCACTTATGTACATAAAAGTATGGTGGAAACATGACTAAGAAGAACTTAATGTTCATTATTGGAAATTTTCTAAATTTAATTAGTTTTTGAGATTATTATCGGTTAATAATAATGAGTTAATGGTATGATGTGGCTACTGCATGCCATAGTATTTAAGAGCATGGGCTTTGGAGCCAGTTACCCTGGGTTTCAACCTCAGCTGTTACCTGTGAACTGTCTGACTTCGGCCAACTTATATGACCTTTTGAAGTTTCAGTTTTTCCTTTTATATAAAATAGAGATTAAAATAGTAACTACTGGGGCCTCCCTGGTGGCGCAGTGGTTGAGAGTCCACCTGCCGATGCAGGGGACGCAGGTTCGTGCCCCGGTCCGGGAAGATCCCACATGCCGCGGAGCGGCTGGGCCCGTGAGCCATGGCCGCTGAGCCTGCGCGTCCGGGGCCGGTGCTCCGCGGCGGGAGAGGCCGTGGCAGTGAGAGGCCCACGTACCGCAAAAAAAAAAAAAAGTAACTACTTTCATATGTTTGTTAGGAGTACTTAAGAATATGAATGCGAAATTTTTTTAAAAAAGGAAAACCTTCCATCCTAGGCTATATGAATAATATCACAATTAAGTTGTCAGTTAATTGTGAGGAAAATTCTGGTCCATTGTGAACAGGAACATTGAAAAAGAGCTAGTGAACATAAAATAAGGGTGCACAGGGAGACTAAGGAAGCTAACGGAACCACAGAAGACGAGGTTAAGGTGCATCACTGTCCCCAAATCTTAAAGAGCTGTCATATAAAATAGTCAAGTTCTCCATTGCATCTAGAACATAAATAGGATTAATGTGGGTAAGTTATAAAAAGACAACTTTGGGCACAACATAGGAGAAAAGAATTCTTGTCACTGGTATCCTGCAGCACCGTTGAGATGTGAAATAGATTGGACTACTGCAGTTAGTCACTAGGACCCTAGCTAGTTATATTTAAGGAGTGCTAAAGAAAACATTTTTTTCTTTGAGTAGGATATTAATTAAAGGTCAAAGATTTTAAATGGTGCGTTTTGTCATGTTATATGTGTGTGTGTGTGTGTGTGTGTGTGTGCGCACACGCGCGCGTGCATATTTTGCCTTTGCGATTAGATTGGGAACTTTTCAGGGCTTTATCATTACCTTTTTTATTCCCAATGTCATTGCCAACAGTAATTCCTTAAGGAATATTTGGTGAATGAACAGATAAATGAATGATACACATATGCGATAGACATGGTCAATAAAGAGAATATTGTAAAAAAAACCAAAAAAACAAAAAAACAGTAGAATCTCTTTTTAAAAGTGAGCTTAGTGAAAGGCATTTTGGATGGTATATTTAATGCTGGGTTGTATGAGACTTGATTAATGAAAAGGATGTTTTAGGAGTTCCAGAAACAGTGACCAGTAGAATGGAACTCTCAAACACTATGATGAACCTATTTTCTCAGTAACACCAGGTTCCCAATATTTAACTACAGTGTCTAACATTTAATAGTTAATTATTTCTGTTTTCTGCTCTCAAGAGCCATGAAATATATTTATAAATACACAGATACACCCCCCCCACACACACACACACACACACACACTCCCACTAATTCTCTCCTTAGGTCCTAAACTATTTTCTCTGGGAGGTACTTGTCATTGGCTTGCTGTGCTTATTCAGGTCAGCTGTGTACTGCGGCTGTAGTGAGACTTGTGATTATATGCTTCATTCAGCAGAGCAATTTTTTCATCTTCACATATTCCATTCCCTTCAGACACATCTAGTTTCTCCCCTGGCCGTACTTCCTTCCCCATTAGGCAGTGTGATTCACTGTTGGGGCCCATTTGGGCACAAACCAGACTTTTTGTCGAGTTGCTGTACTCCTACCTTCCTAATTATAGAATTCAAAGCAGAAGGAGTGAATTAATAACATGTCTTTATCCCCTGCAGTGTGTGGGGAAGCATAATGCTGCGGCATGCTTACGGTAGCACACGCATTCTCCCGTCTCCCCTTATTCTCCATTTTTGCTGTGTGACTTCACAGCAGCAAGAATGGAAGGTGCACTTTACACACCAGTGAGTAAATCATGTGAATGGATGTTTTAAAGCCCATGCCCAATACACAGTTCACTGAGAGAACTATACGTTCAAAAGCTCTCTGAGAACACATGCTTGGAATTTGAAATTGTACTAAATACTGTGTTTCCTAAGATATCCTAGTGAAGGCAAGGGTGTAGGGGCATAGACAGCATTTAAATATGTGCTATTGCATTTACTTTCTCCAATCAAGCAATTCTTAGATGTTTGATTCTACAGTCCTTCCATGCAGGCAAATACTTGGAATATTAGTATCAAAGTGATACAATTCTAGATTACCAGAAGCCTGTAAAAATCATTTCTCTTTGCCTGATAATGAGAAGGATTCTGATTCATTCTGAGGGAATAAAGTGACCTTTGTTCCAGGTGGCCTCAGGACTCCTCTGACACTGTATTTTCAGACCCACACAGACTGATGTAGACCAAACAATGGAGTCAAAGCCCCCTCATTCAGGACTTGATGGTTGAGGAAATTGGGGAGTTAATTTGCATCTTTATCAGATACCTGTTAAAGATTTTTGATAGAAAGATCCATCTCTCAAGAAACTTAATGACCAGGGTTGATTAAGGGAGGGAATGGACTCTTCGGTGGAATGTGAATGCTTTCATTAGTTTGGCAGATTTCACTAAGTTCTTTTTGGGGAGAAAATGCTAACAGGAAAGATAGAAATGGGAAGTCATTACAAGAATGAATGGGAAGCATGAGGTAATGAATTTAATAAATAGTGAACAATTAATGGTATAGGCTGAAAATAATAGTTTTCAGAGAGGTGAGTGAGAACTCTGTTACATGGTACTCTGGGTAAGATGCTTTGTAGACTAGATAACTAGAAGGATCACTTTTTTTCCTAAATTACACTCTGTTGAAGTCCCAGTCAGAGGCAGAGTATGAGGCTGGATGGTTTGTGATTCTAACCTCTTAGAAGAATTCTTGTTAGACAAGTTGATTACCTGTCTTCCCTATGAAAGCAATGAAGGCTGATACAATTCCAATTCATGGATTATTTTTCAAAGTAAAGAGAAAGAGACAAAAGTGTTTCACCACTGGGCTATTGATTTTTAGGCTCTAAGTTTATCATGAGTCATGGCCTATGTTATGCTTTATTTTCTTCCTTTTAAATGTGGTGTCCAGATGTCTGTCGCTTAATTCAAGACTACGGAGCCCCTTATGTGTATTCAAACTTTAAACACATTTTGTAACAAAATTAGTAAATGCTTTCTCTTGAATATTAGTTTTATCCTGCCATCAGTGCAACACATATTTAAATGATGTATATTTGAACAAAACTCCTACTTCAGAAAAACGTATTAGAAACTAGACTAAGAGAAATTCACATCATACTCACAAAGGACTCATACTCCTTCCTCTACAATTATTTCCAATTCATTTTTTCGCATCTAAAATTAAATTAAGGCCAAGGTTTTAGAATTCTCAAGGGGAATTTTCTTCATGTTCTAGTGTCTATTATCACTGTGTTGCATTTAACTGTGTGAAATAGCAGATGTGGAATAAACTATAAATGAATTATGCATATGTTCCAGATATGTCATCTATTTTTACCAATAAAAATTTTTTTCAGCCATTGATCTTATCAATAACTTGCTGCAAGTAAAAATGAGAAAGCGCTATAGCGTGGATAAGACCTTGAGTCACCCTTGGTTACAGGTAAAAATCAATCACTGGATATTTTCTCAGTTGAATAAGCTTCTAAATATTTAAGATTCTGATACTATATATAAAAATCTTTTGTCATATTTTTTAAAGTATAATTATAATGCCAGTTTGTTTGCCAAAATGCATGCAACTTCATAGGATTTAATAACAATTTAGTATTTCTAAACCTCTTTCCCTACCAGGAAAATTGGATAAGGGAGAAACACACCATACCACACACATACACACACACACACACACCAAAAACAAAAGACAAAAAAAGAAGGGTCATAATGAAACTCCAAGGACCAGATTTCAAAGGCATCTGTATGTGTAATCCTGATAACTATCCAAGTAGATGCCCACCTGGTCATGCACTGTACTTGTTTGGAAGCTATATATTTAAAGCCAAGGCAATACTTGTAAAAGAAATGCATGGTAGATATAAAGCATATGCATGTGTTTGTTCTCTTTTAAATATTTTATTTTCACATTGAACTTAGAAGTTTAGAAAAACGATCCTCTGAAATACTGAAGGATTATTTGTAGGCATTAAATTCCAAAGGAATACCAACATTCTGCTTTGCTTGACTGCAAATATTAATTGCCCACCTTCTGATGCCTGATATCCTATAAACAGTAAACATCTGCAAAGTTTAGGTAGATAGGATGGCTTTGGTGCCAATGCTGTCACCTCAGGGTGCCTGATGAAAGACATAGCGTGGTGGGAGTGGAAGGAAAAAGGGTAACATATATGTTGTGGGAGCTGACAACAATGAAAGAGTGTTTTAATGAGTTTTAATCATATCTATGGTAATATTTTGCAATTTCTTCCTCAGGATTATCAGACCTGGTTAGATTTACGAGAGCTGGAATGCAAAATCGGGGAACGCTACATCACCCATGAGAGTGATGACTCAAGGTGGGAGCAGTATGCAGGCGAGCAGGGGCTGCAGTACCCCACACACCTGATCGATCCAAGCACTGGCCACAGTGACAGTCCTGAAACCGAAGAAACAGAGATGAAAGCCCTCAGTGAGCGTGTCAGCATCCTCTGAGTTCCATCCCATATAATCTGTCAAAACACTGTGGAATTAATAAATACATACGGTCAGGTTTAACATTTGCCTTGCAGAACTGCCATTATTTTCTGTCAGATGAGAACAAAGCTGTTAAACTGTTAGCACTGTTGATGTATCTGAGTTGCCAAGACAGATCAACAGAAGCATTTGTATTTTGTGTGACCAACTGTGTTGTATTAACAAAAGTTCCCTGAAACACTAAACTTGTTATTGTGAATGATTCATGTTATATTTAATGCATTAAACCTGTCTCCACTGTGCCTTTGCAAATCGGTGTTTTTCTTACTGGAGCCTCAATTTGGTAAGAGTCTACAGAACCTGTCCATGAAGTAGTTCTGTTCTGTGTGTCCCTTTGGTGTTCTCACTATAAGCAAACTCTTGAAGAGTAGATTATTACCAGTGTTCTATGAACAACCCCAAAACTCATGTGGAAAAAACAAATGATGGGGGCTGGGGGCTCGGGGGGATGGACATGCAATCCTAAGACACAAATGTATGAAAGAGTTTTACTGTATAGTTTCAAAGCCTTTGCCTGCCTGGTGTGCCTCAGTATATTTAAACTCCAGTAAATGGGCCTAGGTGCACCTACTACATTTTAAGCCTAAATGCCTTAGAAATGTAACTGCCATGTATGGAACAGGTATATTTTCCCCTTTCTTACAATACCCCGCTGTACTATGGAAAATCAGCAGCTAAACAACCTTTTGCCTTTGTGTATTTTTCAACAATAACAAATAAATATTCTTGGCAAAATATGTGTCCATCCGACTGAATTATTTTCATTTGTGATCCATGCTAATGTTCTCTGGCCAAGTAAGAGCAGGGGTATCTGCTCAAAAAAACCAGAGAAAGTCTCAGGGCCTAGAACTTAGCTTTGTCTAGTCTGCAGCCACAAAAGTATGTTTCCAAGTGTACTGAAACCTTTCTATCTTGCATGTCATCTAGTTTCCAGTAGAAAGGAGAATGACCAAAGCCAAACAGAATACTTGGAGACATAAGAATATTACAAACAGCAATCTCAATGTAGCCTCCTGATTTATTAGAATAATGGCTCTAATAATTTCTTTCTAAATAAGAAGATTCTGAGATGAACTATAATAACACATCAATACTGGAAAATTCCTAAAGAGAAAGCCAACTCAAGTAAAGTTCTGTAGCCTGGGGAAGACAAAACTAGTATTGGACTTAACAGACTTCAGGTGTGTGGAGTGGTTAATTGTGGGCTGTTTGTCTTTGTAGCAGGATGACAGTGAATTATCATGTATTACTGTTACTATATAACAGAAAAACAATTGTAATAAAGGTTTGGAAGAATTTCATGTGTTGTAAGCCACTTGAATATGTTACATAATTATGTTAAGACAACAGACAATATTTGCACTTGGAGGGATGGGAGGAAAATAGTTGATCTTTCCAATGGTTAATTACTATTTTGTATTATTTTAAGGGATTTGGAATTTATTCTGTGTTAAGTCTGAGGAAGTCATTCAAACTTTTTAAGCAGAAGAATAATCAACATCAACAAGTTCACTCTGCCAGCAAGACAGAGTCTGGATTGAAGCCAGGGCAGGGGTGAGCCAAAAGACCAGGTAAACTATTGTAATAACACATCGGGTATAATGAGGGCATGAACTAAGGCAGGAGTAAATAGGAAACTAGGTGGAGAGATACATATAAGAGATGTTGATGGGTGGAATCAGTGGGACTTGGTTACTAGTTGAATGTGGAATTTAAAGGAGTCCAGAGTGAATCCTAGGTTTTAGCTCAGATGAATGATGGAACTATTAATCAAAAGGAGTTATAGCCTTAAAAAGGGTAAGTTCACATTTGAACATGTTGAATATAAAGTTCCTGTTAGACATCAAGTTTGAGATATCCTGAAGATATTTAGCTATGTGTGTAGAGTTTAGGAAAGAATTCTGGAGTTGAAGGTACAGATTTGGGAGTCAATAACTCACCTCAAGTTGATAAGAATGACTCAGGTCTTTGGGGGTAGAATGAGAAAGAATGATCATAGGACACAAACCTGAGAAATATCACCATGAATGGTTCAATCAGAAAAAAAAGGAAAATTGAAAAGGAATATTTAAAGATAGAGTTACATGAAGTAATATTATGGAACTCAAGGGAAGAAGTAAGCTCAGGAATGAAGTAGACAATAGTAGAAAATATTATGGAGGAATAATGGTTTCAGCTTTTTGGGGGGCAGCCTTACCAACTATTCCAGCAGTTTGTAACAAACATTACTCTTTCTGTTACATTCAGAGTAGCATGTCAAAAGGATATATGTGTGGCCATGCTACTGACCCAACTTATTCAAACACAGGAAAGAGTAAGTAACTGCTAATGTTCAGGAAAAAAATGGGCCACTGAAAGTCATGCCACTTTCTTCCATCCAGAATATCAGTTGATGCTGCAAAGAATGCAATTTCACTGAACCAGCACCCACTTTGTATGCTAAATATCATCAATGCAGTTGTCCACACTTCACATCAGTGGTATATCATTGTGTTCAATGACATGGGCAGTAGTCTGTGTTTAATACAAGAGGCAGAGCAACATTTTTGATACAGAAGAATCTTCTGATTCTGACAAAGATAAGAGAAATGACTGACGCATGATTTAGGGAGGATGTGTCCTCTGTCATTGTTCCAGTGGCGATATTCCTTAAACGACATTATCAGTCTATTCACGATGTCATAAATTTGCTGATCTGTATATATCCAGAACCACTAGAGCAAACTCCCACTATTCTTGCTTCTGGCCTGAGCAAGAGGACAGTGCTTAGAAAAATATTTTGATCAGTGATGCTTTCGATTTGTCCATTAGCCCTAAAGAATCTTTGAGTTTAGTGAATACTCACTCTCATGGAGACTTTTTTTAAAAATATATGGTCAACCATTGTACTGAATGTGTACAATAAGTACAGCACTGAGAATAAGAAAGCCATCTGTCTCCTCTTTGCATCCATTATCAAGTTAGTGTTAATTTTGACTACTTCTATGAAGTGATTACATTTTACATACTGTCTGTTTAAACCTGTTCTAAGGAACCAAATACTGGTTCATCTGAAGATACGCTGGGGCCCGTGGAGAAGGGCCAACTGCTTTTAGTTGCCAAAAGGGAACAGACTCTTTCATCTCAGTCTTTTCACATTGTCTGAAACACTCGGAAAATGTGGGGTGTCCTCTCCACCTCTTGCCTTGTTAACTGCTGTTTATCCTTTTACCATGCATTTGACATATGTCTCATGTCTTTTTTGTTCCCCTGCTCCTCTTTAATTACCTTCTTTTTTGTTAGATAGATATTATTAATGTAACATTTTAATTCTTCTGTTGGATTTTTTACTATTTTTAACTTATTTTTTAGTGATTGCTCTAGAAATTATAATATGCATCTGTTCTTATCACAGTCTACTTCATATCAGTAATAACTTAAGTCTGGTGAAATATACAAACTGTGCTCCAATATAGCTCCATTCCCTCCACCCTTATTTGTGATGTTATTATTATATATGTTATAGATTTATATGTTATAACCCAGTTTTTTGTAATTATCATTTTATACAATTATCCTTTAAATCAGTTGAGAGAAGAAAGGTGAAAAAATACACCGTCTTTTATATTTACCTACCTTTTCCATTGCTCTTTATTTCTTCATGTGAATTCAGGGTACTGTCTAGAGTCATTTCCTTTCTGCCTGAATGACTTTCTTGAGGATTTCTTTAAGACATGTCTGCTAGCAACAAGTTCTCTCAGTCTGCATATCTTGTGAATGCCTTTATTTCACATTTATTTTTGAAGGAAAGTTTTGCTGGATATAGAATTCTTGGTTCACGGGGTTTTTTGTTTTTTGTTTTTTTCTTTCATCCTACTGCTTTTTAGCCTCTATTGTTTCTGATGAGAAGTCACCTTTAATCGTATTGTGGTTCCCTTATATGTGATGAATTATTTTTCTCTTTCCGCTTTCAGTATTTTCTCTTTGTCTTTCAGCAGTTTAAGATCATGTATCTAGGTGTGGATTTCTTTGTTTTTATCCTATTTGAGCTTATGTTTCTTAGATGTGTAGATAATTTTTTTCATACAATTGGGAAAACTCAGACCATTGTTTCTTCAAATACTTTTCTGCCCTTCTGTCTGTCTCCTTTCTGTCTGGGACTCTCATTACATATAAGTTGGTGTGCTTGGTGAGTTTTACAGGCCTCTGAAGCTCTGTTTTTGTTTTGTTTTGTTTTTGTTTTCATTTTCTTTCTGTTCAGATTGGATAATCTGTACTGATTTACCTTCAAGTTCACTTATTCTTTCTTTTGCCAAATCAAATCTGATGTTGAGCCTCTCCAGTGAGTTTTTTATTTTACTTTTTTTCCAAATGTAACTTTTCTCTCTGGTTATTTTTTATTATGCTCATCTTTCTAAAAATTATTTTCTATTAGGTGAGTCATTATCATACTTTCCTCCAGTTCTTTAAATGTGGTTTCCCTGAGTTCTTTGAACATGTTTGTAATAGCTACTTTGAAGCCATTGTTAAGTCCAATTTCTGGGCCCTCTCTCCCATCCTCTACCCCACCAGAGATAGTTTCCATTGAATGCTTTTTTTTTTTTTTTTTTTTTGCAGTGCATGGGCCTCTCACTGTTGTGGCCTCTCCCATTGCGGAGCACAGGCTCCGATGCGCAGGCTCAGCGGCCATGGCTCATGGGCCTAGCCGGTCTGCGGCATGTGGGATCTTCCCGGACCGGGGCACTAACCCATGTCCCCTGCATGGGCAGCCGGACTCTCAACCACTGCACCACCAGGGAAGCCCTGAATGCTTTTTTATCCTGTGTATACATCACAATTTCCTTTCTTTTCATGTCAAAATTATGGACTTTAACTAACATATTGTAGCAACTCGGTATTGTGACTCATCTCTTATCCTCCCCATCATAGTTATTGTTGTTGCTTTTGTTTGTTCAGTAACTTATCAGGATTAATACTCTAGAAACTGTCTTCCCTGAAGTATGCACCTGCTTATGTCTCTGCTCAGTTTTAGTTTGTTTATTTTTATTTTTATTTTTAAGACTGGCCTCCTAGATGCCACATCTAGGACAGCATAAGTTAGTGGTCAGTGATAGTTCAGAGATTGTGTTTGAACACCTTGAGCCAGTTAGACTTCTATCCTTTGCTGGTGAATCAAAGTGTGAGTTAGGTTCAAGCAGTTAATACATTTCTTTCCCTGAGATGCTTTTATTCTCTCTGTGTGCAAGGTCTTTCACTCAGTCAGGTGAAAAGTAGATGCCTAAGGCTCAGACTCTTCTCTGTGTACACCTTTGTACATACACGTAGCTTTTGAGCCATGAGAGGTGTGTGAAAACCTCCTATGTATCTTCCTAGTAAATTTCTGGCTGTTCTACCAATCTGTTCATTATCCCAATCTGCATTGCAACCTCAGGATAGCTGTAATGTTGTCCTTAAATGTTTGTTCATGATGAGATTGCTATTGTTTTTTTTTTTTTTATTAGTTTCTGCTTTATAACAAAGTGAATCAGTCATACACATACATCTGTTCCCACATCCCTTCCCTCATGCATCTCCCTCCCTCCCACCCTCCCCATCCCACCCCTCCAGGCGGTCACAAAGCACCGAGCTGATCTCCCTGTGCCATGCGGCCGCTTCCCACCATCTATCTACCCCACGTTTGGTAGTGTATATATGTCCATGCCTCTCTTTCGCTTTGTCACAGCTTACCCTTCCCCCTCCCCATATCCTCAAGTCCATTCTCAAGTAGGTCTGTGTCTTTATTCCCGTTTTACCCCTAGGTTCTTCATGCCATTTTTTTTTTAAAATTCCGTATATGTGTGTTAGCATACGGTATTTGTCTTTCTCTTTCTGACTTACTTCACTCTGTATGACAGACTCTAGGTCTATCCACCTCATTACAAATAGCTCAGTTTCGTTTCTTTTTATGGCTGAGTAATATTCCATTGTATATATGTGCCACATCTTCTTTATCCATTCATCCGATGATGGACACTTAGGTTGTTTCCAGCTCCGGGCTATTGTGAATAGAGCTGCAATGAACATTTTGGTACATGTCTCTTTTTGAATTATGGTTTTCTCAGGGTATATGCCTAGTAGTGGGATTGCTGGGTCATATGGTAGTTCTATTTTTAGTTTTTTAAGGAACCTCCATACTGTTCTCCATAGTGGCTGTACCAATTCACATTCCCACCAGCAGTGCAAGAGGGTTCCCTTTTCTCCACACCCTCTCCAGCATTTATTGTTTCTAGATTTCTTGATGATGGCCATTCTGACTGGTATGAGATGATATCTCATTGTAGTTTTGATTTGCATTTCTCTGATGATTAATGATGTTGAGCATTCTTTCATGTGTTTGTTGGCAGTCTGTATATCTTCTTTGGAGAAATGCCTATTTAAGTCTTCTGCCCATTTTTGGATTGGGTTGTTTTTTTTTTGCTGTTGAGCTGCATGAGCTGTTTATAAATTTTGGAGATTAATCCTTTGTCAGTTGCTTCATTTGCAAATATTTTCTCCCATTCTGAGGGTTGTCTTTTGGTCTTGTTTATGGTTTCCTTTGCTGTGCAAAAGCTTTGAAGTTTCATTAGGTCCCATTTGTTTATCTTTGTTTTTATTTCCATTTCTCTAGGAGGTGGGTCCAAAAGGATCTTGCTGTGATTTATGTCATAGAGTGTTCTACCTATGTTTTCCTCTAAGAGTTTGATAGTTTCTGGCCTTACATTTAAGTCTTTAATCCATTTTGAGCTTATTTTTGTGTATGGTGTTAGGGAATGATCTAATCTCAAACTTTTACATGTCCTTGTCCAGTTTTCCCAGCACCACTTATTGAAGAGGCTGTCCTTTCTCCACTGTACATTCCTGCCTCCTTTATCAAAGATAAGTTGGCCATATGTGCATGGGTTTATCTCTGGGCTTTCTATCCTGATCCACTGATCTATCTTTCTGTTTTTATGCCAGTACCACACTGTCTTAATTACTGTAGCTTTGTAGTATAGTCTGAAGTCAGGGAGCCTGATTCCTCCAGCTCCGTTTTTCGTTCTCAAGATTGCTTTGGCTATTCGGGGTCTTTTGTTTTTCCAAACAAATTTTGAAATTTTTTGTTCTAGTTCTGTGAAAAATGCCAGTGGTAGTTTGATAGGGATTGCATTGAATCTGTAGATTGCTTTGGGTAGTACAGTCATTTTCACAGTATTGATTCTTCCAATCCAGGAGCATGGTATATCTCTCCATCTATTTGTATCTTCTTTAATTTCTTTCATCTGCTATTGTTTTTGACAATAACTCTAGAAATGGGTTTTCCACGTTCTGCTCCAAATCAAGTCAGCCATCTGCTGTCAGTAAGACCCCTGGTTTTTCCCAGCCTTCCCCACCCTGGTAGAACTCCCTTGCCACAGAGTCAAGGGGAGAGGGTAGGAGGGGAGCAAGCTAAAAGGCCACAGACTCCCATTGTTCTTAGTAAGGGTTGGTTAGTTTTTCCTGAATAAATGCTTATCAGTTCATTGTATGCCCTTGGCCAGTTTCCACAGTCCTAAAATGGTTGTTTGGGGAAATTTTGCTAGGTGTATTATTGCTCTTTGGGAAAAGATTTGCTGAGCTTCTCACTCCCCTATTATGAAAGTCTTCAGAGTTAATAATATTAACCTCACTTTAAGAATGACCATAGGACTTTAAACAAACACCCTGAAAACATATATAATCTATTATAAATAAAAAGAGAGATACATTAGGAGAAAATATTCAGAGAATCCAAATTTTTCTCATTTATTCAGACTTCTTATAATGAGCAAATAAACTATCAGGTAATTAAATTTCAATTATATGTGAAATTGAAATGTCTCATTTAAAATTTTCACTTAATCTATTTCTCCCTCATTTAGGCTCTGAGTGTCTGAACAACATGACTCCCAGTACTCAAGTGGATAAAAACATTCCGTATCTCCACAATAAGGGATGAGTGGGTGTGGGTGTGGCCTGCATGAACCTTCAAACCCTTAACACTAACCTCAGCTAACAGCAGCATGCGGCTTGAGGAGAATGTTCCAAATTGTTTTTCGAAAGACAAAGGGTTGGCACTAGTGGTAGCTATTTTGCATGTTTTCCTCAGCACCTCCATCTTCTTTGCTCCTTTGTTCCTTTGGTTTGACTTGTTTTGTTTTCTCCCAGCTCTGAACTTTTCTTGCAGGTTCAGAGAAAGAATTTTTTTTTAAATCTACTCAAAGGCTGAGCAACCCTCCTACCTGCACTCTTCTGATTCTTTCTTGCCTTTTTTCAGACAGAACGCAGCCCCCAATTAATCTTGCTCTGTTTGGTATCCACAAACAAATTATCTTTTGACTTAAAACCAGTTCAGCTTCCCACCTCCAACAAAACCTAAACAAATCAAGTTGGGCCTTACTTCTTCTAGCAAACATCTAATTACTGTCTTTTATTTCTCGGGAAAATTCCTCACTTCTTTTCCTTCGGCTTCTGTATTTATATTCCATGGAATAAAATGTTCATTTTTGTCATCAATGAATCTCTTCTCATATGAGTCATCAGTAGCTTTAAACTCAAAATTGATGGATTTTCTCAAGATAGCATAGAGGTTAGAAACCCAAATGAAGAGACAGACTAACTTTGTCTTGAATTCTGGGTGACCATGAAAGCATTGTAATCTCTTATAGGGGTATTTTGAGAGATTAAACAGGATAATGCATATAAAACTCTTTAGTGCATCCTTGATCTGAGACATCCATCAATCGGTGATAATTATTATTCTTTAATCATTCAACAACTATTTTTGACCACTTTCTATGTGCTGGGAATATAGCAGATGAAAAGACAGATGTGGTTACTGCCCATATTCCCTCTAACTTCCATCTCTGGTGTCCTGCCTCCATTTGTTTTGATGTGCTACGGGAAAGGCCTGAATTCTGAAGCTTAAGAAGCCTGGATCCAAATCCCAACTCCATTCCTTGTTTAGTGAATTTAGACAAGTTCCTCTAAAGTCTCTCTGTCTACTCGAAAGTTAGAATGGCAATGATGTATGTTTCAGAGTGCAGGTGGGATAACTAAGATAAGTATTTAAATTTCTTAGCCAAATTGTTGGCATATGTTACAGCTCAACAGATGTTAGTTAACTTCCTCCTCTCTCCTACCTCTATCTGCATTTCCCAAGGTTTTATTATTTTTCTCTTTCAATATTTTCTTCTTTTGATATGACTTATTTGCATGAATTCAACTGTTACTTTAGCTAACATTCCCAAATCCATATTGACCACGGCAAACTCTCAACATTCCAGTTACATCTCTCTATAAATCTATAGATAATCTCCATAATCTATATCTACCTAGAGGTTCCCACCCCATGACTTAAATTCATCACATCTAAAAATCGCTATTATCAATTTACTTTCAAATCAGCTGCAAGGTAATGTTTTCTAAGTGAAATCTTCTCCTTCAGATTCCTCTCTGTATCATCTACTCTACACACCTCTGCTAGATTTACCGTCCCCCAAATTGCTTTAATCATTGTACTCATATGTTCTGAAATCTACAAAGACTCTGCTGCCAGTTACCTACAAGATGAATTCAAATTACTTAGTGTTACAAAAGCTGTGGGATCTAAAAATTAATAAAGTACTATTCAGTAAGAATTCCATGTATTCCACAGATTTCTGAACCACATATATGAATGTCAGGGCTTAGACAGAAACAATTTTCACCTCTTTGAAGTTCATTTTTTGTTTCTATAGCAAGACAAGAAGCTGGGCAAGCTGACTTCTAACTTACCTTCTAATTCATAGATTTCATGAAAGCATGGTTTAAGTTGAATGTCAACAAGCTGTCAGTGATGCATATGTTTTCTAATTCTCTGGGGGCAAATTCTGTTTTGAAAGAGGAAAAGTCACATCCTTCCCTGGACCTCATTTGTGTCATAGATTGTGTCTAGGGACTTTTGACAGTGACGGTTTCTTTAAATGAATCTGGGCTACCAGCTACTTTCTGCTGAAAAGCGTGAACATTTGCCTCAAAACTTCTTTCTGTACCTTGAATGAAATGGTAAGATTTTGAATTAAGATTTATTTTTTCTGGGAATTGAAAGGATCTTCATGTTTTATACTATTTTTTAGTAAACCTGAAACACTTGGATCCTTTCCTTTTGAAATATTCAGCTTGTTTTGGTCTGAGAACTGAGGTTACGCTTTACTTGAGCTTTGGACACTTAGTGATCTCAATTTTCAAGGAGATCCAAATAGATTATTTTTCTTTTCTCTCATAATTTTGTCTCCACTCTTGAAGGTAGATAACTGTCTTGTATTAGTTGACTACTGCATTCCACTACCTTCCATAGAGACATGGGTTATTAGAAGCAAATACCTGAATGTGACTTATATATAGGTCTCCTGCAAAATCTCCAAAAAACTGGGTTCACTGTGGGTGCTTTCAGCCCTCTAGATGGAGGCAGAGGAGCAGGAGGAATCACTTGAGTAAGGATAAAGAAGTAAGAATGAATTGAACAAGAGGAAAGCTCTTGATGATGTAGAGGGTTAATATGGAGGTAGATCCAGGAAATAACATTGTCCAGGTTGATTAGAGCAATACTAACAAAGGCCTCAAAAGCTAGGAAGAAGAATTCACACTTTGTCCCAAAGTATATAGGAAACTGTTGGTTATTTTGTCAAGGGGAATTGTGGAATCCCTATTTTACACTTAAGAAAGTAAAATAAAAATTTTGTTTGGGGTCCAAGAATTTAAATATTAAGTCATGCTTATGTTCATAATGAGATTAAAAGGCTTTAAAAAAAATAAGTAATATGAGCAGAGTCTAAAATTAAACTGACTACACTTTCATTACTCCCTTTCGAAGACAGAGTACTCTTTTTCCATCAGATGTGAATTTTTTCTTCATTCTTAATTCCCTCTATTCAGGCACCCAGATAAACTAAGAACATCTCAGAGAAGATAGTGACTTGAAGTGTGCTCTGTAGGCAAAACTGCAGAATAAGCTGCACTTGGACATCATAAAACTGTGGCTTGTGTACATAGAGAAATAATCATTAGAGCCAATTATCTTTAGACTGATATTTCAAATTCTAATTACAAAGTTTTAGCCTCATTAACACATGTGTTTCATTTTGTATCTTGGCTACCACATTTTATTGTTACATTTCATTAAAAATAATGTGAAAAATGAAGATGATCATAAACTTCATCATATAATCAAAAGAAAAAAATAGTGCCTGGGTACTGATATAGCAACACTTTATATTTGCATAGCGACTTCCTTTTAAGGAGCTCAAAGCATTTCACAAACATTATCTCATTAATCCTATAAGTACAACAAAACAAAATAATTTTTTAGAACTCTAAGCTAGGGAAATTGATGCATTAAAATGGCTACAGTTTGTTTCCAGTGTCACACATTAAATTACAAACAAATGAAGTAAGATATTCAGATTCATTTATTATTATTTTAAAGTATACATACAGTAAAATTGACTTTTTTTTTTTTTTGGTCTATGCTTCTGTGAGTTTTCACACATACAGATTAATGTAACTACCAAAACAAAAGCACTGATTCGAAGATACATGCACCCCAATGTTTATGGCAGCACTGTTTACAATAGATAAGATATGGAAGCAACCCAGTGTCCATCAACAGATGAATGGATAAAAAAAATGATCTGTAAAAATAGTAAATCATTATGCTATACACCTGAAACTAATAATATTGTAAATCAACTATACTTCAACAAAAAAAAGTATGTTTTTAAATTTACAAGTATTTGGAGATTTTTCAGTTATCTTTCTGTTATTGATTTCTAGTTTAATTCCCTAATGATCAGACAGTATACTTTGTATGATTCAATTCCCTTGAATTCATTAAGATGTTTTTATGACCAAGAGATGGCCAATCTTGAGAATGTTCCATGTGTACTTCAAAAGAATATGTATTCTGCTGTTGTTGGGTGGAGTGTCCTACAAATGTCAACTAAATCCAGTTAATTGATGATTTTGTTCAGTTCTTCTATGTCATTCTGGTTAGTGGTTAGTGTTTGCATGGTACATGTTTTTCCATCCTTTGGAAAGGATGGAAAAAGATGTACATAGAGAGAGTTTCTTGTAGATACCATGTAGCTGGGTCTGGGATTTTAAAAATTCATTATGAAAACCTTGGTTTTTAATTGGTGTGTTCAGACAATTTAAATTAAATATAATTATTGATATTTTTGGATTTAGGCTACAATGATATCATGTTTTCCTATTTGCTCCTTTTGTTTTTTCATTCTTTCCCTTTCCTGTCTTCTATTAAATTATTAGAATATTTATGTTTTAGTATTCCATTTTAGTTTGTATGTTGAGTATTTTACTATATCTCTTTGTAATTGTTTTATTATTGGTTGATCTAAGGATTAAAATATACCTAGTTAACTTTTTACAGTGCACTTAGAATTAATATTTTACACTTCAAGTGGAATATTGGAACTTTACTACCTTATAGGTCCTTTTACCTTCCCCTCTTTATATTGTAGTTGTAATATGTATTACATCTACATATATTGAAAACCCTATCAGACTATTATAATATTTGCTTTTAATCATCAGACATAATTTAAAAAGCTAAGAGGGGATATTTGTCTGTTATGTTTACCCTAACATTTACTGTTTCTGTTCCTCTTCCTTCATTGTTGACATTCCAAGTTGCCCTGCAGTGACATTTTTATTTAATCTGGATAACTCCGTTTTGCCTTTCTTTAA
Source organism: Mesoplodon mirus (assembly GCF_964341445.2). Taxonomy (NCBI): domain Eukaryota; kingdom Metazoa; phylum Chordata; class Mammalia; order Artiodactyla; family Ziphiidae; genus Mesoplodon; species Mesoplodon mirus. The sequence goes on along the minus strand of NC_138979.1, from coordinate 119,938,028 downwards.
GAGTATTGCTGCTGGCAACAAATTCTCTAGTTTTCCTTCATCTGAGGATATCTATTTTTCCTCCATTCCTGAAGGATAATTTCACTGGATAAAGAATTCTCAGTTGACAGTTTTCTTTCAGCACTTTAAAAATGCCCTACTGCTTCAGACTAACTGCTCTCTGGATTTTGATAAGAAATCTGCTGCCATTCAAATTTTCCTTGTATATGCATGCAATGTTTCATTTGGCAGGGGCTCTTTCAAGATTTTTTGCTTGTCATTTGTTTTCAGGAGTTTGATTAGGGTGTTTCTGGGCATGGATTTCTTTGCATTTATCCTATTTAGGTTTCACTGAGCATCATAAATCTCTAAGTTTATGTCTTTGGTCAGATTTGTAAAGTATTCAGTCATTATTTCTTAAAACAGTTTTTCTTAACCATACTCATTCTATTATCCTTCTGGGACGTCAGTGATATTGAACAACATTTTGGTATTGTCTCACAGATCCCCAAAACTCTGTTCATTTTTTTTTCAATCTTTTTTTAGATTGGATACTTTCTATTGATCTATGTTCACATTTACTGACTCTTTCCTCTTTCATCTCCATTTAGTTCTTGAATCCATCCAGTGAGTTTTTAGTTTTTGTTGTGTTTTTCAGGTCTAAAGTTTGCCTTTGGTTCTGTTTTTATGTCTTCTATTATTCTGCTGAGACTTTCTGTCTTTCCATTCATTTCAAGAGTGTTTGGCATTACTTTTTTTTTTTTTTTTTTTTTTTTTTTTTTTTTGCGGTACGCGGGCCTCTCACTGTTGTGGCCTCTCCCGTTGCGGAGCACAGGCTCCGGACGCGCAGGCTCAGCGGCCATGGCTCACAGGCCTAGCCGCTCTGCGGCATGTGGGCTCTTCCCGGACCGGGGCACGAACCCATGTCCCCTGCATCGGCAGGCGGACTCTCAACCACTGTGCCACCAGGGAAGCCCGTCATTACTTTTTGGAATACAATTAAAATATCTACTTTAAAGTCTTTCTCTGATCATTTTTACCTCTTTGCCATCTCAGTTTTGGTGCCTGTTGATTGCCATTTTTCTTGTGTGATATTGAGATTTTATTTTTCTCTGTAAGTTAAGTGATTTTATGATTTTATCCTGAACATTTTTAATATGATTTTGTTTTGTTTAAATCTTATGAAGAATATTGTTTTTGTTTTGTTTTTTTAGTAGTTATTGATCCTGTTAGATTCAGGCTACAAATTTCTAGTTGCTGTCTGCGGGCTGTAATTTCAAAGTCAGTGCAGTTTTTGAAGCCTTTACAAAATGTGCTATCTGAACCTGTCTTTTGTGTGCTCCACCCAGTAGCAGTCTAGCATCTGGAAAATGGTTACCCCACAATTTAGTTCTCAAAGTCTTTGATATGCTGATTAGAGTCAGATTTAAGTGTTCACAACTTGTGACTGACCCCAAGGGTTCATATATAACTTTCTGGAATTATTTTCCTGAGCTGCTTCCTCTCTGTGATGTCCCTGACTCCTCTATCTCACAGGAGCACCTTTCATGGTCCTTTGGCTAAAAAGCCAGGGCTTTAGATTCCCCACACTGCTGCGTAATTACTATGACTGTGTCCATCTCCTGGGCCAGCCAGCAAGAGGATGTATTGGGTTGGCCAAAAAGTTCGTGTGAGTTTTTCCGTAACATCTTACGGACTTTTTGGCCAATCCAATACAAAGGTAAAGAAACAATGGGGCTACACTCTTGGGACCAGAGTTCCTGTGGTCAAAAAAAAAATGTTACTTCATTTGAGTTTTAGGTACCTGCCTGACAGTCACTGCCATTGCTGTCACTGTTCATTCGGGATTGTCTGGGGGATAGGGTGAAAGACAACAGAAAAAAAAAAAACCTACAAAAAGAGGATTTTCTCCAACTTTCTCTGACCCTAGGGAACCCCTTTCCTGCTTAGTGGCCAGAAAATAGCTTCTCTTGGCACTGTTTCTATTAACATTCAATGCATAGTCCCAGGTTTTAGGCTCTTTGAGTTTTCATTGCCAAGAGATACTAGAGAAGAAAAAAAAATGCAAAACTCATCACTGATTTGGTGCTACATCAAGTTTTGGTTTCTTTCCCCAATCTGCCTACTACCATTTACTTTTCAGAGTCCTCAAATAGCTGCTGTATGTATTATGTCCAGGGTTTTTAGTTGCATTTGGAGGAAGAAGTAGGATGTTATGTGTTTATTCCATCTTGATTGGAACCAGAAACAATGGTTTAGATTTCTTGAGCCCTAGTCGTCAAACCAATCTTGAAAGTATGCTTTAGTCTGGGGCCTAAAACAAATGTCCAAACAATAATAGTATGTGAGATTTAAGCAGCAAAGGTGCCCAAAATTCAAGCATTTCATTTAAAACTATGAGAGTTATGTGATAGGTGTTTTATATATTTTTACTTTACAGATAGGAGACTGAGGTACAAGGATATTGAGTAACTTACCGAAGGTCACACAGTTAATAACTGTTGGGGGTCAGGATTTGAATCCAGGTAATCTGGCTCCGGACACCAAGCTCTTAATCATAAACATATGTGCTTAGTTGTCTATTTATATTTTCTTTTTTTGTTTTGTTTCAGTGTATATGATATTGTGCATTTTTGGGAGAACATTAAGTGTAATTGCTATAGCTACAAGCTTAACTTATTTTACTCTAAGTTTGGAAAGGAGTAAAGATTAGTTGACAAAGAGGTGATATTACCACTTCTCCAAAAGGGTGAGGAAAAATTGGAGGGATCAAAATAATTTTAAAGTCCCACTGATAGATGTGTATCAGCTGGATTTATTCACACAGTCCCTTTCCCCTCAGACTTTTAAACTCTAATGTTAAATGGAAGGGCATATGGAGGGTAGGAGGTTTCCACAAGAATCAGGTCTTGCTGGAAAAAAAAAAAAAGTTTTTAAATTAAAACAATCAGTAGGTTTCAGTTATTCATAAAACTAAAACCCCAACCAAAGCACTAATGTAGTGCTACAAGAACTAAGATCTGTGGAATAAGGCTGATCTTGGGCTACCACAAGATGAGTACAGAGATTGAAAGCAAGTGTTTAGGAATTTTTATGGCAATTTGATAGAGTAATTTTATGTTGTTGAATATAATAATTAAAAAGTAGACTAATATTTTATTGTCTTTGTTTTTATTTTATTGTAGTAATTCATTTTTACAATATTTTCCAAAAGTATAACTATGCAATGGATTGGGAATTAAAACCAAAAAACGAAAAACTGATGCGTTACCATAACCAGTTCGAGAAGTGCTGCACTAAAGCACAGTGACTGCCTTCTAATTTTAAAAGAAACAATGGCAAAATGAATTCAAACACAGGGTTGCTGACAGGATTTTCTTTCTTCAGTGATTCTTAACATTTCTAAAAAGTATGTCTGGCATTTTAAATAAAGTTGTGTTTGTTATTAAGAGACAGAGGCCTGGAGAAAGGTCCCAAGAGCTGATTTCAAACCTGTCTGAAGGGTCAGCCCCTACACTCCCATTATGAAGAGCCCCAAAGCTGCTGCAGCAGGGGAAAACCACTGACGCCAGGTCCCAGCCTGGTGTTTCTCAGGGGGTTGGAGGCCCCCTTGGAGACATAGCACTGTAGTCTCAACCCTTGCAAGGTAAAAGGGAATGAAGACAAAAGAAAAGGAAGTGGAGGCACGTGCATCCCAGTACATGTTCACTATTTTCCTTATTACTCAACTTGGTGAGTGACAAACAGCTCCTACTCCTTTAATCTAATCTGTTCAATTAACAGGCTACTAATATTGTCTGACAAGTGTGCTTCATAAACATCCATGCCTAGTTAAAAATGACAACCAACTTATCTGGAGGTTCCCTATGTATCTAGAAGTAGATCTTAACGTAAGATAATGTATTGCAACACACACAAAACGTGTTCTTAGAGGAAAGAACTGTTACGGGTGTGGAGATTGTGTTCCTTATGATAAAGTTTTACAACAACATTTCATCAGAAAAACCCTGTCTAAATTTATTCAAGACTTCTTTTCTTTTTTTCACTCTAATTGATCCAAATCTTAGTATTCTTAAAAAAAAAAAAAGTATTTACAGAATTGGAAAATTGGGATGTATAAGCGTCTCAATTTGTTCTAACAAAAATACTAAGAATTAGTCAAAATACAAAAAAGAAAAATAAATCATTAGTTATATATATCATGTTCTATGAACTAGTCCATCAGTGTTGGTTTATAGCCTTCAGGTATCAGTTGCCTCAGTATCTTCAAGTCTTTCAGTCTACTTGAGGCACTCTAGCCTGTAAAAATTTAATGTTCTTTGAAAGATAGGAAACACAATGTTTCCTGGAAATTCTTTGGGTTACTCTGATGTTTCTCTCAGTGTGACATCTCTTTCTGCTTGAATAAATATTTTTGACCTCCCTGTGTTTTCTCTAGTCTGCATTTACCTGAATGTAAATGGAATATAGCCTTTAACATCTCCAGATTATTGCTTCCATGAGGCACCTGCATGTTGTAAACCTTTCCTGAAGACTGGCGTTCACAATAGTTCCTACTTCATAGAACTATTAAAAGCATAAAGTGAAGTTATGAAAGTAAACTACCTCGTATATGGTAAGCATCTAATAAATGTTGGTTGTTATTATTTGTTTAGGGATAATGGTGTGGAGCTACATCACAGCAGATAGAATGAAATGAAATATTAGACATCCCTGTTCTCTTTGAAATTCCTTTGGCCTGTTCAACCATGGGCATTTCTCACTAGGTCAAACTGGCTTCCATAACATACTTATTACTATTTCAATCTACCTGTCCATATCTCAATTCTAGTTACTTTCCTTAGGCAGAGGAACTGAGCGTGCTTTCGTTCTCTTGCTCTCACTTGTCTCATGACACCCCTGTCCTATGGTGTGGTGGAGAGGAGAGAGGATTGGGGTCAGATATGGGACCAGGAATCATTTGATAGAACCTTTCATCTTCCAAACTCAAGTGACCCATCAAGGAGGAATTGTTCCACTACCCTAACAGCTGAAGGTCAGATAGGGTAATCAATTATGAAATTAAAGGTTAAACTAGTTCTCAAATTATTACTTGACTTTACCCAAAACTGTTTCCTGTAATGAATCCATCACTGAAGCAAGGAGAGTTTGATACTGTGGAAAATTACTCTTAGACAACTAATATCAAATATTGCTCCACATTTAATCTTCTAAAAGTGTCTAATGTGTCGCATATGTTTCATTGAATGTAGTGCCTATTCTAATCCAGAATGGTCTCATCTTTAGACCTCTAGCTTAATTACATCTGCAAAGAACGTTTTTCCAAATAAGGCCACATCCACAGACTTGAGGAGTTAGAATATAGACACATCTTTTTGAGACCACAAGTCAACCAACTACAGCTCAGAAAATGGATAATGCACTGATTTGGAAAAAAAAAAAAAAAAAAAACTTCTAGCAAAATTTCATTAATTGGGTAGAATTAATGTCAGTATGAAATAGTAAAAAAATACTTGAAAATCTGATTATATTTTAGTATATATAATAATTTTAGCAATGCTAACAATCTATTAAGTAAATTATAATATCAGTGAAATAAGAATGGTACCCTGCAAATTTGAAAGCAACTCCTTTCTTCCCTTGAGTATTCTTCATATTATTATGTATGATTTTTTATATTGTTAGCAGATACTTTTATCACCGGTAAAATCAATATGAGTTGAACCCTTTTGAGTAATCAGAAATTAGTCAAGTTTGAATTTATAAAATGAAACTCATAAGTTTTTAAAGTTGAATGAGGAATTCCATAGTTGAAGAATTCAAACTTACCTAAATTCACTTGGAGACTTGCTTATTTCAATACACATTCCTATAGGTTAATCTTATTCCATATTCTTGAATAAGTCCAAATTTGATGAGCTTAATAGGGGATAAGAGGATATTAAAGTCTTAAATCTTGACCTAAAATATCATATGTATATTGGAATATCAATAATTTTTAACCAATTGGCTAAGCAAACTAAAACTCATGACTTTTTGTATAAGATAATTAACACAAAAAACATGGGTCCTTATCTAAGGCCTACATGTCTAAGTTAGGTTTTGATCTAGAGAATTCTTAAGCGCCTTCAGAGTAAATCAGTAGACTATCATAATGTGTCTTTATTCACTAATATTTATTTGGGAAAAGTATATCAGTTTCTATTTCAAGAACAAAAGCTAGAATACTAAACCTTGCTTTTGTCTAGAACATTCAGTTTGAGGCTAATCTCTTCAAGACCGTTCTCTGAAGAGATTCTTGTGCTTTAACAATTCAGTTACTGAAATATAACAAAGTTGCTCTATTAAATTATAACCAATTTCTCTAGGGAGTACCCTATTTAGAGCAAAGGTGAATAATTTTAACTTGGTTTAATAATATGCTTCATCATTTTCCTGAAGCCATATAAGAATAAGGAGTTAAGGGGTATGGATCAAAACAACTATCAACATAGGATGTCAGTGGCTTCATAGCCACCAGCAAAATCGCAGAACCCCAGTCCTGAACAACAACATCAACCGACTTTTATTTAGCACTTACTTTGTGCCATCCACTGTCAGCACTTTACATGCATTAACTCATGTAATCCTCGTAACAGCTCTATTATTGTCGCTCCCATTTTATACATGAGGAAGCCGAGGAGCAGAGAGAATAAATCATTTATAGTGAGAAAGTGACCGAACAAAGATGTGAACCAGGTAGTCTGGCTCCAGAGTCCTCTCATCTCCCCCCTCAAATTTGTTGTTTCCTTAATATTATATAGCAAGCATTTTTCTAAACTGTAACATTATTTGAAAACGTTATTTACATAGCTGTACAACATTCTTAGAGTTTTACGGTAATTCATTTTACCATTTCTATATAATCTTAGTTTTCTGGGGGTTTTTTTTTGCTATTATAAATAATATTTATACAAATGTCAGACCAGCTTTTCAATGACTTACTTTTCAAAAAAAGTGAAATTGACAAACATAAGAATGTGAATTTTCTAAAGCACTTAATACATTATGCCAAAAGCTTCCAGAAAGCTTCTATGGGTTTATATTGAATATAACCCCAGGAGTACTAGCTAGATAACAAAATAGCATAAGCAAAGGCACAGAGGGTGAGAAAATGTGGTAAGTTCGGGAGAAGGGCGTAGAATAGTGGCAGAGGCTGAAACCAAAGAAGTGGGCAGGGTCCAGACCATGAAGGGTACAGGGAAACCAAAAAATAGATAAAAAACAGTCCTAGGTTTCTGACTTGGGTTTCACCAACCATTGGATTACCAGAAATGAAATCAGATAAAAGGAGTAGGCATTTTGGGAGGAAGAAAATGAGATCAATTTTAAATACATTAAATATAAATTGTGTATGGCTTATCCACATGGCTATTTGAGATTTTCTGGCTTAGGACTCAGGGAAGCCAGAGCTTCAGCTGTAGATTTGAGAGTCAGTATTATATATTAGGTCATTGAAAATTGGTTGACCACTCAAGTACATTACAGCGAAAAGATAAGCCAGAACATAGAGTTTTGGAAACAACAATATTAAGAAGTCTTATAATCTAGCTTCTCTAAGCCAAACATTTTTGAACTATAAATAACTGTAATTTTGTGATAACTAGCACTAATCATATAATCACATCGCGGTTCTGAATTTGGGTAGCAATACCGCCCACTTTCCAACTGACTCGTGTATACATATCAAATGGATTTAAAACGTTGTAAGAGAGAGTCCTAATCATTTTGCCTTTAAAATACACATTTAGGATTTAAGAAATTCAACTTTGCTCTAAAAAGGAGAAATTTATAATAAATTAGAGTAGTAACGATACACTCATCTCAAGAACCAGGAATTTGGAATAATTACCAAATTTTGAGAAATTAGTATAATTTTGATATTCTCTGGCCAGCAGACAATCATAAAAGAAGCCCTCCCCTCCCCACCCCCTCCCCCATGCTGAAAGACATTTTTTTCTACAGGAAGGTCCCATCTAAATGATGTAGATTTGTATACTTTGCCACCTTGTGGTCATTGTAGTTATTTGCATGACTCCATCTGTACTATGGCTTGAAGATTTTTCCTGTTAAAATGGCTAGATGTTCTTATATATTTAATAACAATGCGAGCAAAAATATATTAGAATAAACTTGAATGACCTTGACAAAAAGACGACCATGTCCAAGATGAATACCTATGAGATGAATTTATTATGGGCTGGTATGACTGCTTGATGACCTTTCCTGGACCTTTCTTAAATGTTTTTTTTTCTGCATGTTGCTACAGTAGTTATTTTGAAATAATAAATATTAATAAAATTAATAAATAATATTAATAAAAAGAAAAGGGCTATTACTCTTGACAGTGTGAATATTGACATAATCTCTTTTTTGCATTTCACTAAAGTTTTAAACAGAAAATAAAACTCATGACATCATATATATTGGAACATATATACGAATAAATGACAACCTTCTGTGAAACTCAAACCAAAGCATCCCTGAACACTTAAGCCAAGCTCTAGTTTCTATATTTTCCAGTTTAATCTGTAAGAAATAAATGTGCTGGAGAAATGAATATTTAAGATGTTTCTAGAGGTTCAGTAGCTATTGCCAGTTAACTAATGTGGTACAGATGCATTTTTAAGAGGTTTGGGTTACTTGCAAGATAATAATTACTGTATATTTCATTATATTGTTTCATTTTTTATTCCTTTTGGCATGCGATTTGATTTTCCTATGTTTGTAAATCAACAAAATATTCAAACATTTGTTTTGGAAGCTACTCAGAGAATCATCTTGGTTTTAGTGCTCTTTCTTAGGCATAAACAGAGGTTTTTGCCATTTCAAGTCACTAGTTCTCTGTACCTTGTGGCAATAAACTGGGTTTTAAACAACAGATTTGGACTTCCCTGACGGTCCAGTGGTTAAGACTTCACCTTCCAATGCAGGGGGTGCGAGTTCAATCCCTGGTTGGGGAGCTAAGATCCCACATGCCTCGTGGCCAAAAAACCAAAGCAAAAAACAGAAGCAATATTGTAACAAATTCAATAAAGACTTTAAAAATGGTCCACATCAAAACACCTTTAAACAACAGTTTCATAGACATAGTCATTCTTAAGCTGCATTTTATTTCAAAATTCAGGAAATGTTATTTAAATGTAGTGAGTTGAACAGCTCGGCTAAATGTTCTTAATTTTTTTTCCTTAAAAAATCTGTACACTCTTGACTCATTTAAGCTTTGGCATTAGAGTTGATAGGCTGCATATTTACTCACGTTATTCAGCTGAAGGGACTTTCTCAAAAGCATATCAGTAGTACAGAGCCCTGTAGAAAACGCACAGCCTTGACTACAAGAAAAATGATGGGGAGAAGTGATTATCATTCTATTACTAGAAAACCAACCCAAATTACAGATGCTCTTGATGTTAGGTCCATAATGGCTGTTCTACATGATAAGCTCTCAAGAATTATTTGGCTCATGTGTCCAATAAGGACAAGTCCCTCCAGAAGCATGAAGTAGCCAGGGCACACAGGCTTCTGCCACATATTTTTTCTCAGTTATCCACCAGCTTTAACTGAAATGAGGAGGGAGATTTCTGATAGACTGTTCTCTGCTGTGTATTGGAAACAAATTGTAGTACCTTGTTTAATTCTGAATTAGGGAGATTGGGTTTTACCTCATAGAATAAGAGGCTTTACTTATGCAGTGAGGATGGTCATAGCAGGCACACATTGAAAAACATAAGGATAAAAAGGGATAAAAGGAATCACTTTTGTTCACATACTAAGGAGCTTTGATGCAAAAATAGTAGTTCCATTCACATGCAAGTCCCATTATATGTGATATAATAAAGAATAGTTTAAGTGAAAAAAAAATCAGTTCAGATGAAAGCTTGATTTATACCCCAGCTCAGCCATTTCCTATTTAGGCAAGTATTTAGATGTCTCCAAGTCTCAGCTTTCTCATCTGTAATATAAAAATAATTACACTTGCCTCAAGTGAACTCATGAACATTAAATAGAAAACAAATATTAAAAATTATACAAATGTGTGAGTCAGGATAGCATAGACTATGGTGTGGTAAGAAATAAGCCCCCAAGTCTCAGTGGGTTAACAAAAAAAATAAAGTTTATTCCTTGCTCATATTACAGTCTGATGCAAATCTAGTGAGACTCCTTTCCAAGTAGAAGCCCAGTTTCTAGCAGCATAAGTGGAAGAGAGCACACAATAGAAATACACCCAATTTTTGCTGTCCAGAATGGAAAGTGATGCACCACTTCTAAATTTGATTGCTGAGAGATAGTCACATGATTTTATGTAGATGCATGGCAACTGAGAATTGCAGATGAGCACGTGGATATATTGCAAAAACCAGCAACCCCTACCACAAGCAATGTATTTTTATTGTTGGAAAATTAGAGAGTTCAGACGCACGTAAAGAAAAAAATACACATTACGTATAATCTCATTGTCCTTTCAAAATTTCAGTATCCTGTCAAACTTTTCTACGTATGCATTTTCATATAATTTTTTTAATGAGCACAGGTTTTCAATAAATGCCGTTTCCTTCTGCTTTGGAGACTCCACCCATTTTCCTTCCATGCAAGAAAAGCATGCAAATTGGGAACAAGAATGACACGGTAGGGATAAACTTAAATCTGCTCTAATTTCCTTAAAATGCACACCAATTATACACGTCTATAATTATTGGCAACTGATTACTTGTGATACAACTTTTTCCCAAGACCATGAAACAATGTGTCCTGATTCAGAGGGTGAAAAGCCCTGCTTGCAGAACTTGCCAGAAGAGTTAGGTGGTGATGAAAGGAGTCATGAAACCTGTAACATATTTCCCTGGCTTCCTGTGTTCTACCTTAATTTTCCATGACAAAGTAGTGTGTATGATTTTTCATTGTTTCCTAATCATGTTTGTATATGCAGTAAGTCAAACTGCAGCATTCAATAACTCCTATGTTCCTGTTCAAAACAAATTATACTGCACACAAGTTTATTTTCTTTCTCTGGTCTCACTTCAAATCAGGTAGCTATTATAAATAATACAAAACAAATACGTTATTTTAGAAAAGTACAGAAAATAGCATTACCTGTTACAATGTTACAGAAATATGTGGCTAGTTGGAAACCCTAAATCTAAACTCTTATGAATAAATATCCAAATGGACTCAGGAGAAGTAAGACTGACTTTTAAAAATCATCTTTTCTAATTTTTAATACTAAGGTAGATGTTTCATTGTAGGTTAAGCATGGCTATAGAGATGTATAGACAAACAAGACAAGACAATATATTCCTGCCACCAGTACAATGAAGATGATTGTTAAATAGTCATAGCAGTTTATTTTTTGTAAAAAATAAGTCCTGAGTGACATTCTTAGAGCTGGTAAAATACATTGTTGGTAGTCTTATGAATACACTCAAAAGAATTAACTTAAATATTCTTTATAGAATTTAATTTAGGGTAGTGGTAGCAATAGATGCTTAGGCTCAGGAAGAAGCATAACAGCCAGTATAGAAAGAGAAAATGATTCTTTTAGAGAGAGAATGTGCATTCAAAGACAAGGAGAGAGTAGCTTCAGATCAATTTCATTCTCCCATGAGACTCATCTGTATAACAATTCCCAACCTGGTTTCTTGAAATTTCTACTCTAATTTTATTTTTTTCTTTATTAACACCCTACTGTGACCAACTTTTGTTTTCCTTTTTAGTTACCTTGATTGGATCTCTCAGTTACTTGAGCCCATAAGGAGACTTTGAGAGGTGACCATCTAGTCTGAAAATGTTCATGATGATTGGTCTCTGAAGACTTCATGAGGTAGGACCCTTCACTTGGGAATCTGATAGATATTTGAAATTTTTTTAAAGCTGATAACAATGTACTCATTTGAAGAGACATTTATTTTTATTTATCTGGAATAAGTAATATGTTATCTCACTAGCATTCCGCAGTCCCTAGGTGGTAATTACCTATGTGAGAGGAGCTGGAAGAACAGTGCCTATTTGATCAAAACCCAGTGCCTAGGGTTTTGATCACTTTGTTAATGAAAATATTTCAATTTTTAGTGGTCTATAAGAGCAGGATAAGACACTGCATTTGAAGGTTAAGAATTTCCAGTTCAAGATACTAAGTCCTTGCTCTGCTAGAATGAACCACTCACTTAGGAATGTAGAAGTTTCCCTAGTTCTACTTGTGTAGACAGGATGAGCCCAAAGGCTGGGCTGGAGACATTGCCTTTCACCATAAAGTTTTGATGTGAATCAGGGTCAGAAATTAAGACTAATATTTTTTAGTCAAAGATGGAGATTTCTGGGACCTGACAAAGATTGTGTCCTGCCACAATAATATTATAATTAGGGACGTGTTTTAGGAAGTTTGAAATAAACCAATGATAAAACATTCCTAAATCCAGGGAAACAATAAACTCACAGAATATATCTGTAGGAAACCTACCATATAATTTAAGCAGCTAGAATTAACAGGGAAAGATGGGGGAGAGAGAGAGAGAATGATACAGAAAGAAGATAGAAAGAGAATAGAGGAGACTTGGACAGAGACAAATAAATATGAAAAGTCAAGATATGTGGGCAGGTATCTGTTCCAATTCATTCATGAAGAGGTTCCTGTCCCAATACTAGGTCACATGTAACTTAGCTGTACTTCATATAATTTAGCTGTACTTCATTTTGATGAGCCCACTATATCATTAAAATAAGAATATTTTTTCTTGAACTGATGTAACTAGATTTCTCATCTTTGCAACAACACACACACACACACACACACACACACCTTAATACATACATTAATTTTCTTAGTGTTTCAAGAAACCCTACTGTGTGTAACAAAGTGTATTCTCTGTAAATAGTGTGAGCTAAAACAAGAGTTGAATTCTGCCTGGTGTGATGTGATACAATCAAGATAATACTAAAGAATGTATTTATTTTTTAATGTATTTTTTGAAAAGCAGCATTTATAGAACATTCCCTGATGTTCTCTGGGAATTTGTAAATGAGCAATAAAAAGACGTAATTTCCAACCTGGAGAAGTTTGAGTCCAGCAGTGGAAGTTCACAGTCTGGCAAACCCTGAAGTGTAATGTTTTGGACTAGAAATATCTCTGCCAACAAATCACTCTGTCAAGGGTGTGGGCTGTCAGAGCTGGTAATTTCTGCTATTGATGTCAGTATCCTGTCCTTCCTTATCATGATACTGTGAGCTTTCTTACTCCTTAATTGCACTTATAAAAGAATCCATTACCAACCTGAATTCTTTACCATGAGATTCTGTTTTGTTTGTGAACAAACCTGATGTTCCTGCTGTCTAAGTCAGCTTGGGCTGCTGTAACAAACATACCAGAGACCAGGTGGCTTAAACAACAGAACTTTATTTCTCACAGTCCCAGAGGCTGGGAAGTCTGAGATAAAGGTGCCAGTCGGTTTGGTTCCTGTGATAATCCTATTCTTGTTTGCAGACTGTCACCTTCTTGCTGTAACCTCACATGGTGGAGAGAGGGAGCTCTGGTCTCTTCATCTCCTTCTAAGGGCACCAATCCCATCATGGGGGTGCCACTGCTGTTACTTCCAAATACCATCACACTGGGGGATTAGGGCTTCAACATATGAATTTGGGGGGAAACACAAACATTCAGTCCATAGCACTTGCACAGGGTCATCTTTAAAAAGGGTATTAGTTAAAGATGAACCATGTATCTGATTTTTAGATAAAATTTTAGCTAAGATATGAAATGGAAACATGTTCTTTTGCCCAATTGAGATAAATATACTTGAATCCTCTTTCCAGAAATCTAATCAAATGGAGAGTTCTCACCCTGGGCAAGTCTTCTGAAACATTCAAAACACTCTGTTGACTTACATCGTTGGACATTGTTAGCAGCTGAAAATATAACATCGCAGTGTGCTAGAGTTACAAAATGTTTCGAAATAGTTCTAGAGACTTGGTTATGCTTATATAGTGCAGCAAGATATTAAAGATATTAAGTCCTGAACATATTTATTGATGTCCTACTCTGCATTTTGTAGGCACTGTGCTAGATAGTGAGGACTCAGACCTCAAATAGAGTCTAATCCAGAAGATGAAAAAACCAAAGAGACAACATTTCAAAAGTCTCAGAGATACTGGCCTGTAGCATTCCATAGATGTCTGATTCTAGAAGGGAAACAAAGCATCTGGTCTAGCCCTTCACTGTGCAGAAGTTGAAGCTGAAGTTCAGAGAAAGTCCCTCATTCGGGACCCCCTGCGTCTAAAACCCAAGGCTTCTGATGGTCCCACGAGCATTGTTGATTTGTCAGAGAGTGGATGCATGGCACAGATCCTAAACTCACATATTGGTTTGTTTGGGGGGCTCATTTAAGTTCCTGGTTTTTGTACTTTTTATAGGAGTCAGGGTCTAACTACAAAGAATATTATGATCATCCAAATTCAAAAAAGCACAAAACGATGCTGTGAAAATTTTACAGTACCAGTTTGTAAGTTATTCTTAATGGCCCCAATATTGTTTGATTTCTAACTCCTAGAAGGAAGGAAGTCATACACGCTGATACCCTCACGACATGGAACACACGTGGTACTTGGTGTTAGGTACCAAGCTCTTAGATTAATTAATTAATATATAAACTGGGGACAGGGAAGTGAGAAGCTGGGGTTTCAGGAAGAAGTAACTGAGTAAGTTATTCTGGAAAAAAGTTTACCTCATAGCAAGTGTATCCACCTGAGTTATAAATAACTAAAAATAGCACCTCCTATGAAAGCACAAATCCTATGTATAGTAGCCTTGCAAGGCAAAATTCTGTAAGATTTTCAAGGAAAATGGTATAACAAATGACAGAAAAATGGGTGGTACGATACAAAGGTTAATACAATGTTCTTGCTTTTTTGTGCCTTCAGATTTCAGACATACTTAGATTGAACCTCCACCCTTACAAAGACATCTTGGTCTCCTCAATGATACCATGGGACCTCAGTAACCCTTGTTCTATTTGCATATAACTTTCCCCTGGCCTCCTCCTCAGGCCATGAGCCAAGGCACAAAGTCATGCCTGCTTCCACTGCAGCTCCAGGGGAAGCTCGGGAAGGCTGCAAATAATTGGCATTATCACTAGCTCTTCCACAGTCATAGAATTTCAAACCCTCTTGGTTTTTTGTTTTCCTTTTAAAAGTTCTGACATGAGTTTCAGAGAATCAATCTAGAATGAGATTATTCATTCATATTAGATTACTTAAGTCTCTCCTTCTGATACCAAAAAAGGGTCTCCAAATACACAGAACATTAATATTTGTTTAAAAGGCATGGGTTTATAAAAATAGGCCCTAATTTCTAACAGGTGTCACTGACTGAGTAGCATGAAAACTGCCAATTATTTGAAAGAAGACTGTATTTAGAAAAGATTTAGAGACTAAATAATAATAGTAATTTTAAAGTTCTTGATCAGGGTTAGTGCTGAATATTTTCCATCTGTCCTTCCAGATCCACTGTACCGCTTCTGGACTCCGCTCTGTGCTCCGGTAGATGGAGCTTGTGTCCTGCTTCTCCTGGACTCCCTGTCCTTGGGCTACAACTGGCTTCAGTCTGTGGAAGCAAAGAGCAGGAGAATGAAGGAGGGAACTAGAATTCTGGTAAACTACTTATTCCTTCCCTTTTCCTCTAGAGGCAGGGATGGTAACAACTCCCTTTGTTGTGAGCCCTAAGGTGCTGCATTATCCTTTGGGTTTCCTTTCTTCTCTTGACAGATACAGAAAAACTTAAGCAAAAACATAGAGTTAGTTAAGCTCAATGAGGTTAGGAATTTCTATCTGCTTTGCTCAGAGCCTAGAAGAGTACCAGGCACTCAGCACATACTTGTTGCATAAATTGTTATACACGTACATTCTTATGAAAATTATAATTGTTAAATAAAGATATGTAAAGATAATATTTATGATTTGTCAACATAGAAATTGAAAATAAATTCCTACATGCATACCCAAAAACCCCCAATCACATCCATTTTTATCATATGTACTTGATTTTTGCTACAAGTATATGAATAAAAAGGTATTAATGAATGAGAGTGACACTGGCAGTGCCCTAATGAAAATACCTGGAGAAAGATGGTCACTACTTAAGACAGAATTTAACCTTTGTAGGCAGGAGATAGTTTATGCTTTCTCTTTCAACTCCCCCAAAATAAACTGCACACTTATACAGTCCCTTATGTAATAAATGTTTACCTAGTCCAGACTGGGCTTCCGCACTGCTCTAGAAGCTGGGAGTATAATGGTGAATAAACTAGACCCTACCTCTCTCCACCCTATGGAAATGTGGTGGGATATGGGTGGGGTAGATGAGTATTGAGTGTTTTGGGAGAACAGGAAAGGATTATCTGATCCTTGCCTTAAGACTTCTTAACAGGAGAGCTGAGAGATAAGGTGAAGGGCGGGGGAGGGGGGGTGGGGGTGGTGGGGGGGTGGTGGGGGGGTGGTGGTGGTGAGGTGGGGCAGGAAGGTTTTCCAGGCACAGGGAACAAGAGTCTGCACAAAGTTGTGGAGAGCGAAAGCATGCCTCACTCAGGCAACTGGAAGAAGTTCATTATGGCTGGAAAACAGAGTGAGAAATGGGGATGGAAAAGTAGGTAGGTCAGACCATGAAAGGCTTTACATAAGATTTAAGGGAGTTGAGATTTCAAACCAGCTAAGTGCTCATAGAAAAGGGGGAAAAAAAAGTAAGGAAAATGATTATTCTGTCCATATTCTCCAAAATATAAATATACATACACATTTTATATCTCCCAACTGGAAGGAAGTTAAGGATCCCCAAAATTGCTGTAAAGCAATGGTTTTCTAGTTGATACTAACCCATATTCTTTGATTTGTTTAAATAACAACTATGGTAAAGCAGTTAATAGTTACTGTGTGTTTGCTATGATACAGGCAATGTTCTAGGAAACTTATAGGTGTGATTTTCTTTAGCAATCAAGATAACTGGATAGATAACCTTTGGAAGTAGTTACTATTAGTATCCAAAATTTAGAGATAAGGAAGAAGAGGTAAAGGGAGGTTAAATGTCTTATTCAAGGTCACACAGATAGTTAAGTGGTAAAGATTTTTAAATAGAGAGGGAGTAGATCAGTTGCTTTGCCTTACCTGTTATGGAGGTAGGGTGGGCATTGATATTGAACATGAATAATAGAGGCTCTGCTGATAAGCTTTCTTTATAATGAGGCAAAAATTGTTTATGCGTCATATACCATGGCATAGAGAACAAGCCTAGTGAATAGGTAAATTAAGACTTTATCTGTTGAAATCTATGTAATCACAAACACAGCAATTAAATTGCTTTTCTATGGGGAAAGTTTAACAGAATTTTTTAAAGTCAGGGGAGCCATGGAAACTAAAAAAGGAAGCTTGAATCGAAACAGATCAGGAATCAGGAAGTCAAGGCAATGTCTGGTGCCTCCATTTTCCTCACTTTAGAATAAAGTCACATTTTATATTACCATATTAAAGTGTTTAAGAATTATGCACCAGACAACCACTTGAAAATAGTCTATAATTCTATAATTTGAATCAAACAACTTCTAAGTCTTTAGTTTTAATACATGTGTACCATTTAATCTTTTTTTTAAAGTCTTTGGTTGTTTGACACCAGCAGATGGCACCCTAACAAAATAATTTGTGTGCCATAGGTGAACTTTGTATAGTCCTTTTACATGCAAAAGCAAGGGAAGCTCATTGGATCTGGACGTGCAGGGAAGCAAAGAGAAAAACCAAAGACAAGACTTGATCTTTTTAAGTCAGACAACTTTTATTTGTGGAAGAAAAAGCAGAAAGAACATTTTTCTTATTATTCTTTATTTTGTGAATAAAGAATAGTTTGAATCATTATTGTAAGAAAACCCTCTATAAATCTGCATTAAAAACCTAACTGTAATAGGTAACGTGATTACACTGAAAGGAATAAAATGGATTGATACATATATTTTCCAGCCAAAAAAAAAAAAAAAAAGAATTTGAAGAATCAAATATTCTTTTTGATTGCTTTGACTTTCAGAGGTGACCCTAGAGTTTTGTTTTGTTTTGTTTCACAGTTTAATTGAGAAGAATTTAAACAGAAGTCTGCACAGAAACCACTTGCCACAATACCCATCTCAACATCAGGCCCATTCAGTTTGAATTGTTCCAATTAGGTAATCGGTGTTTGAATGCCCCTTTTGCTACTCATGTGTTAACTGTTATTTTTAAAGCAAATACAGATTATTGTGTCAAGATCATGATAAAGGCATCTATAAGGGATGAGCACCTTCCTGTTTTGGAAGGAGTCAGGGTTACCACTTTTCCTTTCTTCTTCCTCTCCTCATCCTTTCACTTAATTCCAGGTATTTGCTTTAAGAAATCAACCATATTTGCAGTTTGCCTATCATGTTCTTGTCTCTGAAAAGAATAACAACCTACGTTATTAGCCTTTTTACTAAGCCTTCTCACCTGCCTCAGTTTCCTACCAAATAATTATTTCCTCTATAAAGATATCAGTTTATAATTAACTTTGCAAGAAGCCATAGTAAAAGAACCAAACTTTGGTATGAAAACTACCCCGGATCTAAGAGCAGCCCTCTCTCTAAGATGGAAACTCCAGGTTTGAAGCAGCAGCAGCAACATTCTATGATCAGGATCCATCCACTTTCCTTGTGCACTGCTGCAGAGGGGGAAGAAAGACAGAAGGTTGTGTAGGACTAACTTCAGAGCAGGCACCAGAAGATGTGGCCAGTTTGTGAAGCTGATCCTCACTGGTGAGGATCTGAAAGAAGAACTGAAGGTTCCTTATTGCCTCTCTGCCTCCTAGCTCTTGCTCAAGAGAAGGGCTGAAATTAAATACATAATTCCATCCTCTTTAAGACCTTGAATGAGAAGACTCAGGATTTGCTTTCTAAAAAGAAGGAATGGTTACAGGAGGCAGAGCCCTCCTAAATGAGAAAAGAGGCTTAATTCCACCAAAGCCTTGGCAAGCAAGTGAAGCCAGAGCTTGGAAGATGAAATACACGTTGAAGAAAATGAAGCTCAGTGAATTAACAACCTGCCTTGAGAAGATCACTCAGCTGCAGATGATAATGGTTAACATTTATTGAGCACGAACTATGACTTGAGGACTCTTTAAAGTATTTTACATTAATTAATTGATGAATTAATTAAATGCTTATGATAATCTATGATCTTGGTGCTACTGTATATATATTTTAAAGTTGAGGAATCTGCAGCACAAGCAACTTTACCCAAAATTGCCCAGGTGGTCTGGGTCCACTTTTAACCACGAATTCTTACCATCTTTCTAATAATTTTCTATGAACCTTTTGTGAGATTGCATTTATTCTGGGAGAAGTCTATACCCTACTCCTATCACCACTGTCTAAATAAAGATGGAGAAAGACTGGGATTTTATACAGCAAAAAGAGAAGGTGTTTTTCTTTAATTTTGGAGCAGTGGAGCTTTCTGGATTGATAACAAAGCTCAACATTGCCAGGTGTCTTCATCACTGGGAAATGTGATTCAGCTGTCCTGCCCCCAGAGTGCCTGGTCAGCATAGCAGAGCCGTCAGAGTTTGCAGAAGGGGAAAGTTTCCGCTCCTCAAGAGTAATGTCGAGGTAAGTGTGCTTCAAGAGCTAGTGGGAGGGGGCTTCCCTGGTGGCGCAGTGGTTGGGAGTCCGCCTGACGATGCAGGGGACGCGGGTTTGTGCCCCGGTCCGTGGAAGATCCCACATGCCGCGGAGCGGCTAGGCCTGTGAGCCATGGCCGCTGAGCCTGCGCGTCCGGAGCCTGTGCTCCGCGAAGGGAGAGGCCACAGCAGTGAGAGGCCCGCGTACCGCCAAAAAAAAAAAAGAGTTAGTGGGAGGCATAGAGAGAAATGTGACAGCAGGTAGGGACTGAGTAAAGGAAACTGGTGTTTTAAACAAACGCAGAAAAGCCGTTTTAGAATCACTAGGAAGGAGTGGTCAGTCAAGAAGCATACCAGGATGGTTTCAAGTCAATGAAGTCAGGGCTTCACTCTCCATACAGAGAGACTCTTTTCTGGGTATAAGAGAGAAGAGTTATCAGTTGAGTCTTGACGACTATTCTAGCATTCTAAAGTGTGAATCATGTCTGGGGACTCCTTGTCCAAATGTCGAGTTATCGGTGTCACTTGTCAGTCTATTCTTCCACCAAATAACAATGCTGCCAGACCTGCCAAGTAACTCCTTGATCGATAAAGAGCAATCTGGGCTTCCCTGGCGGCGCAGTGGTTGAGAGTCCGCCTGCCGATGCAGGGAACGTGGGTTCATGCCCCGGTCCGGGAAGGTCCCACATGCCGCAGAGCGGCTGGGTCCGTGAGCCATGGCCGCTGGGCCTGCGTGTCCGGAGCCTGTGCTCCGCAATGGGAGAGGCCACAACAGTGAGAGGCCCGCGTACAGCAAAAAAAAAAAAAAAAAAAAAAAAGAGCAATCTTAGGCCTATTTTCTTCACTTTTTTTTTTCCTTCTTGAGATGCCAAGATGTGGATGGTTTGTGGGTCTTCTCCTTAGCAACTGTCTTTCACAACTCACCTCCCATCAGCGCAATTTGTTTTCCCACTTTATCCTAAAGTACTCCAATGAGGGAAGCTAATAAAAACCATGAAAGGCAGAAGTTGGGTAACTACAGTCATTAGCGTCTCTGAAGTTTTTTTCCCCTTCTGTGTATTATCACCATCAAGGCTAGGCTGATGTTTAGCAAAGAGCACCTGTCAAAACAAAAGAAGAGTTTCACACCTCACAATTTTAAGCCCCAGGTAAGAAACTCAGCCTGGTGGATCGGCAGAAAGGAAGACAAGAAACCCGAAACTCGTAGACTTGGAGTAGAATTAAATGAGTTTCCTCTGGGTACCAGCAGCCTTTTGTTTAACACGATTAAATCCTCTTTGTTTCATTAGAGACATCAGTTCAAAAACAAACAGTGTGATCAAGATAAGGGCCTGGAGCAGCATTCTGTTTCTCTTTCTCTTTCTTCTTTTTCTCAGAGAGCTATCACCACCTCTCAGTGTACAGGCTTAAAGGAACTTAACTGGCTCACAGAAAATTGATGAGCTGAGCTGAGCAGGTGTACAGGAAAGCTTTGGGCTGCCGGGTTAGGGGATGGAAAAAGTGTGAAGCACTTATGTCCATGACCAGATTGAGTGATAAGAGGACAGGCTTCCTTTGCTGTCTAATTAATTGTCTTTCTTTTCAAAACACAGTCTTTGATTTCGAGAAGCATCTGAAAAAGATAAGACCTAGTCCTGGTGAAATACAACAAGCAACTCCAAAACTCATATTGAGGTTGGAGTCAGGGGGTGGGAGGATGGAGAGGAGAGGAGGGAGATGTTACCAAGTCAGTAACCAAAACAACAAACTATTGACCGGTCAGGAGACAGCAGTCAACTGAATTCTATCAGGGATGCAACAAAACTGAAACCTGTGTGCATTTCGTAGGCAGTCCTTTCTATATTATTAAATTGCTTCTTTTATTGTTGTTAGACAACACGAACTCCTCTTCTTAAACAAAACATAGACATTGTCAGTGTAACAGCTACACTGAGCTGACAGAAGCTGAGGTCATCCATATACACATTTTAATTACCTCTTTTCAGTCAGGAACATCATTAGACGTTTATTATTACCAGCCACTATCTTGTGATCTTAATTGGCTTCCTTCACAGACGACACCATGATGCCAATGCAGAAGCTCTGGCAGCCTCCCAGAGATAGTGACCAGATCAGTGACACTTTACACTGATACTGTCTTCAGCTGAATAACAACCATCAGTTTAAGTTTTAATGCTAGACATGAGGTGGAAGCTTCTTTTAACACCTGTATGCAGAGATGTTCCTGATTCTGTGGTGTTGAAAAACACACTGAGAGGGAACGACTTTTCACACACCTTTTCTAGAGTTACAGAGAAATTATCTATAGGGTAGGAGAGGGGTATGCCAAGCAGCCAGTTATTCTCCGTGGCTCTCTTGGATACTGGTAAAATGAAAAAAAAAAAAAAAAAAGTTTGCTTACCAAATGGAAAAATCTGGATCCATTGACTCACAAATTAAATCTGCAACATGGACCATGGTTATCTGGCTGCTTGCTACTCAGAAAGTATGGAAACACCCTTAAATTAATAGTTTTCATTAATAACACTGGGCTTGAATGAATAATAATTATTAATTTAGTTTTCAAAGCACTTGCAATCATGTTGGGGATAATGGCAAACTTTGAGGCAGGGAAGAAAAAGAATGATTATCAAATAAACATATGGTCAGGTCCTGTGGTGGATAGGAGAGAGGTCTTTCTGTGAATAGAATTAGTATCTTTCTCTTTATAAAGGAAAAGAAAGAAGTCCTGAAATTTTAATTGCTGGGGTTAACTCTCTGTAAGATCAGGCTTATGATATCTCTGGGAACAAGGTTACTTGGATACCTTCTTATTACAGATAATTATATTCTTGATTCCCGGCCCTTTTGGGCCATTCTTCAGACATTTGTAGAAAATGAGCTAAGTCACAAATATTCTAACTTTAGTTATCAAAATTCTGATAAAATTTTGAACTGCACCAAAGAGAAAAAAATCAGTTTAAAAAGCTACAAATATCAATGGATTACTTATTCAGACTAATAATGGTTAGAAAGCTTGTTGTTATTTTTATAGTTAAGATTTGGGTAATTTTGGTATTATCAGTATATTCCTGACATTCTTTTAAAAGAGATTCTTGTCATTCATCACGATCTGCAGATTTAAGGGATACATCTACAAACATCATCGCAGAAAGAGCCTAGTAAGTGGGTAGACTCCTAGTAGTAAAATTTCCCATTCAGTGAATTGAATTAGTGTAGACATTAAAGTTTTTGGAAAGAGCCATCAGTCCACTTTGTTCTCTCTCCAGAGTTTTGGTTATCAGAGGATTAGTACATCTGCTTTCTTTCTGGAGTTTACTCTCTGGTAACCCAGAACACATAGGATATTTCCCCAGGACATTATATTTTACTTTTTAATAGCACTCAACCTTTTACTTATAGGTAAATGTTATGAAAATTTTTAAAGTATAAATGGCAAAAATAACTTCAGTTTATGGAATTCCTGGAATATGAGGTCATGTCATGGTTATCCATATATAAGTATAATTTCCATGCCACTTGTATAGGTTTAAATTTTAAAATGTCTCTTCAGACATGACATTGATATATTCCTTCTACAAATATAGCTGAATTCTCTGTGAGAAGAATCTTGAAATAAAGAAAAAAAATTGGATGAAAAATTCAAATCCCCATAATTATTATGAGACTGCTACATATGGTTTATACTACACACAGTGAAATGGAGACATAAAATGATTCTTTTCCTCCACTACCAAGCATAACCTCTTGGCGGCTCCACTTCTGTTGCAGGAATGGTCATCTTTTGACTTCAGAAAATAGTTTCCTTCTCATCCTCATTTTTGTTTACCTGATGGATTTCCTCTTTTTAGGGAGACATGAAAATTCGCTTTACATTTCAACTGCTTTACTGTATTGAAGCAAGATAGTGAAAATACAGCTGTTTAAAACATACTGTGTGCAAAAAGGAAATATTATTTTTAAGAAGAGTTATCAAAATCAGGGTGCCAATCACTTAAAAGCAGGGTAAAAATTACTTGCACTTCAATATTTATATTTATATTTATTATAAGAAAAAAGTTTTTTTTTTTGGTGGAAAGAAGGTGCAGAAAAGGGCACAGTATTAGCTAAATATTGTACCTTAGAACATCAGTCATTTCCTTCTCAATAGTACTGAAAGGGTCTAATTTATAAGTTTTTCCATCTCCCTGTTATGCTGGTTTGTAAGTTCTGACACTGCTACTGGTATGTTAATGAGAAGCTAGCATTCCATTAAGAGAAAACCATATGCTCTGCTGCCTACTGTGAAAGAGAAAGCATGTAATGTGGCTGTTGCCTTAGTAACACATTAATTCATTTTGTCAGTGTTGGCACAGATCATTTCATTTATAAGAAAACAAGTATAATAGTTTACCACATCTATAATATTTACAGTGTTTCTGTTACAAAACAGTGACAAAATGAGTTTAAAAAATAGAGTTGGTATATCATTAAAATACGGAATTTGTGGTAAAATTTTCCCTGTAAAAATGAAAAAAAAATAAAGATTGCTGTAAAATTTCCCTGCACAATTCTACTTAAAACATTTTAACACCAAACTGTTTGCTTTTTAGCATATTTGTATTATACTAATAACGTGCGTCTGCTGCAAAAAAATTTAGTCCATGAAAAACACAACTGCATTAACAGTTTTTAATGAATGCTAAACAAAATATTTCATACAACAGTTTTGTTAAATTACAACCATTATAAACCTAATCGTATGCTAGTGTGTTACTCATAACAAGGCTAAACATTTATCTAGTTTTATCTGTTCTTCCAGATGTTTATTAGTATTCTAGCACTCCTAAAATATTTAAATTAAGCCACTCCATTTTCTCATGTGAATGCATTTGGGATTTTATTCACAGAAAATCTAGTCACATGTATATCTAAATAAATATAGTACACTGTATATGCTTTATGCACAAGTGATACTTAATGTGAATTGAGATAATCCAAAAGCATGATAAAGGAGAGAAGTGATTAGAGGAAAGACAAGTTCCTGTTTATTAAAGTCTGCACCTGCAGCAGGATATCAGTTCTACCCATCCTTAGGATATTCCACACCTGTAAACACACATTCTTAACAACAAACATTTTGCATCTGTGATGTTCACCTACCTTCTTTAACCAATAAAAAGGGACCTGTGTACAAGATAGCGAGCAACTATCATTTACCAGTTTATGTAATGATTCAAGTTTTATCTCATTTCAAAGGAAGCATTTATACATTTACATAACTTATACAAATGGCTGCAAAGCACTGTAGAGCTGGCCATCTAAGTAATGAATGGCCAATTATACTTTCAACATTAAGAAATACCTTCTTAATATATGTTTTCAGTGGGTTCTTCCAGAGCTTCATGAACCAAATGTGGGTGTTTTTGTTTCAGTTCTCTCGATTATATTCACAGCAATGCTCCAAGTTTGATGGGATTCTTTCTAATTAGAACCCAAGACCCAAGAGGACTTTTGAGTGTCTCCCTTACAGACCTGCAATGTGATTACTCTGGGAAACACTTTAGAAAATAAAATTTATGATTAGCTTTGATGAAAATGACTTTAGTTTTAACTTCATAATATCTCTGCTTTGATATGAGTAAAATACTTTTAATGGCTACATCACCAGAAGAGAAAATATAACCAAACATCAATGTGATTTTATATGATGGGGAATTAAATGTCTCTGAAATGTAATCATATCACATTGACTCACCCAATAAAAGTAAGTTAATGAAGTATTTTATCTAATTCACATGTTTTTACTTATTAGTTTGCGGTGCTTGAAAAAATAAAGCTGTAAACTTTTCAAGATCCTTCTTTCAACTCAAGCTATTTCTATCAATAAAACTGGTTTGTCAGCAGTTAAATGGCACCACATTTATTCTTTAAGTACAGTAAATTACGGGTATCTTTATAATAAGATTCACGGATTAGACTTACTATAAATAATGTGATACATATTACTATGACTTTGGTTAAATAAAAAAATTATCTTGTGGTTGGTAACACCTCAAATTTTAAATTCCTTTGATTTTAACAATTTATTGTTACTTATGCCCCTCCATTAATTAATATGATAATTAATGTAAGATTAGAGATTAAAGTTATGAACTGGAAAATATACTATATAAGTGTATATATGTATATATACACACATATTTTTTATACTATTCAATATATTATTTTTTTCTCTTGAGAAATAAAATCACATATTTTATATCTGTATAGTCCTAGTGAATTCTCTTATTTTTCTCATGATTATTTCCAAAATCCACATACAATATTAAGAACAAAGAAAGCTATTGTCGTATCTACATGACCATAAAAAAGATAAAATAAAAATTCACCAAAAAAATTATTATGCTTAGGTATATTATACCCTGTAATCAGGTTAACTATCCTTTCCTCTCTGGTAACGTCAGCTGTGTTCACTTTATTTCCACACAGCTATGTGAGTAATACAGAATGACAATTGTGAAGGTCAACTTTGCCTAAGGTCAGTTTTATGTATACATTTGTGAACGTATCTGAGTCTAAGGAGTTCAACTCTGATAATATTAAATTATTATGTTGCTTCATAACTGCTTACCCACAATATTATAAAATGATATAATCTTTGATCTGTAAGTAATATTTATTTAATCACTACTTTGAAATAAAATGAAATACAATCAATATATATCAAGTAAAAGTAGATTTTTTTAGCTTTTTGGAGCACTTTAAAAACTTTGAAGGAGAATATAGTAAATATGTATTAAAAACCCCAACATTAAAATATTTTAAAAATCATACATGTCAAAAAATAAATGCTTCATTAATGCTTGTTGAATAAATGAATGAACATAAAGTATGTAAATATACTTGCATTTATAGAAACCCTCTTAGTCACATATGTGATAAATTTATCATATAAATAAACTTATTGGTGGAGCATTTTGATTATAAGAGTGCTGAAAGTGAGTATTTAAAACTTAACAGTAACTAATCAGGCTTAGCCTTTGAAGTTAATCTCTTATAGAGTAATGTTTCAGTCCAGTTTAATTCAATGTGAACTTGCTATGTGGTGAAGGGAAGACAGAATTAATGACCTCTCAAATTCTTAAGAATTTTAAGATTTCAACAGATAAACATGCCAGTATTTGGAGAAGGATTAAATAATGTTAGCTGCACATGTATGCCTTTTCAATATTTATCTTCACTTTTGTTTAATGGCATATAATTCAACAAAAAGTTGGTCAATAGTTTTAGATGAACTCAAATTCGCATTGTAGTAAAAACTCAATTTACCCAAGAGACGAATCATTTAAAATAAATGTCTGAATATTCATTTTTCCTGATTTAAGTAGGGCAGCACATTTATATATTTTATATAACGTGTGAAAAATTTATACATAATATATTTGATCATAAATTAAAATAGTTATATAATAAGAATGCAAATTTTAATAGATATCAAAATATTTTAATCTGAGATGTAATTTGTTATTGTCATAATTTAACACAAAATATGTAATATGATACAAATACTAAACTTTAAATAGTTGAATACAGAAAAAATTGGTCTGATGCATTATGGGAATAAAAACAGAAATATGTCAGTATAAGCATAATGACAAGATTTGGGTTGTGTTGTTTTCTGGGAAAATCAAGATCCCTGTTTTAAGTTTGTCTTGTTTATTATCTACTTATATGAATAATATTTCCTAATTAAGTGAGAAATTAAAATTCATATATAAGCTGTAATATTTTAGAAGATATATGTAGTATTATATTATTGTTCCATTAATTTATACACTAACAATTGCTGGCTACTAACATAACTATTCCAGTGATTAGGGTATTCTAAAGAATCTAGTCCTGGGATATTGTTTTCTAAGCTATATAGTATAGGAGGATATATTACAGCACATGTGACCCACACTTTTATGATATAATTAGTATATAAAAAGGCTTTATTTAGAAATACTGGCACACTAGATAGTTATATATTTCGTTAAGTTGACTTTAACAGAATATGTTAGAGATAAAAATTTTTCCAAGTTGATGTAAAGATTATTCAAACATACACCACACATTTTTTTGAGTTTTGTCTCCTTTTTAACTTTTGGTCAAATTGATGAGCAGCCTAGCTTCATAGCAGTGTAATATGGAGGCATTATCATGTCAGAAGGCTGGACATGTGACTCCTGGGATCTTATGTTCTAGCCAGTCCAGCAGGATTTTTCTTTTGCTTGTTTGTTTTGCTTTTTCCTCTTTTATACAGAGAACAAATTATATGCCTAAAAATGAAAGATTCTTGTGGGGAAAAATGTCGTAAAGAACACAGATCAAATTTGAACTATTCTCTAGAAAATAAAATTTAGGCATTTATACATATAAAATACTTTTATCACTAACTATATCCCCATAAACTATACCTTATTTTAATAAAATCAAATAATGTTTTCATAAACAAAGAGTATATACTGAGACACTCATGTCAGAACTGGACCTTTTCATCTTTAATGTACAAATGCTACTTGCAGAACTTTTACCATGATAAAATTTTCTCTTATGTTAATCAATAAAGGGTAACATAAATTTTCTATAAATCCCACTCTATTTAAGTCCTCTTAAGGTTACTTTACTGGTCATATTTACAAACTTTTGGTTATAACACTCATGCTGAAATGTTTTTTGAAAATATGATGATACCACCCAAAGCAATATATAATTATTTTAGACTTGGTGTATGAAGAATGCTAGACCCATGGCCTCAGTAGAGAGTTAATCAAGAAGACTTGAAAGGTGGGTTCTCTGATTTGTGCAAGATTAATATTCATAAAACAACCAACATTTTTCTTCATTTTCTTTTTGTTTGGAAACAGATCTCCAATTCTTTTGCTCGGTTCACTCATACTCCAGGAGTGTGGGAATTTTGTCTTCATCTATGTGTTCTTCATAGTATGCTAAGTCACTGCTCACTAAACATCTGACAACTTGAACTGAAACCCTGTAGTAGGTGAGTTTGTCTTTACTTATAAAGGATGATGTTGCACTTTGTGTTAAAATGTTTGTTAAATTTACAGGAATAATTAACTTCATAAGCTAAACCTAGACAAAATGTAATTACCCTTCTTGGTTGTCATGTACTAAATGTATAAGTAATTTTGGCCATAATTGCTTTAGTGAATTGTCAGCCTATATAAAATTTTAAATAATATCCAGTTGATTGTATATTAAAAGTTTCAAGAAATACAGATGTCATAATGTGTTATGCTAGAGTAGGCAAGTAATCAAAGCTCTCACCAAATAATTTTCATAAAATTAACTTTGACATTCAAGAATTCTTATATATATATTTTATTATCAATGCTGATCAATGTACTTAGAAACTATCCAATTACATAGGGAAGTTTCCACTCAACTGGACATCTAGTTGTTGAGTTTCATATGTAATTCCAGAAAGATTAAATTATTTATTCAAGATTAGAATTTAAATACTACTTAAAATTCAAACTTTTTGCCAGTTTAGATTATTTCTAGATATAGCTAATTAAAAACTTATAATCATAAAATTGCCATATTAAGTACAATATGGTTGGGGTGAAGAAGTAAATAAATCTACCCTGAAAATTATAAAACAAACTCATTTCCCTTTCACCTGTTTAATTGTTAAGCCCACAATAAATTATTCACTGAATATAATACCATATAGGTACAAATCAATCACTACTTACTAACACAGTAATTCACTGAGATTATATGTTTGCTAAAGTTATTTATCTAAGTTTACCCCTAAAACACAGTATTACCATAAAAAATGTTAGAATTTTAGGCTTTATCAGGATGCTAATGGGGCAAATACTTACCACCTTGGTTTTATAAGCCAAAGGTATTTTAGAAAGTCCTATCTTACAAATAATTACAAGCTAAAACTTGGAAAGTAGATTTCTGGAATTTGAATATAGTTTTCTACATGTATAATATTATAATGAAGAAAAGGAAGAGGAGGAAGCTGAGAGAAAGAGAAGGAGGAAGGAAGAGGAAGGAGGAAGGAAGAGGGTGAATGAGGGAAAAGAGAGGAAGTGGGGAAGGAGAGAGTTCTTGAGGAAATTTTCCTAAATTACTGAACAAAAGTTAGAATAGAAAAAAGAAAATTTAGAAGGATGGGTGTGTTTATGTGATAAAGAGATTAACTAAAGCTAAGTCTGGTTATGTGTTTAAAATCGGAGAGAATGAGGGGCAAGGAGAATGCTTCAGGGGACTAATTCCTCTCAAAGGACGAAAGAGATGGAAAGAAATGAATGAGGCAGATAAGGGCCAACAGGTGGCACCAATGGATTGAGACAGTTGAGTTGTTTGGCAAGTGTAGCTGGTCAGCTTGAAACTGGGAAGAGAAAAAGACTGAAACTACTGCAGGAACACATATTTGTCCTGAAGAAAGATTAAACACAGAATGGTTTCTCTAGTTGAAAGAAAAACAAGCAATTAAATTTATTCAACAAATAATTATTGAGCACCAACTAGTTGCCAATTACTGTTACAGGCTCCGGAGTTTAGTGGTGAGCAGATAGACATAGCCTCATGGAGTTTGCAGTCTAATGAGACCAGTAGCCAGTACTTATCAACACATCACCAAATAAACATTTAAGTATAATCGGTGATAAGTTGTTTGGAGGAAATGACCTAGGAGTGTGTTTATATCACAGATGTAATACTTGTCCTGGGGGTAGCATTACTTCTCTGTGGAAGTGATGTTTGAGCTGAGCTGGGATCAGAAGAGGAGTGATCTGAGGAGGCAAAACGTGGTAGAAGAAAAATGTGCAGAAGACCCCTAAAACAGGAAAGAAATTAATGTACGTGGGGGACTAGACAAAGGCCAACGTAGCCCACAATTTGCTGAGAGGAGTGGTTAGACACAAGGTTGGAGAAGTAGACAAGGATGATCAGGCAGAGATTTTATGCAATGTTAGGGTTCTATGTGTCATAGAAAATGTTTGAAAGTTCTTAACTAATGCATTATTTCATCAAATTTGTGGTATAAAAAAAATCACCCTGACTGTGATTTGGAGAAAGAATTCAGAGCCTGTGTTTGGGGTGAGGGGGAGAAAGGGTGGTAATGGGGAAGCAGAGTAGAATTAGGAACACTGTTTTGGAGGCTCTTATAATAACCCAGAAGAAAGATGATTGTATCATCAACTAGGGTGGTAATGGTAAATGTGGGGAGGAGAGGGAAGATTCAAGGTGTATTTAGGAAGTAAAATTTACAAGAATGGCAATACATTGAGTATGAGAAGTGAGGGAAAAAAAGGATGTCAAAGGTTACTTTTGGGATGAGAGACCTTTTCACATATCATAACTGACAATTATTTCCTCACAATATCTTGCACTCTGGTTTGAAATTCATATATGATTGTAAAATTAAAAAACATGATTATTTGCAAGGGATCCCCAAATAGGAAGATCACGTTGCATTGGTAGCTCTGGAAAATATATTGTGCCCATTTCCAAACTATGAGCGATTTAGTGTTCTGTTGCTCCCAAGGTTTCCCTCCTGAAGGTGAGAATGACAAGCATGCCAGTACCCTGGTTTCTCCTCTGACATTCCTTTGTCCAGGATGCCCCTGAATTCCATCATAGATCACTGACTTTTATTCTTTACAACTGGTTCCCAGTTGGTTATCGTAAGACTTTGTAAGTTCAAGATTGTATCAGCTTCAGGAAAAAAAACTGTGGCGCTCTGCTCCTTGTTATCCAATTTTGCTATCAAGAGAATTTCATTTAAATAAATTATTTAAGTTAACAATAAAAGTATAAATAGAATTCACATTATTGAATTTTCTTATTCTCATTTGTTATGAACATTAAGCATGCCATATATAATTACACTTTTTAAATTTAAAAGATAAGGAATTAGCAGTTATTGATATATAGCCATCTAAATAAAGCCACTTAATAATGTTAAATTGTGTTTTCTTTTGAGTCCACAACTCACACTTAAGCTGTTTTTCTAATAATAATGGCTATAATTTTTAAGCTTCTACTAAGGGCAAGGAAATTGATATATACATGATCTCATGTAAATGTCACTAAAACCCTATGAGGTAGGTTATTCTTATTCCCATCTTTCAGAATAAGAAACAGATTATTTTTTTTAAAACAAGTAATTTGTCCAAACACAGGTCTGTCTCATTTCAAAGTTTTATGTTATAGCATATTCTATTTTTTTATATCATATTCTTAAGAAGAAATTTCATGTTTATATCTTTATTGAAAACCTCTGTAGAATGAATCTTGGAAAGAAAATACTTTTCAATATTCTTTTTGTGTTTTGAAATTATGTTAAGTATTCTTGGCCTAAAACAAAGTTTTAGAAATAAATTTTAAGAAGTACACATCACTTGCTCTTTGAAAAGCTTTCACTGACATCTGACTTTCAAATACAGTTATGTGTAAAGCCCATGGAAGCCACATGTTGGCTCACAGATCATACAGTGATGCACTCACTTTTGTCTCTAGGCAAGTTATTTAACTGCTTTAATCATTAATTGTCTCATTTCCAAATGTGAATAGTAAAATTTGCTTCTAGGAAATCCAGGATGACCAATGAATATAAAAGACAACTGGTTAGAAATTATGAATAATTTATGAAAGAATGATTCAAGCTAATTTAATGTATTTTTTTATCTTTTAGCTATCACATTGGGAAAGGTGCTATGACTCTAAAGGTTCTCAAGAAAGGTTGAAAATAGGATCTTTTCACAGCATCTATTATTTTCTTACCATGCACATCAAAGTAGAATAAAGTGATGGTAGAATTAGATCTTTCCTAGGTCTTTCCAATAATTACCCAACACAGGGAATGGTATTGTCATAAGTTTTCTGCCTCAATTTCAAAACATGACATAGTCATAGCTTATTAAAAAAGAGATAAGTTAATTCGATCAGGTAAAATATAAAACATTTCTATCAAAAGT
The DNA here is from genome assembly GCF_964341445.2 of Mesoplodon mirus. Taxonomy (NCBI): domain Eukaryota; kingdom Metazoa; phylum Chordata; class Mammalia; order Artiodactyla; family Ziphiidae; genus Mesoplodon; species Mesoplodon mirus. Next base: position 119,905,382 of record NC_138979.1, on the reverse strand, counting down.
TATAACCTGGATATATTAAATTGTTTTAGAAAAAACAAAGTAAAGTAAATAGGGAAAACGGCAGTTGCATTTTTGGAGACTGTCACAAGAGGGCATTTATGGACTAACTCAGTAAATTTTTCTATATGTGAAAACACTGAAACACATTTGCAACTCCCAAAAGCAAACTAAGAATAATTAATTAATAAAAATTTAAAGAGAGAAAAAGAAAGTCTCCAAAGTTTTTATTTTATATTAATTCTGCTCTAGGAAATTGGCTGTTCTTTTTCAGGTGTCTATCAAATGAAATGTAGTATATACTTTCAAGTGTTAGATGCTAGTAACTCATTTCTCCAAAGTATTGAGATCCAAAAAATATTGTATTAAGTAAGAAAAAAAAAACCCATATTTTGTTTCTAGCATTTGTTTGTATACTATTACAAAACAAATATGTAAATCCTATTACTACAGCTGATAAAAGGTAATTATGTTTTTAAAACATGATTTTATCTTTTGTGCTAACAAACAAGCTAAATAATATTCCTAAGTATTTTGAAAACTGGTGCCATTTAGACAATACAAGCACAAATGCCTTAATAAAATAATGAAAAGCTTGGTTTCATTAGGAAATAGGTAAATTAGATTGCTAGAAAGAGAGTGTTTGGGGGCCCAGTTAAGGGGAAAAAAACCAAACTGAAACAAATGTTAAAATATCTTTACTCGTGAGATCTTGATTTAAAAGCAAGGCCTTTGACATCTTCATCTTTGCAATACCAGCCCAGCATGGTGCTGAGCATACAGTAGGTACTCAATGAATACAGCTAAATGAATAAAGAAAAGAATGTCTTTAATTGAGGATAAATTTAGAAGTGGCAGCACAAGGGAGAATTTTCAGTGATTATTTATTAAATTAATGACTTTCTTGTTGCATTAATTGATGTCAAACCTTCAAATACAAAGGGAAAACTTCATCCAATCACCTGGGGTTTCCAAATAACTGCAGCGTTGGTGCCATATAAACAAAACATCAGGAGAGCTAATGTGATGATTGGTGTATGTTCAGTTGGCAAGAACAAAGAAGTTGCAAATACAGGAGCAACAATGTGTATAATACGATCTGGGAATCCTAGAGTTATAAATGTCTTCATGATCATCTGATCTATCCCAATAATAAATACCCAGTTTATATCATGAAGAATCACTATAATTTTTACCCAACTGGTCCAATATTTTGTAATATTTTCTTTTTATTCATCGAAGACCTGCAATGGGCTATAAGAGTGTTTAATAAGCATTAGATAATCCTTGTTATCATATTATTTTATATAATTTCAATCAAAAGTAAAGAAATGTGACATTTTAGATAACCTGCAGTCATATTACAGATAAACATACAATTTCCTTTAGGCATTTTGACATAATTAAAACAAATTTCAGATTTGTTTTCCTACTTAGGCCAAAGCACAAGCTTTCAAAAACCATTTTCATTATATCATACTCAGGGAAGACAGTGAGATACAGAGAAACAGGCTTATTGTTTATTTGTGTTAATAGCCCTGGATTTAGAACTCACCTCCAATACTTATTAGCAAAATTATTTTCCTTAAATCTGTTTTTAATCTATAAGACTGGATAAAATTGCCTACTTTACTATAAGTCGTACAGTTGTAGATAGTAAATTTTAGTACTGTAGGTAGTTTTAATGTGTGTAAATTGCCTGATAAATAGAAGGTAGTCAGTAAATGCCAGCCTTTATGATTAGAGATTTTAGGACCCCTGTTGAGAAATTTGAGATTGTGGCAGATATAGAAATGATCACAAAATATCTCATGTGCTCTTTTATATTTCTCAGACACCTTTAGACCATAAGAGTAGTTCTGACCAATTGGCTGTGATGGTAATGGTGTATACTTTCTGGCTGAGATAATTAAAAGCTATATACCCCCTCCATCAACATTGTCCCTTACCATGATGCCCTGTGAAGCCTGGTCCTGAGATTCAGGTGGTGTCTCAACATAACAAGACCTCCACCAACTGGGTTGCTGAGTGACTAAATGAAGCAGAACCTTTGCAGGCCAGTATTGGACATGAGAAAGATTTTACATTTGTGTGTTAGGCCACTGATATTTAGGAGTTAAATGATCAATGCAGCATAATTAATAATCTGGTTTAACCCAAACACTCCATTTTATTAATAAGGAAACTAAAGTCCAGAGAAGTCAGTTTGTATAACAGCCAAGATTAGACTGCAAAAAATAAATGAATATAGAGGTATCATGGGTCCTTTCTTAAGTTATGTATTATGAATCACAGAGCACTTTCTTAAATTCCTCTGTATAAATATACCTAATATAAATTCCTCCACAATGAAACTGATATCTCAAGTTTTTTAAATTATTTTTTTCTTCCTTCCATCCATTTTCAATATAAAGTCCTCCTGATCAGGTCAGATAGTCTTCTGGGAAAAAAACTCTTCTTTCTGTCTATTCTGGTCTTCATCTCAATCCAAATATCATCATTATTTTTGTGTTTTAAACTATGTTCCAGATTTCAAATCCTATTCATTAAGATGTATTTGGAACCAGAAGTTCTTTTCCCGGATATTTTTGTCTGACTAATCGTTGGCTGAATTTGAAAAAAAAGTTAAATATGACTTTAAAGTATTTTAAATTCTAAATTAAATCGATCAGGTACTACATTCAATATTGTTTTATGCCATTTGCTCTTAATGGAACTTTTTATTGTGCTGATATAGGTGTGGGCTAAAATTTCTGGTTATAATTTGAATTTGTTTTTCCAATGTTTGGTTACTCTTGAAAGGACTGGCTCATTTTTGTAATCATAGTACAGTGATGAAAAGTGGGATTATTTACATCTATATTTGTTATGCTCATTTACTTTTTCCTCAGTCCTCTTTATTCCTTTGCTCAGTAATTTGAAAGATTAAAAACAGTCTTCTGAGTACTTTATGGAAGTGGGAATTATTGTTAAGAATGAAAATCTAGAAATAAAATAACTTTGCAGGACACATACATTTAAGAGCAAAGCAGATGAAGAGGAGCTGGTGAAAAAGAAAGACTAGGTGCAGTCAAATAAGTAGAAGTGTAAGCAATAATATAAGTTTTTAAGAATCATAGGATAGAGTTTCAAGAAAGAGATAGTAAACATCATATGAGTCTGAGAGACAAGGATTACAACTGAGGAAAAGCATCTGACTTTGATGTTAAAGACATCTTTGGTGGTTTTTGAACGTAGTAATTCTTAAACTTCTTTTTCTCTCTGTAACATAAGATATGTAGCCACTCCCATCAGCAACAATGCATTATCACAGCAGGAGATGATCAAAAGCAGTATCTGGTATCAAAATCTCATAGTAGGATACGAGTAGTTTAAAAATGTTTCAAGTTATTCCGATCCACTGCCCCAGGTGGCCACATAACTTTTTCCACCCCGATAAGAACCATTATTCTAAAGTAGTTTCCTCATCCTACCCTCTGTGCAGTCCACAGGTTCATAGGGTTAGCCTTTGGATCTTATGAGTTCACCATGAAAAAAATTTTAATTTTATGTTTTCATTTTATTTGAAAATCTAAAAAATAATATAAACATAAATTGCACTATTGAATATCTACTTGCTACATGGTTAGTGCTCATGCTTGCATCTAAAACATGTTCTTTCAGGAAGTGAAGGATGGGTGTCATTTCCATCAGTGTCTGCTGTCCTGATGATGGTTACATAGTACCTAATGGGGGCGTGTTGGGGGGGACTTAGTTTGACATGCACTTCAGAGTATAGGTGTCCAAGCTCAGAAGCAGCGGAGCAGTAGCAGGTCACTCCATATTCAACCTGTAAGCTGTATTGTGTGAATTCTGTCTTTGTTCACATCAGTCCTTAACAGTTATACTAAATCTAAATACTTTAATGAAGAACTTTTCTGTTTCTTCTTATTGTACTAATTGGGTCACATAGGCATTTAACATAGATTCCAACAATATAACAGTACTAAATCTGTCTTAAACAAAGAAGACAAATTTAGAGAGTTCTCAAGGGACAGCTAATTAAAACTGACATTTTAAGATTGCTTCCTCAAAGGGTTTAGGTTAAGTATAAGGTCTGATGATCATGAACCAGAATTCAAAGACTAAATATTATTTACATATCTTCTAAAACTGGGTTGTACAGAGAGGTATAAGTATTATTGATATTAAAATAAAGAAGCAGATTAGATATAAATGCATATATTATTACATTATATTATTACTAAACATAACTAAATATTTTCCAAAATAAAAATATCATCTAGATACTACATTTATATTTTACATTTATAATTTATTGATTTTTCAGTTTGTATTTAATTTATACATTTATGGTTACATTATCATAACTGATAACAATTATACAGAATTTAAGTTGAATTTGTATTTATGCATATTTAGGTAACACAAAAATGCAAATAATTTAATACCACCAATATGTTAGAAGAGGATTCTGTTACAAGAGGTACGTGTCTCAAATATAAGAAAAACTGTTCTAAAGTTTACTTCATAAAGTAATGTGGACGAAAGCCAGATTCCTTTCATCTAAGGAGAGTCTGCGGTAAGAAAACAGTGGTTGTGACGATATAAAACATCAATTAGAGAGATGTGATGGGAAAAGGAAGAAGAAAAATAGAGCTGGTGCTAGAGAAATCAGCTGAGCTAGGCAGGCTGGGCCAAGATAGAGAAAGGAAGCCAATGTAGTTAGAAAGCCATGGAGGGAGAGGCCAGGAAGAGCAGATTACCATGGAACAAGATCTGTCCTGAAACCTGCCATATGGAAACAGACTAATAACACATGGTAACTTGCCACATGGCTTCAACCATGAAGCAACACTGGGCAAAAACCTGAGACATCATCCCCACTGTCCTTCTCCACTTTCTGCCAGAGGTCTCTCGGGAGGGATCCCCAGGCTTGCCTGGTGAGAAGTCATTGAGGATAACTCTTAAAATAAAAATTCCCCAATCCCATGCCAAACATTCTGAATCAAAATCTTCATGAGACCAGTCTGGGAAGCAATGTTATTAATAGGTTTCTAAGGCATTATGATCATCTGGTACTTTTTGTGGCATAGTTAATAGTGTTTCTCAAAATGTGGTTCACAGACCAGCAGTATCAGCAATATTTATAAATATAAATTCTTAGACTCCACTCCAGACCACTGAATCAGAAACCCCAGAGATGAACCATAGAAATCTGTATTTTAACAAGTCACCCAGATGATTTTGAAGCCTGCTAACCTTTGAGAACCACTGGATTCATGGGAAACCATTTGAAACTGGATCTCTGGAAGTGGAGGCCCAAACATGGATGTTTTTTAAAAGGTTTTTTGGGTGGTATTAATATGTAGCTGTGGTTTACAGGCAGAGCCCATGCTTAATTTTCTGCATATTCTTGCTCTAATTTCATCTTTCTCAACCCGGAATAATTGGACTACAAGTTGATACGAGTGATGGTATAGATAGAAGTAACCTTGAGTCTGCTCTAATCTGTTTAAAAAAGTAATTATTTGAAAAATGTGGTGGTTTGTTATTAGCAACAAATTACTTGAGGCCCACCACAGTTCATCAAGGCACACCACAATATTGAGACTGAGAACAACAAATTAACATGTATGGAAACTGATCAGGTTTTGGACTCCAGCTTAGAGCCCTTTAGCCTAAGAAACACAAAATTATTTTGTCCAGGAAAGAGTGTATACAGAGGGGTTAAGTCCTGGTGTAAATGGCCTTAAAGTGGAACTGAAGGCTTCACTCATTACCCTGGTTGCCATAGTCAGTTTCCTTTAAAACTAAGCCCCTCCTTTTTTGAGACTTAGTAGGAGGGCTTGGAAAAAGAGTTATACAAAGGAAAGAACTGTCCTTTTTTTTTTTTTTTTGCTATCTAGCGTAGACCTGGGATGAACTGGTACAAAGCATTTGTTGGGTCATATATCGGCTGTTGTCAGGATTATCATATCGGAGACCCTCATTTTATATATGAAGAAACTGAGACCAAAAGAGTTTGTCCCTGTCCTTCCTCTCTGTGTGTGCCATTCTTTCTCTTAGATATGAGTCATTTCAGAGACAGTGTAGGTGAAGATGAGGAAGCTGGTCTCTTTGCTCTTTGTGACACATCTCCTGGGATTCTAACTCATTATCCAGAGCCTTGGAAAGTGTAACTCTTGACTTCTTAACAGAAGATAGGAGGAATACCTGTCACTGAGAAAAAGAAAAAAAAAAAAAAAGAAAAAGAAAAATCCTGAACTGAGTGAAAAAAGAAGGAAAGGCCTGGAATCAATGAATTAAAGGAAGGGAATAAAGGCACAGAAAGAAAATGAACATGAATTGCAGATCACTAGATAAAAGAACATTATTTTTAGGTAATACATCAAGTATTACTTCCAGTTTATGTGGAATTCTTTGTAAAAGAACTTATTATATCTACAGTGTTACATAAAATAGGTTATTATATCATACACTGTCATAAACTTCTCAGAGAAGCCTTGATAAATGAGTGTAGAAGTTGGACCAGCTGATGGAGATGGAACTCCCAAAAAAAGGAATAGAATTTATTCATCCTTTTACCAATTCCCTTTTTTTTTTTCATTCACTTACCTACACATTCATTCACTGAACAAAAATTTTTTGAGAGCCTACACAGACAGACACAATCTCTGCTTTCATGGACCTTTTACTGAATAATGAAACTCAGAGACTCAGAGTTTGGTGTGGCTAAGGGAAGAGATTCACAGGGCAGCACTGGGTGATAAAGTTGGAGACTTGGGGAGAAACTCAGAAAAAAGAGGAGAAACTCAGAGCTCACATTAAAAAGATTACTCAAGCTATAATGTGGAGGGACTGATTAGAGGTAGCAAATTTGGAGGTATGGAGCCCAATAAGGAGCTATTTTAGTACTCAGAGTCAGAATGGAGGAAGACTATTGCAGGCAATTTCAGTGGGGACAGACTGAATGGGACAGACACTGCAAATGTAAAGGTTGATGAACAATGTAACTTGACATCCATTTTGCCATTTTGTTCGAGGTGTGGCTCTCGTATACAGAAAAGTCTCCACTGTTTTTAAGTTAATTCAACAATATTTGTTTTTGAATATAGGAATTTAATCAATTCATATTATTCTGGGTAACTGAATTTTTTATTCCTACCATCTTTTTTATTGTTTTGTACTTTGTTGCCATTTTATGATATTCTGTGCTACTCTTTTAGTATCACTTTCTACTTTCCTCTTGTCCCATTCCTTTTTTTTGCTAAGTTGATAAAGATGTCTTTTGAATTCTTTCTTTTTTCTGGATATTTGGAAGTTCAACTATGCAATCTATTTTTCTAGTGATTACCTTCATACATTTTTAACAAATGCATTTGAATCCTTTTTATCTATTTATCTAATTTACCTACACAAGGATAATATTAAACTAAATGAAGGATATAATAACATTAATCCTCATCTTCCAAACAATCTAGCAGTAGAATATCTATAATTTCTTAGAAATAAAGTTTATATTACCATAATCATAGTTTAAGATTTTAATACATTACCTTAGAAGACTTTAAC